>NC_135649.1:37878787-38181818 GCF_053574225.1 Canis aureus | reverse complement strand
CCAGGATCACATTCCTGGCCGAAGGCGGCGCTAAACTGCTGGGCCACCGGGGCTGCCCATGGACTTTATTTTTTAAAGATTAACGAATTACTTAATATTTTGGAACTTTCTTTTTTTAAGATTCATTCATTCATTCATTCATGAGAGACACAGAGAGAGGCAGAGACATAGGCAGAGGGAGAAGCTGGCTTCCTGCAGGGAGGCCCATAAGAAACTCGATCCCAGGACCCCAGGATCATGACCTAAGCCAAAGGCAGATAGATGTTCAACCACTGAGCCACCCCAGTGCCCTTGCTGGAACTTTCTAAGGACTAAAAACCCATACTTCACTTTTCTATTCTGGTTAAAGAAATTTAATCTAATTTACAATGAGCCACTGGTTTCCAGGAATGAATTCATCCAAAATGGAGAACTTATGTATACCATACTTTATCAAAGGAAAATTAAAGGACTGTGTAACTGAGCTTCCACAATAGAGTGAGAGCCTCAAATGAAGAACCCATTATGTGTGGGTCATCCTGCCACACCTACAGGTCTTTATTTGTCTCAAATCCTGAGTTTCCTTACTATTTTTTAGTCTAATTTAAACATATTATTTCCAAAGCCATGAAACCATAACATTTGTGCCTTCCCGCTTTTCCTTTCTCGTTGGGGAAATTTTATAGTCTACCCAAATGTGTACTCTCTTGATGGGATATCATGCTACAGTGATTTAAGAATCCATTGCTAATGGTTTAGACAAAGTAAACAGTGGACCCTAGTTTCCTTTTTGCTTGAAAAGAATGGGGGAGGGGTAACAGGCGGTCCAAGGAATGGAGTGAACAGCCTTGCTAGATATATGAACCCCCCGGAATCACAGAAAGGGTTAGGGATTACTTATTAAGTCTCTTAGTCTCTCCTGGCACTCAAGGAACAGACATACATGATTCTTCATGCGTACTCAGGTTCTCACTTCATTCTTCCACACAGGTTTACAAAGCTAAGTGTTAGGTGAGGTCGTATTTAAAAGAAACTTTGTAAATTTCTATGCGCCCCCCCACACACATATTTTACCTATGTAAAATTCATGTTAAGTACAGAAACAAGGATTTGAACCAGGAAAAACAAAAGTGGGTGATCTGTTAGGATGATGAGATCCTTGATGAAATTTTGGGCAGGATCGTAGCTCTTTAATTTGATATGTTGTTAAAATACAAAACACAATGCATTTATACTGATATATAGTTTTAGGCTTTTTTTAACATCCAGATGACTATATGATTGTATCTCTAACAATCGTTGTACCTCATTCTAGGAGGAATCATTCACATTCACATCACAAGTAGAAGTGTAGGAAGGGCACCATAAACTTTTGAGAACTGGTTCTCAAAATCACCCTGTCCAACTTCTCACAATTTACAAGAGGACTTGCCAAGGGTGGTAAACTAAGTTAGAGGTCAGCCTAGAGCCCAGGTCCCATTCACCAATAGGCTCACTAGGAAAATTTATTGTATAGTCTTCGATTAAAAAAGGCATCAATTGCTGTTATTTACCAGAAGCAATTTTCTGGGTCCTGAGGTTATTCAAATACAATACATATTTTTTTTTTACCTATATGGAGTAGGCAGTCCCATCCTTAGACTAATCAAAATCTGTTAAGTCTGATTTATTTGGGGTCCCTGGGTGGCGCAGCAGTTTAGCGCCTGCCTTTGGCCCAGGGCGTGATCCTGGAGACCCGGGATCAAATCCCACGTCGGGCTCCCGGTGCATGGAGCCTGCTTCTCCCTCTGCCTATGTCTC
This sequence comes from Canis aureus, assembly GCF_053574225.1. Taxonomy (NCBI): domain Eukaryota; kingdom Metazoa; phylum Chordata; class Mammalia; order Carnivora; family Canidae; genus Canis; species Canis aureus. Next base: position 38,180,039 of record NC_135649.1, on the reverse strand, counting down.
TGCCTCTCTCTCTCTCTGTGTGTGACTATCATAAATAAATAAAAAATTTTTAAAAAGTCTTATTTATTTTCAGAAAGTCATACTAGCTCCCTTCTACAAGTGACTGTAGGCTGGAGCTAAACATGGTCAGCATTATTACAAGCCAAAATTATTTAGACAATTTACTCCATCCCATATAACAAAAAGATTTCAAAGGCCAAATAATGGCCTCACTTAGTTCAAGCTATAATCATTACAACAAAATTCTAATGTCTTCCTTTATGCAATAAAGATGTTTCTGAGAAGACCCAGTCATAGTGAATTTTTATATTATCAAGTCATAGCTCAAAGGCACTAACTAGGAAAGCTAGTTCTTTCAATGAAACTTGCAGTGGGTTCTCTTATAAAGCAGATGACCTCTTATTTTCCTTTTCCTTTTTTTTTTCTAGTTCAGATTTTGTGTGCTGTGTGTGGAAGGGGCAACTTCCCTCCTTTCTCTGGGTTAAAAGGGGTCAGAAGCCCACCGTGGAGGAGAGCAGTGCAGGATGTACAGCCTGTTTCATACCCTCCTAGTTCCTGGGACCAAGTTCTAACCTTTGACTTGGGGGTGGGACCCTAGATTTTGGACCGAAGTCCACAAAAGGCAGCAAGGAACGAAAAAGTAAGAAAGACTAAAGACAACTCATCATAGAAAACCACCAACAAAAATTCCTGGGGACAGGAAATCAATAGAGCACAATTCTGAACAAATTGGTTTAGTCCCAAGCTAATTAACCTGTCAAGCAGATCTCCAAACCCACTGAATCCATGGAGGAAAGAGGTGATGTAATAGGAGATTTGGGAACATTTACCCACTTACCATCCTAAAAGGCTGGGCCACGACCACACACACCTCTCTCCACCCCTTTCAGTGGGTTTTAGCTGCACTTAATGGGTGCAAAGGACAATTTCTTCCAGATAGTCCCTAAGAATAGACTGTTCTCATGCATTCCAAATGCTCAGTCTCCATGGAGGAGGCTACCTGGCCACAAGCATTTCCCAAGAAGGAATATATCCTCTACCTCTCCTCACTGGTAACATTCCCTCCACCCCAACAAAACAAAACAACTTCTAACCAGCCCAAGAACTTCGGGGGACTCTTTGGGGGAAAAAAGGAAAAGAAACCTTAAGAGGGGACTAGGAGAGTGTGAGAAACTCCTCTTGTCTCCAAATGGAAAAAAGGCCTTAAAAAGCTGGATCAAAGGAAGAAAGGGGGATGGGGGAGACAGGCTGCTTAATTACAAAGACACCCTTTTAAAGAAGGCACAGGCCCTGGGAGAGAGCTCTTAGGAGAGGCACAGAAGCAGATGTACCCACTTAGAATTCTGGCACTCAATGGGACCTCAAGGTCATAGCATCCATCCCTCTGCGCTCTGAATAGACTGTTCTTAAGGGCATTCTAGAAACAGTGTAATTCACTCTTTATAAAGCCTCAGAAAAAGCAACTCCACAAAGTGCCTTGGGTTTGCATCTGTCTAATAATTCCTATCTCACAAACCAGAAATGACCTTCCAATCTCCAAATCCAAAATAGCATTGAACGCGAATTTTAAAATTTCCTTCTAAAATCTGTTACGTAGGTAAACAGATCCACCACTTTCACCCTAAAAGTGACTCTACAACAAGCATGGTCAGAGATTTACTGCCTATCTAGACTATGAAGTTAGGAAAAGCACTTTCAATTTTACAGAGCCACAGAGTTTTCCAAAGAAAGAAGGATCTTAAAATGAAGTATGATGTAGTGCCAGAAAGTGTCTGTAAATGACACCGGATAAACCCATACAGAATAACTGGAACCTGAGTTATCATCTGTAAATAGATGCAACTACTCTACAACCACCTGGCTATTAAAATGTCCCAGGCCAGTTATAAAATGTAGTTTGGTCAGGCCAACTTTTCCCTCCCAGCTGATCTGAAAGACGATAGCCTTTAAAATTGTCGCCCTGTAACATTCTTTCTCTCCCTTCCTGCTTTGCTTTCCCCCCCGTTAAAATCAACCAACACAACTATTTAAAAATAAAGTGAATGATTTGTTCCCAAACAAGCAATGGGTTGGTGACATCTTGGTAACAGGTCTCTAAATACCACCACCCTTCTAAGTTTGCCACGCTTGCCTGACTGGAGAGAGGTGGGGGGAGATGGGTGAAAATTTATCCTGCATCCAAAATGCTATTTCAAAGTATTGTTAGCTCCTAAATGAAGGTGCTGAAAGGTCTAACCAAGAAAGCTTCACAAAGGCTGGCCCACGAAAGGACTTTTCACAAAACCTAGTTCAAGGAGACTTAAATAACCTTAGCCCTCCATTATTGGAGACTATGGTGACTAATTATCTTCCTCTCTGAATGGAAAAAGGTTATATTCAAAAAAGTTTTTTTTTTAATTTTTTTATTTATTTATGATAGTCACACACAGAGAGAGAGAAAGAGGGGCAGAGACACAGGCAGAGGGAGAAGCAGGCTCCATGCACCGGGAGCCCAACATGGGACTCGATCCTGGGTCTCCAGGATCGCGCCCTGGGCCAAAGGCAGGCGCTAAACCACTGCGCCACCCAGGGATCCCAAAAAAAAGTTTTAAACGCCTCCCAACTTCTACTCTTAACGTAAGGGTGGCAAACGGAAGGAGGAAGGAGAGCTACATTAGACATAACTACGATTCTTTCTAAAACACATGCTAGAGATTGCTAATGCTGTTTCTCACAAACGCCCCCTTTCCTCTCTCATTTAATTGTATCTAGTCCCTTGCTGCAGATGATTATTAAACTACTATTAGTGGCAATTTACCAGACTACAAAGACTGTCACTTTCCCTCTCATTTTTCTTTGTTTTCATATATTGATCGATCCATCCTGCTGCTAACGCACCAATGTACAGTGACCTGGGCTTGGGACCCTCAAGACACCTGCATGATCCTGCAGAAGTCCTTACTAACATCTCTAAAGCAGATACTGGGCAATCCAGTCCTCACCACCATACACGTACACACACACACACACACAGACCAAAAGGAGTGTAGCATGGTAGATTACTCCCAGACTTTAGGACTTCAAGAATTCACAGCCCCCGGCGGAGGGCAGTGTGGGCCCCCACCCCAACTCTAAGCATTTAGGGAGGAACGCATCTTGCAATCTGAGATAAGCGCACACATTCCTCCTTAGTAAATGTAGACCTGAAGTTCCCTCATTCCTTTTTGTGCTTAATCACCTAGGGACCTACAAGGGTCCCAGGAGCAAGGAAGTAAAAGTACCATCAAGTAGTGGTACCCACTAGCATCTCCGTAGGACGGGAGAGGAGCGCACACTCTTTAACCGATTTAAGTTGCTGCTCATCCTGGAAAACTCAACGGCCAGCTGCAAAGAAAGTAGAACACACGGGCATCACCACACACATCTAGATCAACTCACTCACGCCGAGGGCACGATCAAGTTCATGCCACCATGGATTCCTGCCCCAGTTCCCCGCGTAAAGTAACCATGCTTCTCCTACCCCTGAAGGCACCGAAGACAAGGTGACGACTCTCTGCTCGCTCAAGTGGCTTCGGTCCCGGGCCGGAGGCCAGGGATGGGCAGGGGGAAGCCCCAACTCCGGCTGCTCCGCTCCTCACTGCTGCGTCCGGGCTCTCCTTGGTGGCAGTGGACAGGCAGGATACCGGGCCAGAGGGTGGAGCAGCAGATGGTCGGACGCAAGACAGGCTGGAGGTGGGGGCTGGAGGGGGCGGTGAGAACTAAGAGAGGATAAGGCAGAACAGAGAGGAGATGGAGGAATAATAAATCAGGGGGTCTACCAGCTTGGGCAGCCAGAAAGCTCCTCGGAAGGAAGGGGCGTGACTGCGATGAAGGCAGCTCCTGGGCAAAGGATGGGAGGTAGGGGAGGAGGACGAATGGGTGGCTTTTCTTCTTGCGGTGCGCGGCTAGGACCGCCCAGGAGCGGGGGGGAGGAGTGGGAGGGGGGTGGACTGGAGAGTGGGGCGGAGTAGAGGGCGGGGAATGAAGGAAGGGAGCCGTCCAGGACCCTGGAGGGGCGGGGGGCGGAAGAGAGGCGGGGCCAGGGGGCGGGGAAGTTTCAAACAATTGAACGGCGGGGTCTAGCCACTCCAGCGAATGCGAAGGGTCCTAGTTCTCGTCCACCCGCTAACGTGGCTCAACGCGCTGACTGGGTCCTGAGAGGCTACGCAAGCGCTGGCTGGGGGGAAAGAAAGGGTTCTGCAAAGACTCCAACAATAATCTACGACACCAGCGGAGGGGAGGTGCGTGGGAGAGCCCGTGCAGCCCCCCGCCCCACAGCGGGAGGAAGAAACACAAATAGAAATGCTGAAAAGCAGCTTCTCGCAAAGCTTGCTCAAAATAATGCAGGAAGGAGCAGCGCTCCTCTGTTTTCCTTCCCTTCTTGCTTCCTATGACCAGCAGGCCCCCACCCAGGTCGCAGCTTTGCGCGACACCCTTCTTTCTTCCTCTGCTCCCGGTAGCCTCCCCGTTCCCACCCCACCCCCGCATGCCCGCCCCCCTTCCCTTTGGCGGGCCGCGTTGGCAGCGGGGACGGTGTGGGCGGGGCTCCGCGGAGTCTCCGCCTCCGGGGCGGTCTGGGAGGGCCGGCCTGGGCGGGGCGGGCGGTGAAGAGTTAAGTCTCACCCGGCGTTCTTTCGCTGCTCCGGATTGGCGAATCCCCGTCCAGGATTCGGTCGGGATTGGTCACTTGCGTCGTCGGTCCGATCTTTTTGTCCCACCCGCTCTCAAAATTAATAAAACTGAACAAGAGACTATTGTCTCGCTCTCCATCTCCCCCCCACCCCCCCGGCTACTGCTGAGCAGAGAAAGAAGAGACGCTAGGTTTCTCGGTCTCCCGAGAGAGTGCGACAGTGTGTCGTCGGCTGGCTCCCGTACACCTTTGTGGCAAGGTCTGGCCCGCTATTCCCAAATAGGTAGCTTTTCTTTCCCCTTAATTCATGAGGCCCGGAGGGGGAAGAAGTACGTCAAGTATCACTGTGGTGTTCACGTTTCCCGGCTGCGAAAAACTGATCCTGCCTGAGAGCACAGACAGTTAAGAACAGCATCCTGGGACACTGAAAATCTACCATTTTTACATCTGGGAAACAAAAGCCCAAAGGAACACTAGGGGTAGCAGAATGACACGGAACTTGGAAGGGAGGAACTCACTTTGGACTGTAGCACTTAACAGCCAGTTGTGCAACTTTTTTGAGTCGCTTGACTTTCCCGAGCCTTAATCTTTCTATCTGTAAATAAAAGCTGTAGGACATACCCTATTAACAACATTGGCATATGAAAATAAAATGAAATGTGTGTGAAAACTGCAAACCACAGAGCACTCCACACATGCATGTCTTCCTCCTTGTATATGTCCCATGGTGAACAGTCTTGAATGTGTCCAGGAAAATCAAATGTTCTGCTCATCTGTTTTAAGCATCTACATCCAAGGTGTGTAGGCTTTGTGACTTTATTTTTAAAAGTGAATTCTTTTCCTACACTTTTGAGGGTGGATATGAAGTCAGATCCCCACAATTAAAATAATAAATTATCCCTTTCCTAACCAGGGTGGGTGAGATTTCTCTTTTAAACAGTTCTGCAGTGGCGCCAGGACCTAAATCTATTGTCGTGCTGGTACTGAAAGAGGAAATCATGCTGTGTATCTCCGAAGTGAGCTTGTGAAAACAAACATGAGGGAACACTTACCATGAAAATCACCATTCTCTGCAGATCCATATTTCCTAGAAAACGTTACAAGATGAAAATGAGTCTAGTTGTAAAGGTCTTGACAACGCAGAGCTATTATGATGAACTCATGCCTGTGAAAAAAACGACTTCCAATTCAAGCCTGCCCAAAGGGAGCCTCCTGAGAGGCCATGGATCACGGCACATAAGAGGAAATGTGCACAAAGGAAACACTACCTGACTGTGAACGGGGTCCTAGAATATAACGGGGTCCAGGAAGAGTAATAGGCTCCTGGCATGCAGTGGGGTAGCCTGGATGTGCAGGGTGCTCAAAGATTCAGAAGCAGGAACATGGGCAAGATGGATTCTTGGTATAATTCAGGAGATGGGTGAGGTGAAGTTATTTGGGTGATTTTTAATGGGGAAAGTAAGATTTTGAGTGTTAAAGACATGGAGGCACCTGGCTTGTGAGGCAAGGGAAGATTATTCCAGCCTTATTTGGAAGAGTGGATGGCAGAGACAGGGCGGGGGTATATGCTGCAGACTCCTACTGATCATAGTGGCAGCAGGGGGATACTTGTTAAAATAAACAATGCTGGAAAAATGGAAAAAGTTCTATATGCACATGATAAAATCAATCCTGTACCTTAAGGGGTAAAGAGTTCTTCTCGACCACTCTGTTCTTATAGTCCCTTTCTCCCCTTCTCTCTGCCGGTGTGTAATCTTCAAAATATATTATTGACATAGAGATGTTCCATTTTTGCTCCTTATAAGTGGGATCATCAGTCACAGCACCCCTTGGATTTCTTTACTCAACATTTCTTAATATCCTTCCATCTCAGTATAACTTCCTTTACTTAGTTCTTTTTCATGAGAGCTCAATGTTCCATTGCACAAAAGTGCCAAGATTCTTTTATGTGTCCCTCTATTGAGAGGCCACTGAGGCTAGTTCCCATCTTTTGCCATTACGGAAAAGGCTGGGAAGCAAATCCTAGTGGCAAAGGCGTGGTAGCTCTTTGTCGAATGTCTGTCCCCGGCTTTGAAGTTGCCCTCAAAAGACCGTTCCAGCCTGTCTTCCCTACAGCTACTAGGGCCTTCCTGCAATGGAAACCCCTAAAATACTTAAATCCTTTAATACCCCCCTCAGATCCTGCCTGGGGCATTACTGTTCTTCTCCAAATGTGAATTTTGATGGAGTAGAGTGAACAGAGCTCTGAATTTAATGGTAGATTCAGGCTATGCATGAGTCACTTCTTAGGCCTGTGGCAAACAACAGGTTTTTTGGTACCTGGGCTTGGCCCAGTTCTTCAAGAGTCTTAGGTGTTCCTTCTCTCCTGCCACGCAAGACTTCCTTTTGTTTTTACCCTGAAAACCCTGCAGTTTGTTTAAACTGGGTTTGAATTTAAAGTTATGCTTTGCCAGCTCTACTTAAAAGGAAGGGGGAGGGGAAGGCCAACATCAACAAACATTGATCAAGCTGCTATTATGGACAGGACTGAGAAAACAAAGGGAGATGAGACTTGGCTCCTGCCTTCAAGGGTATGTACAGAAAAAGACAACTAACAAGCGTGTGCTAAGTGTTAAATGAATGGGATTGACAGTAAAAGCTGTGGAAGTTGAGAGCAGGGAGTGAAAACTAGTTCCAGAGAGTGAGTTTATACAGCAAAGTATGCCACACACATTTAACTAATCCCTGGAGCATCCCTGTGTCTTCATATCCTGACTATAAAATCTGTTGAGGCGTCTGGGGGATACCAGGAGAATTAGCCACTAACTAAAACACCTGCGTAAAGACACTAGGTTGCCCAAGTACATCAAGACCTTCCATGTATTAATAATGGATATAATGATCATTTTAAGCTTGTAAATAAAGAGCCTCTACACCAAACCACCTGACCCATTTGGCCTCCTCCCCCCACTAAAATGCAACTGCTCCTTTAATGTGCAATAAAAACCAGTGTCTATGCTCTTAAAAAAAAAGAAGGCAACTTAAAAAATCAGTTTCTCCCTTAAAAACATTACGCTAAGTTAAAGAAGCCACACACAAAAGGACAAATGTACAATTCCACTTGTATGAGGTGCCTAGAATAGGCAAATTCATAGAGGCAGAGGGTAGCCTAGTGCTGATCAGGGCCTGAGGAGAGGGAAGAATGCAGAGTTACTGTTTAATGACCACAGTTGCTATTTGGGATAATGAAAAAGTTCTGGAAATAGATTGTGGTGATGGTTATACAACATTTGGAATGTATTTAGTGCCACTGAATTGTATGCTTAAAAAATTGCTAAACTGATAAATTTTATTTTACGTGTATTTGACTGTAATAAAAAAGTTTTTTAGAGGTGACAACCCTCAGGCTAGGTGTCAGGAGGCAAGGGTAATGATCAAGGCTGCCTTCTTCTGGGCAGCAAAGCAGGCATGCAAAGGGAGCAGCTTGGTCGACACCATGGGAAATGCAGGCTCTATGTGTCCAGGACTTGTGATTTGTCAAGAGAAACCAGAAGTGAAATGTTTCATTGTAAAATTTCCTGGTTTTTAATTTAGACAATTAAGAAATGTTTTAATTTTTGAAAATCTGCCCTTTGCATGCAGTCTTTGGCCCAGTGTACCGGAAAAGTAGGAAGGAGAACGTGGCTTGTAATCTATTCCTCCATCCCTGGCTAGGTTCTTCTAGAGGGAAAGACCACAAAACCATAGTGCTTTGTGTTGAGTGGCATTCTCCTCCACCCACCAAGTCAACTGGGAGTGTGAAATGAGCACATCTTCCTCTAATTGCCTGGTGAACAACTAAATCATTTAAATGCATCTAGAAACAAAAGCAGAGGCAAGCACGTACACCAGGGAAAATAAATCCTAAGGATTTAAGACCCCACATAACTCTCCCTCCCCTGCCCCCAAAACACACCCTACAAAATATATTAGCCAAACACTGAGAAGTAGCCTTCTTCAGGACAACTCCTAAACTCATTCCTATTTATGCACGAGGATACTAGCCCTGCACATGCAGAAGCCAGCTGATCAGAATATAGCAGCTTTATCTGAACAGGAAGGGAACAAAGGGACGCATATGAAACATAAACTCTTCCTTTTGGATCCCTTTTCCCCACTTTCCACCCTTTGCAAGTATATAAACACAAACTCACACACACACACACACACACACACACACACAAACGGTCCAGACACAGGAAGTATGAAGCCTGATCCATGTGTGGAAAACAGCAATGTGGGAATTCAGGAAACAACACCAGAACTGTGCTCCAAGGCCAAGACCCGCTCCAGCATCTGGGAGCCAAGTTAATCCTGGGGTACTCATGGGCCCCAGCATTTTGGAAGTAAATCGGCTGTAGAAAAATAAAGCTGCCTGCAAGACTATTCCCCAAGCACCTCCTAGGGTCCTGTTTGAGTAACCCAGGTTGGCCTCTTTATGATTTATGCAGGGCTTCACTTCAGCTTAACTAAATACCATATCTCCTTCAGCAGCTTGAGATTTTGGAAAGGCCCAGGCTGTCCATACTTCTCAGTAGGGTTTGTTTGCAAAGTCCTAGGTTAGCCAGAGCAAGAGAGAGGTGGGAAGACCTAAGAACACACATCCAAGTCTGCGTTGCAAAAGGTAGGTGGTGGGATGAGAGAAAGAATATGATCTGATCAATGATAAAAAACAAACCACTGAAAGCAAGTCAGGGGGAAATCAAATTCCTGAGCCAGTAACCTTTTTAACTGTACAGAGTTAGCAGGATTTAAAGGAAGTCCGTCCTCTGACATTACCCTTTGCAAATAAACTCTTGATTGATTCCTCTCTCTCTCTCAATCTCTCTCTCTCTCCGTTTCTATGGTTGCCAGAATGTCTGAGAGTTGTTATCCCAGTTGAAGGAGAAGAAGCCTGGGACAGGAGTGGAGATTTATCTTCCCTGGCACATGGCCCCACTTCAGGAACTACAGGAAGAAGGTAGGTCAATGCCATTCCGGTGTGATTTAAGGCAGGCCCACCCTGCCGTCCCCACTCAGCCTTGCTTCCCAGTCTGCCATGGTCCTGTGAGATTCACACAAGAAATACCCCTGTTAAAGTGCAAATATATAACCGGGGAAGGGTTAAATATTAAGCCATCTTTGATGTACTCTGATGGAAAGGGTACAGACTTTGGGAATCGCTAAAGCCTGGATTCTGGTCACAGCTCCAGGACTCACCAAAGAGGTAAATAGCCTAACCACTCTGGGCCATGATTCCCACATGTATAAATAGGGGATAATAATTTTTCCACCATGAGGAGTTGCTCTTAAGATTAAATGAAATAACACATTTAGGGTTACCTATCACAAGGCCCGGCATTTGGTAGCTAGTTGACACAGTTTATTTCTTCATGACCCTCCATCCAATCTTAGGGAATCCCAGGGGGTAGAACAACAGGTTTCCTTAGTGGCCTGCAGGGTTTAAGGTCCTCATAATTTCTCTTCCCTACAAACCCTGCTCAGAAGGGCAGCATGGTATTAAGTATATGGGTTTTAGCACCAGAGGGACCTGGTGTCATAGTCTTTGTTCTGTTGCTCACTAGCTATGTGACTCTGGGTACATTTGGAGCCTGTTTCCTCATTCATAAAATAAAAGTAATAATAGCATCAGTTTCTTTTTAAGATTTATTTATTTATTTGACACAGAGAGCACAAGTAGGCAGAGTGACAGAGAGAGAGGGAGAATCAGGCTCTGAGCAGAGAGCCTGATGTGGGGCTCAATCTCAGGACTCCGGGATCATGACCTGAGCCATGATCAACTGACTGAGCCTCCCAGGCACCCATAAGAGCACCTATTTCAAAAAGTGATGGTGAAGATCAAATATATAAATATTAGCTGATATTGTTACTTGCAATGGTGTGTACAATGCGCTGACTAGTTTACTTTTTTAAGATTTTATTTATTTTTTCATGATAGAGAGACAGAGAGAGGCAGAGACACAGGCAGAGGGAGAGCAGGTTCCATGCTGGGAGCCCGATGCAGGACTCAATCCCAGGACTCCAGGATCGCCCCCTGGGCCAAAGGCAGGCGCCAAACCGCTGAGCCACCCAGAGATCCCCCTGACTAGTTTACTTTTATACCAAGCAGTTTCTAATCTAAATGAGTGGATGGTTTTAGCAAATGTGTTAAAAATCCTTAAGCAATGATAACTATGTGTTCCTGGCTTCCTGGTCTTAGCTAAGGAATTTGGGGGTGATGCTGGAGCAGCTGTGAACATCTCAGTTCCAGGCTGTTGGACCTCCTCCCCCATGATTTTCAGCGTTTTGGCAGGATGTGAGCAAAAAGGACTCCTAGGAGGGGCTGCAAGAGATCTTGGGATAATAGAACATTCTCACTGTGGAGTGTGGGCCTAGGGCACTCAGGCCTCCACCTCTTTAAATCCTGCATTTTTCCCCATCCTAGAACTCTTACACATGTTATTCTCCCTGCCAAGGACACAACACATACCTCCCTTTGTTCCATTCTCTTCCTTCTCTTCCCCTTGCTAACTGAATCTTACTCATCAGGCCACAATTCAAATATCACTTCTCCAAGGAAATACTCCCTGAGCAGTAACCTGTACCCCAGTCTCCTGTTTATCTTTAAACATTAGTCTGAGTTGGGTATTCTATGTGATAAACTATATCAGAAGTGGTTTAAATATAAAAGTGATATTTATTCAGTAGGTGAATTATTTAACTTTGTCTTCCAATCTAGAAAATTATTGGTCCAGGAAGAAGCTTCAGGCTTATCCTGTAATTTTGCATACATCCTGGCACTCTCTTGCCTACCCCCTTAGTGATACCCATGGACTGGCCTGAATTAGTAATTTTTTAGAATTACTCCAGCACTAGTTGAGGCATTGAGCTAGATGATGGTTGGGTTTCCTTGCAACTCTCTACTGCTGACATTTGTCAGAGTGCTGACAAGTTTTCTGAATGCCAGAGTAGGGAGCTGTATCAGAAGTGTCATCCACATCCTTCTTTTGCCCAGTGCCTTGATCTTGGTGTATAAATGGAGAGTTTTGAAGAGTGGTGTGGAAATGTGGGTGTGAACTGTCTCTGCAGAAGGTGGTATGTTTATTTGGTGCCTAGCAAATGAATGCTTTGAGATTAGAAGAAAGGTAGTTCAGGCATGAGTGCCGGAGAATAGTTGAATTAGAAAGACACCAGTAACTTTGATGGCAAGAAGATGGTTCCAGATGACTTTATGGATGGTGTCACTTCGTATGCCTCCATCACAACCGTAAACCAGGAACACATTTACCAAAAGGCAGCCTAGTGTTGTGGAAGAAACAAAGAGATTGTCATTAAGATAGAACTGGGTTAAGATCCCCATATTCAATTGATTATGTGACTTTGGATAAATCACTTAACCTCTCAAGGCTCAATTTTATAATCTATTGGCTATGTATTGAGGATCCACTATGTTTTCAACGCTTTTCTAAGCACTTGGGATGCACTGGTAAACAAAACAGGCTAAATGCCTGCACTTAGGAAGATTATATGTTGCAGGGGTGTAGGAATGGCCAGTAGACTTTTAAATCTGTGAGGTTTCATGATGTTGTCCACACAGGCCTGGAACATGGTGGGTACTCAATAAATAGTAGCTATTATTATTTTTATTTAATAAAGTAATCACCGTCTGTGAAACCAGGTGATTTCTACACAAGCTTAAATTTCTATACCAAGGATCAACAAAAAGAAACAAAGAAACTTTGGTGAAGCCAAGTAATTTCTATGTAAAAGACAATAGATGGCTTGAACTTGAGATTCTTGCAATAAGGTAATAGCAGGAAACTTGTATGAGTTTTTCCATCCTAAGTGACAATATTTTTTCTACTATGGTTTCCTCAACAGCAGTTCCATTTGTGACAAAATTAAGCCAGTAGGTTGAAGCTCCATTTGGATAAATTTTCCTCCTTCATTATCTCCAGGAGATCAAAGAGCATAAATCTGGGAACATAACATTACCCTATAAGCACTCCAGTCATGCTCCTACCCAGGTGATGTTAACCAACCAGACTTTTAACTCAAGTTTGGTGTTCCACCCTTCCAGTGCCATAGCCTCCTTTCTAGAAGCATAGTGTCAGAAGGTAGAAAAGAAGGGAATACTGCTCATAGATTTTCAGTTTATAGTGTCTAGCTTGATAAAAAAAAATTGCAGTTTACATCTTGTAATAGAACAATAGAGCCATGACTTAACGTTTTACAATGTATGTAGTTCATTTCACGAGGGGTCACGTTTCATGTACTATCACATTTCCAGCATTACTGCTCCCCTCTTGTACTGGAGTGGGATAGGCATTGGGTCAGTGTGTTAGGGAAGCATGGTGGTGTGCTGTGGGACTTCCCGCCCCTCTTTCTCCGGGCTTCAGTTCTCATCCTAGTTCCCCTCTCTATCAGATTAATTATCACATCGTTTTGTAGCTATTTATCTTGGGATTCCCAACTAGACTTGAGGTTCCCCTGAGGTCATAGACAGTGTCCTAATTGCTGCTGTATCCCCCACACCTAGCACAGGAGTCATTTATAACCCTTTTCAATTCCCCCATCCTACTTTGCATTTAAATCCAAAGTCAAAGCTATTTTTCTCAGCATCTGTAACAAACTGAGCAGGTTAAGTCATGGCTTAGTGTATCCTTCTGCTTCAGGTGAAAACCCTGGGTATGAAGGGGTTGGGATGAAAAACTATCCCAACTCCATCTTTGTGGCTTTCTTAGGTTAGCCTCAACATTTTCTTGAGAATGCAGACTCTGGCTTTGGAACTGTTTCCATTTAAAAGCCCTTTCAGTGGGGCCTGGGTGGCTCAGTCAGTGGAGCATCAGACTCTTGGTTTCACCTCAGGTCATGATCTCAGGGTGCTGAGATTGAGCCCAGAGTCAGGTTCCACACTCAGTGCAGAGTCTGCTTGCGATTCTCTCTCCCTCTCCCACTGCCTCCCCCAACACCCGCTCTCGAGTGTTCTCTCTTTCAAATAAATAAATAAATAAATAAATAAATAAATAAATAAATCTTTAAGAGCCTTTTAAATTCTCAATGAGCATTGCACTTGGAATATTGAGAGTGTGCTGCTGTTATTTGAAAGCTGTGTGAACTTGGGCACCAAGCTCAACCCTTCAGAGCCTCAGTTTCATTGTCTTGTAAAACTTGGGAAAATAATCTCTGTCCTATCTTAGGATCACACTGGCTTGTGAGCTTCAAATCAAACAGTGGTTGTGGAAACACTGTGGAAGCTGAAATATAGGGTTATTTTCAGCACACCTGTGGTAAGTGTGGTTACCACCCACACTAACCCTTCCTCCTCCCAATTAGGCACTGAGCATTTATTCAGTTCTGAGCACTCTAGCCCTGGGCTATAGCTGGGTGAGGGAGGCATTGTTCTTTCTATCTTCCTGACAAGTTGATCTCAGTTTAAGACTTGTTGCCCTCAGGTCTTTTCAGTCAGCATTTGAGGGGGGAGCTCCTCCCTTGGTTTCTCATAAGCATATTTGTCAGGTGTGCTTTAGAAAGTCTGTAGTTTCTACCTTCTGGCCTGCTTTGTGCTCCCTAGTGAAAAGTGGTTCCTGTGGGGGAAGGGGAAAGGCAACCTTTCTAACCTCTTCCTCTCTTGCACCAGAACTCCCAGTGTCCCCAGACTCCAATTTTTCAGGCATAATTTCTTTCCATCCATCAGGGTGTACCCCTTATGGTATTTTAGACTGATCCTAGGCAGGTAAGTTACATTTTGCAGAAATTTCACTTATTCCCAAAGTGCAGTCTCAGTTGCTTGGTAATTACAAAGCCCAGGACTTCCCCCAGCCTTTGTGGTCAAAAAACACCCTCAAAATTTGCCTCTCTTTGACCCCGGCTTCCAGACTGTGTTTGGGTCTGTTCTGAAGGCTCCTGAGGGAGTTCCCCAGCTTTAATTTGGCCAGATGCTCACTGTCCTGCTCAAATCACAGTCCTATTTTCCCCCCACTTTGAACAGCTTTTGCACAGACTTAGGTTCACTCAAACCTGCTCCCCTCCTCCAGCTAGCCACTCAGGGCTGAGAGTACTTGCTTTCTTTGCTGGCTGAGGATCCCTAGTTAGTCAGTCTTAGGTTTTAGTCTTTCCCTCATTCAAAATCATCTTCATATTTACCCTAGAGGGTTTCCACTGCCCATTCTGCAGTTAATCTTAACCACAAGAAGAGAATTTTTCAAGTTGAAATCTAACTGAAATTTACACATATAGCATCTTTTAGAGTAAAGGTGGACAAACTGCTGCTACAATTAAAAAACAAAACAAAACAAAAAAGTGTTTTTAGGGGTACCTGGGTGGCTCAGCGGTTAAACATCTGCTTTAGACTCAGGTCATGGTCCTAGGGTCCTGGAATCGAGCCCCCGCATCAGGCTCCCTGCTCAGTGGAGAGCCTGCTACTTCTCCCTCTCCTCCCTCTGCTGTTCCCCCTGTTTGTGCTCAATCGCATTCTCTCTCTGTCAAATAGATAAATAAAATATTTTTTTTAAAAACATGTTTTTAAAGGATCATTAAAAAAAAAAAGGAGACTGTACCACCAAGACTATAGGTTTGTAGCTTGTAAAACCTAAAACATTTACTATCTGGCCCTTTATAGAAAAACGTTTGCTGACTTCCTAGAGCTTCTCTTGATATCCAAAAACAGTGTGAAGCAGTTTGACACTATCACCTTCTCTCCCAAGGTTACAGGAAATTTCTGACTTATTTATTGCCATGTTTTACCATCTCATCTACCTCTTCCATTCAATTTCTAGTCTAGCCGTGAGGAGTTTAAATGGTTTTTGTTCTACCTCTTGAACTCAACTCACATTTCATTTCTTTCCCAGGGAATAAACTAACTTCCTTTGGTGAGACCAGCTTCTTGGTCCACTTCCCCACCTACCTCTAGTTAATGTCCCTTTGGCTTGGCTGGACACTTTCGAAAAGTGAGAGCTCCTTGCTCATATTCACAGCGTCTTAGAAAAATGCTGAGGTAATTTGAAGAAGGAGCAGATGTTATATATGGGGAGATTTTTGTGGCAGACAAAAGCCATAGAGACACTTAAAACCCCCCCTGCAAATGAAGACTAACTGTTTCACCACCCACAAGGTGATTTCTTTCCATAGCTCTTCAGAAGAAGGCAGGATCACTTTACTAGGGCTCAGCTTACTCAGCAGAAGGGCTCATCTCCTCTGTTACAATGTATTTTCTGCGGAATTTAGTCTACTCTCATTAATTTTCCTTGTGCACTGCCTTCTTAGTTAGAGGATGGGCCACACCTAAATAATGTTGCCAAACTCCAACAAAGAGCATCAGCCGCTAGTCCTAACACAAACACTGAAAAAACTAGTGCATATCTACCATGTGATTGGTGCCTTGAGGGGTACTTCAGCCTCCAATACCTCCAGTGAAGCTGGACAGACAACATGGTAAACTAATAAGGCAAGGAGTTCTCCCATACAATTCAGAGGAGTGAATAGCCTCCATTTTAAGTAGTGTCTCCTTGATTGTCCCATAGCACAGATACATTTGCCAAATTGTCATCTGATCCTGACTATATGGTCGCTGTAACCATGCTCACTGTAATAGGGAAGAGAAGGTCGGGAGCAGAATGAACTTTGATTGCCATAGGAGGTATATAGTATGTGTTCAATGAAGTCAATATAGGTAGAGAAGTTAGTAGAGGGTATTCCAAGGTTGTGGGATAATAACATTACAAGAGTTTACAGTCTGAAAAACTCTGGTTTGTTTTCAGACCGAGTAGACAGTTTGTGTAGAGGCCAGGAAATGTTTGTTTATTCATTTGTTTAGGCTAGGTAAGGTTTAGTTCAGCTTTGTAAGGTAGGGCTAGAATTTTGAGGAACTTTGAATATGGACTAAAACAAATAGAAATTGTTCTTTTGGAGGTTTGGGGAAACTGATGAAAATGGTGTTTTATGAAGAGCAACCTGATGGTGTACAGAATGGTTTGGAGGGTGTACCAACTGGAAGCCAGGAAGATTTGACAAAGCATTAAGAACGAGTATAGCGAAAGCCAAGAGTGTACAACCTCTTACTCAATCTGTCCATTTCTCCTTGATTCATAAATGCTACTTGGTGGGGGCAAGAAGGCTGACATTGGACTTTCTAGGGTCTCTTGCCACTCTCCGGAGAATACCTTAACCACTGCCTACATCGCACTTCACAATCAGAGTCCGCATACCTCTCCTGGGTCAAGAGCAGTTAGATTGAAGTGGGAGAGCTAAAGCCAGCTAGTGGCCAAGACCGTGAAAGTGTTTCAAGGATACCTGCAAATGTCTATCCCTTTAAAAATGTCTCATCCACCTGCTGTTGAATGTTCTCTCATAAGCCAGAGACTTATGACGACCTCACAGAAGAATGAGGAGACTTGTTGACTGATGATTCCAAAATCAGTACCACCTGCCACATCTCTTATACGATCCATGTATCAAACTGCCTGCTGCAATCCCCTGAATGCTACATGGGCATCTTATTTTTTTTTAAAGATTTTATTTATTTATTCATAGAGACACAGCTAGAGAGAGAGGCAGAGACACAGGCAGAGGGAGAAGCAGGCACCATGCAGGGAGCCTGATGTGGGACTTGATCCCAGGTCTCCAGGATCACACCCTGGGCTGCAGGCAGCGCTAAACCGCTGCACCACCGGGGCTGCCCCCTACATGGGCATCTTAAAATGAATATGTATGAAACCAAACATATCATCTGCCTCCATCCCTACCCATAATTCTCACCTGCCTCTTCCTGTATCCCTCATGTCCATGCGTGACACCACTATCTACCTCATTGCCTAATTACTCAAACCAGAATCACAGGAGATGTACAAAAATTTTCACAAATATGACAGAGTACAGGACTCCTGCCCCAAACAATCGACCCATTGCATGCCAGTCCATCCTTAGAGCTATATTCCTTTTGGTTTTGATGGCTTTTTCATCTCTAAGGTAGTCCCCTTTAAAAAGAAAATATTTCTGTTGCGGGGGGTCACACCTCTAGCTGACCCCTTGCTATGAGTTATTACCTTAGCAGGCAGAATAACCACAGCCAAAGCAAGAATGTGGAAGGACACAAGTCAGGGCACCTTACTGGGTGTAGGCAGCGGGGAGAAGGTGGGACCATTATGGAAAATGGGGTCTCTAACCATTGATGTAGGAGTAAAATAAAGACAAATACTGCCTACTTCATCCATTTGCCAAGGGCTTGCCCCAAGGGTATCAAGGTTCAAGAGGTATGACCTGGGCTCCATTACTGAGGTTGACATTTAATGGGCCTTAGATATGCACTCTCCCCTTCCCACGCCATAAACCCTGAGATGAAGACCTCATTTTGTCACACAAAATGAACTGTGTATTTTATTAAATTTTAGGAATGAAACAGTGCCACATTGTGGTCCCTGCATAGTGTTTCATAAAATGTGTGAAGAGCTCATTTTAGAGCAGGAAAAATGTCATTGGGAATATGGATACATCAGGAAAGATACGGGCAGGAAACAACATGAAAGGTGTCCTAGAACCTTCCCCACTCTTCTCTCATGGCCACCCCAGGGAGAGTGAGCTTGTGAAGAACTGTGTCCTTGGATAAATGGTATAGTCCGAAATGCCAAGAGAAACCTGGTCTTTAGAGTACCTAAATACGCTACATACACGGGCAAATAAGACAAAGAACATGTGTTTGCCAGGTTATAGGTTAGGGAAAGGCATCTCTGAGACCCTGAAAATAATAGTCCAATCCATCATAGAAAACTGAAGTCAGCTTTTAAAGGGAGAATAGGTCCCATCTTTTTTTTTTTTAAGATTCTATTTATTTATTCATGAGAGACACACACACACAGAGGCAGAGACACAGGCAGGGAGAGAAGCAGGCCCCATGCAGGGAGCCCAGTGTGGGACTCGATACCGGGACTCTGGGATCACGCCCTTGGCCCAAGGCAGATGCTCAACTGCTGAGCCACCCAAGCGTCCTGAATAGGTCCCATCTTATCTTTGTATTTCCTTGGTGCCTAGCATAGCGCCTGGCCTGTGGTAGTTATTCAGTAAATGTCTCATCAATGCCCGAATAAGGGTGTGTATTAGTTTTCTAGTGCTGCTATAACAAAGTGCCACAAATTGAATGGCTTTTAAGAATAGAAATTTATTCTCTCACAGTTCTGGAGTCCAGAAGTCCAAAAACAAGATGTTAACAGGGCTTCACTCCCTCTAAAGGTGTGAGGGGAACCCCAGGGGTCACTTGGCTTCTGGCATCATAATACTCCAATCTCTACCTCCGTCTTCACATGACCATCTTTCTTCTATGTGTCTCTATATTTCCACGTAATGTTTTTCTCTATATGTGTCTGTCTTTTTTTCTATTAAAAGAATACCAGTCTTGGGGTGCCTGGGTGGCTCAGTCAGTTAAGTGTCTGACTCTTGATTTCAATTTAGGTCATGACCTCAGGGTCGTGAGATTGACCACTGCATTGGGCTCTGAGCTCAGTGCAGAGTCTGCTTCTCCCGCTCACTCTGCTCCTCCCCCTACTTGCTCTCTCTCTCAAATAAATAAATAAATAAATAAATAAATAAATAAATAAAATCTTTAAGAACATCAGTCATATTGGATTAGCGTGTACCCTAATGACCTTATCTTAAAGTTATTATATCTGTAAAGACCCTATTTCTTTCTTTTTTTCTTTTTAAACAAATTTAATTTTTTTTTTAATTTATTTAAGTAATCTTTACACCCAATGTGGGGCTGGAACTCACAACCTCAAGATCAAGATTTCTATGGTCTTTGGACTGAGCCAGCCAGGCACCCCTTCAAAAACCCTATTCACAAGCTCTGTGGGCTGGGCCTTCAACATGTCTTTTGTGGATCATGGTTCAACCCACAATAGGACCCAAATGAGCCCAGGTTCCTAATAGCATTCCTTGGCTATTAAGTTTGGAGGACATAATCTTTCTGCAAACCTAGCTTTCAGCTTGATCTCCACCATGGTCAAGTTCTCACTCTCTCTCTCTGGAACATTCTTTTTCAGAGAAAAAAATGTCTAAAATCTTTTTTGCATGGCCATGCTTTTAATATCTTAATCTACTTGGACAAATGGTATGCCCATCCTCATCATGATTGGTTTGCTTCCTTTCTTTTTTAAAGGGCTCTTTGTTCAAAGTCTTTCAGTGTGACAATATGTTTATTTTCTCTAGTTTGCAAATATTAGAGGTGGGGAAAGGAGGATTCTTGAGGAAGCAGGAAGGACTGAGATACTGAGAAAACAAATGGAAAATGTTTCAGTCCTACCCCATGCTATAGAGGACCTTATTGAGCCAATTGGCAAAGCTTGGATAAAATATTGTACCAATGTTAATATCATAGAAGTTGTTAAGTGGGCTGTGGTACATAAGAGAATAAATATCCTTACACCTAGGAAATATACACTGAAGTACTAGGGGCAAAAGGTCACGATGCATTCAACTTACCCTCAAATGATTCAGGAATATAGATAGATTGGATAGATAAAAGAAGATGATTAAAAATGTTAATTACAAGTGAATCTGGGTAAAGGGTATGTGGGTGTTCTTTAAGCCATTTTATTCTTGCAACTTTTTAAGTTAGAATTTTTTTAAAGACTGTATTTATTTATTTGAGAGAGAATGAGTGAAAGAGAGCGCACGTGTATGCACAAATGGGGGGAGGGGCAGGGAGAGAGGGAGAAGCAGGCTTCTTGCTGGTGGCAAGACTAGATCCTGGGACCCTGGGATCAAGACCTGAGCCAAAGGCAGACGCTTAACCAATGGAGCCACTCCAGCGCCCCTATTAGAAATTATTACCAAATAAAAAGCAATTTAAAAATGTATGGAATGTTAATTGAAGAACTGGATGTCTCCCCTTTGTTAAAATATTTGCATTTTAGGCTAAATAAGCAAATAACATATTTTAGCATTATTATTCAAATATACTAACATTTATTGAGGTCCTACTGCGTGCTAGGGATACTTACACATATTGTCTTATTTATTAGTCCTCCAAACACTATACCATTTATTACTAATCCTCTTTCATCGATAAAGAAATTGAGGTTCATAGAGGCTCAGTATTTTACTTAAAAATCACAGGACAATTACATGACAGATCTGGGATATGAACCCATCCCCTCTGGCCCCAGGTCTAGTGCCACTTATACTACACCACAATCACAAATGGCCCATTTCAACAATTCTGAACATAGAAATCTTTAACTATTTTCAGCCTGACTTTCTAAGCCAGTGGTCAGGAGGTCAGTGGGAGGGTTTTCTCCCTTCTCTGGCTCCATAGGGATTATAGCCTTGGACCTGGAGGAGCCAAAAAGGGAGGACCAGCCTAAAGAAACAATGTTTCTGTCCTTGTTTGATAAATGGAATTAGCATTCCCACACGAACAGGAAATGTTGAATTGTTAATAGCCTCCCTTGGGTTTATTATATATGGTATATCTACATGCCTTAGCTATACCCAGGAGGTATTCAAGATAAGCAGTCCCATCTGAAAGTGACGTTGTCCTGTTTTTTGTCAGTTTGTCTAGTGACAAGAGGAGAGATTAAGCATACTGCTTAATTTTATATTACAACACAGCGCAAACATATAAAGTTAGTTACATGTTGATTGTAACATTTTTTTTATATTGTAACATTTTTTTGATAGGTTGGACATAAACCAACCACATATTTATGGAATGTCTATAATGTACAAAGCACTGGACTAAGTACAGTGGGGGATCTAAAGCAGATAGAGACTTATGTCCCCAGGACTTAGAAACTAATTACGAAAATGAAACATAAAAGCAGAGAATGTTAACCCATATAAGGTGATATAGGCAAATGTGCTAGAGTTGCCCAGAGGGTAGATAATTACTGTGGGTCTGGATTCCTTAGGGAAGGTTTCTTCTTGGATGACCTGGACTTTGGAGGATGAGTGAGATTTGGATAAGCAGAGAAGATGTGTTCAGCAGATGGTCGTGGAGGTGGAGCAGTACAGGTTTCATGAGACTGAATTGAGTCAGATTGTAAGGAGCCTTGATGCTGGGCAGTGGAAGCTTATTAAAGGTTTTGAGCCAGTAAGTTACATAAAAGGAAAGCAGTGTTTGTAGAAGTCCTGGCAGTAGTGCATAGAATGAAATAAGCATTGACTCACACACAACCTTGGATGCACAACTGGAGGGCTTTACAAAAATAATGATACCACAGTCTGAACCCAAGAGATTCTGATTTAATGGTGTGAGCCAGGGCCTTTAGTTTTTTTTTTTTAAGATTTTATTTATTTATTCATGAGAGGTGCAGAGACACAGGCAGAGGGAGAAGCAGGCTCCCTACAAGAAGCCCAATGTGGGAGTCAATCCCAAGACCCGGGATCACATCCTGAGCCGAAGGCAGACACTCAACGACTGAGCCACCCACATGTCCCTGGGCCTTAGATTTTTAAAAAGATCCCCAAGTTTCACTAATAGGCAGCAATGTTTGAGAACCTCTGAAATGGAGGAAGGAGAGATACTAGCATGGAAACCAGCTAGATGGTAATTCCAAGGCAAGCTTAAAACCATGAGTCCTGGGACTGCTGGAGTGGGTGGCAAAGGGAATAGAGAGGAAGGTTTGGACATGGGTGACATTTCACAAGAAGAACTGACCAAGCCTCTGGATAGGCTGAAGGCAGAGAATGAGATGGAACATTTAAAGATGCTGGCATGATTTCTGGGCTCAATATCTTGTTCAGGGTAGGCACCCAATAAATAATTGTTGAAATAAGCTGAACTTACTGAACTTATCCCATGCTCCATTAGCAGGGATCTGTATATCAGGGAAGAAAAGTCAGTTTGCGAGGAAGAGGGGGATTTTGTTCCCAAGCCAAGTATGAGAAGACAGCAAGTTATCCAGATCGTCAGTCCCTTTGGAGAGGTAGCACTGGAATTCTGAGGCAAAATCAGAGTTGGGGACCACCAGTAAGAAACCATCTGTGTAACAAACAAACAAACACCCCATCTGTGTGATGGATAGTGGAAATCCTGAGACTGAATGATATCACCTAGGGAAAAGACTCTAGTAAGAAAGAAGCAGATTGAAAAGAAAACCTTACAGAAGGCAGATTTATGTTTTTGTTGTTTTTAATAATCAGAGGGCCCTTTGCATGTAGGTAAGCAAAGAAGATCAAGGTAAAATATTTATCAGGAGGGGTGCCTGTATGGCTCAGTCTGTTAAGTGTCTGCCTTCGGCTCAGGCCATGATCCTGGAGTCCCAGGATCTAGCACCCCCATCAGGCCCCCTTCTCAGTGGGAGGTCTGCTTCTACCTCTGACCCTCCCCAATCTGTGCTCTCTCTCTCTCTCTCTCTCTCTCTCTCTCAAATAAGTAAGTAAAATATTGTAAAAAAAATATATATATATATATCCACATATCCACCAGGGAATACCTGGTGGCTCAATGGCTGAGTGTCTGCCTTTGGCTCAGGGCAATCCCGGAGTCCCGGGATAGAGTACTGCATCGGGATCCCCACAGGGAGCCTACTTCTCCTTCTGCCTATGTCTCTACTCCTCTCTCTGTGTCTCCTGTAAATAAATAAATAAAATCTTAAAAAAAATATATCTACCAGGAGCAAGAAGGGAAGAGATGTCCAGCATTGCATAGTTATCCTAAGAAACAGAAGTCAAGGTGCCTCTCTTTAGATACATTACAATCCAGTTGTGTAGCCAAGTACTGGATGCATTAGTCAGTAGAGCTGTCCATACTGGGCAGCAGCGGTTTATCGCCGCCTGCAGCCCGGGGTGTGATCCTGGAGACCCGGGATCGAGTCCCACGTCGGGCTCCCTGCATGGAGCCTGCTTCTCCCTCTGCCTGTGTCTCTGCACCCCCCCCCGTTCCTCTATGAATAATAAAAAAAAAAAGAGCTGTCCATACTAAATGGGACACTAAAAATGTTCATAGGAAAGGCAGGGAAGTTGAGCTTGGATAATGATTGGGTACCCAATTTGTGTTGAGGTTAGAGGGAAGGATGAAAAGATGAATTCAGAGATCGTGAAAAGCAGAGGTAGAGAGGACAAGTTTGCCCCTCTGAGAAGCCCTATCTTTTCTGTCACCTGCCCTGAACACTTCAGCTCATTGCCTACTCCTACCCTCCATAGAACCCACCCTTAATATATGGCTTTTTTTGAACCCAGTCTTGCCCTAAGTCAGCAGACAAGCAGATCAATCCCCTTAATTTGCCTTAGCCTAAGATGTCCCTGGCGGAACATTTTTTTAAATATTGCACGCCTGAGTAGATGGTTCCTTTAAATGAGTATGAATCAGATGGATAAAAGAGGACAAAATCAGGTGACTTTAGTACACCTCATACAGATCTGAGAGTCTTTCCCTAAAGTCCATTCATTTAAGTATTTAATGAATGAATGTGTTCTACATGTTCAGAACTGTGTATCAAGATGAGATGTCAGAGGGTGGCCCAGACAATTCCTCAACTTCACAGAACAGGCTTGACTGTGCCTCTCAGAAGAATTTCAAGTTGCCAACCTCTGGTGTAGGCCCAACCTGAGATACTCCACAGGTTACTGAATCAGCTCATTATTTGTTTAGTGCCCTACCATTTGTTTGACATTATGTAGACACAAGGCTCTATTGAATGAGGAGAGTGTGTTCCCTGGTAGGGTCATAACTGGGGCCTTGGGATTGCAATCCAAACAACCTGTCATGCATTTCAGTCACACATAGCAGCAATATAATTCTGTTGCTTTGGAAATAGTTAAAAGCTAGTTTTACAATAAGAAGACAAGCTCTTGAAAACATGGAGGGGTGCGGTTGGGGTGTGATTGACAGACCTGTCATTAGTATTTGACAGATATCCATGATTGTTTTTTCTAACAGGAAAATGGTGATTCTTAAAAGCAGTTTTACATTCCTGCTTCTATTTTTTTTAAGAAAGCCTCTTTCTTCAACTTTTCTGTGTAGTGTCAGTAAATGAACTGTTTCCTCTCAAATCATGCATATTGCCTTGCAGCCTTCAACTGCATAGTAATATATCACAAACATTTGGATGTGGGAAGGAGAAAGGCCAGAAATAACCATTTAGGTCATGTGGGCTTGCAAATGCATCTGTTTACACACAGAGGGTCCCTACAGAAGACTGTTTTATTTCAGGGAATATTTTACCCTGATGACAAACTGTAAGCCAGTGAGTCATTTTCATGGCCTGACATTTTGCTGTAAAAGTGCTTGAAAGAGGGTGTGTCCCTTTTGCTGGCTGCTTGTGTCCTAAAGCAAAGTTGCAGGCATCTTGTATGACACTCATAGGTTGTACTGAACAGTAGACTTTTGTGAGATGGGGTCAAAACGGAAACTTCCATTCTTTCAACTTTATTTCGATTACCTTGGTATAGAATACCAAGTGGCAATAATGTGTAATTCAAGAACTGCAGGTCAGAGTTGGTATAATCTAGTCAGAATACCTGTAATGTGACCGTTAACTATAGCCATCATCATATATTAAAACATTTCATTTTCATGTATCTCTAGATTTCCATTGATATGCTCACGGTACTTTCTAAAAGAATTCCGGAAGTCACCAAGTTACGTTCCAAAGGTTTGTTTTTTTGAACTCAGAAACAATTTTCCCATATAAACAATGTTATAAATTATAGGCATACTCTCAAACCAGCTCACCCAAGGCTACTTAACCCATAATATGCTTGAAGTATAATAGTGTGTGCGTCATATATAATAGCATTTCTATGAAAAACAGAGTTCAGCTCCAATGTGGGAAAACCAGAAAAAATTTCCTTTTCCTTCAGGGAGTCCCCTCTGGTGCTGCTAATCCTTTATTAGTTAGACAGTGTGAAAGGGAAACATTCTTGGTTCCAAGCCTGGTGTGGTTTCTTTAGGGGCAGAAAAGAAGGCAGACACATTTAGGCATTTGAGGTTGGCCACTCTTTCTTTTCTGTCACCAGGTATGGATCAACCTGCTGCCCAGACAACACAAAATGTCTTTAAGGAATTTGTTTTGGAATTTCTATCGATAGTAGTGGTGGAAACCGGGATAAAAATGAACAGATCAGTGGTTCCACTTCTCTATATTTATTCACTCACTCAACAATGCATTAATCAATACCTATGTAGCAATATATGAGCTCTAAACCCTGGGAATACAAACATGAATGAGCCTTTGAGGTCCTCCCAATCTAGTGACAGGCATGGACATATAAACAAACCATTGCAATGCAGCGTGCTACCTGCGGTGATAGAGTGCCGTATTAGGGAGAGTGGTGGCACAAAAGAGGCAGTGTTCTGCCTGGCCTGAGGGGGTGAGGGTGTCAAAGAAGGCCCCACCAAACCTTGCCTTGAAGGATGAGGTGTTTGTCAGGCAGATAAGGGAGTCTGAGAAAGCATTTTAGGCAAAGACAAGAAGTCGTGAAATACCACATTTGGAAAAATAAGAGCAATTTTGTGTGGTTTGACTAGAGATACAAAGCAGGGCAGTGTTAGGAGATGAGGCTAGGTAGGGGCTTTAAGGGAAGAGCCTTGCATGTCAGGGTGAATACTGCATTTTATCTCATAGTGGTTAATACGGAGGATTGTGGCCAGACTCACCATTCTAGTGGCAGTATGGAAAGCTAGTTGAATAGGAGACTAAAGGGAGGCAGAGGTTTTTTTAAGGAGAAGAGGAAGAGAGAGAAACATTTTAGTTTAGTTATATTTTTAATTTTAATTAAGAACATTAAATTGTGGTAAAATAAACCCAAAACAAAATTTACTATCTTAGCCATTTTTGTTTTTTTTTTAATTTAAAATTTTTTTTTTATTTATGATAGGCACACAATGAGAGAGAGAGAGGCAGAGACACAGGCAGAGGGAGAAGCAGGCTCCATGCACTGGGAGCCTGAAGTGGGATTCGATCCTGGGTCTCCAGGATCGCGCCCTGGGCCAAAGGCAGGCGCTAAACTGCTGCGCCACCCAGGGATCCCTCTTAGCCATTTTTGAAGTATGCAATTCAGTGACACTAAGTACATTTACATTGTTGTACAACTGTCAACACCATCGACCTCCAGAAATTTTTCATCTTCCCAAACTGAAACTCCCTACCCATTAGTAACTTCTCATCCACTCTCCCCTGCGGCCCCTGGCCACCACCATTCTACTTTCTCTCTCCATGAATTTTACTACTCTACTCCACTTCATATAAATGGAATAATATATACTTGTCTTTTTGTGATAGGTTTCTGTAGCTATTTTAATTTTTTAAATGAAGTTGATTCATGTTTGTGCTTTAAAAAAATTCCAAATATTTTCAAGATGTGCACAAATGAAAAGTAAAAGCATTGAATGGATGCTACAGGTTTTAAGGAGATTTGCAAGATCCATTTGGGAACTAACATTTGCTGAGTGAATGTCATATGGCACTGTTTTGAGTGCTTTACATATATAATTTAATTTACCTCCTAAGACATATGTGATTTTATTTACTCATCACAGTCAATCATTTAATCATGTATCATCACCAGGGAGAGGGGTATGACAAGAACGAGGCAAATAGTCAGGGTTAATGCCATTATGACTGG
Organism: Canis aureus; assembly: GCF_053574225.1. NCBI lineage: Eukaryota > Metazoa > Chordata > Mammalia > Carnivora > Canidae > Canis > Canis aureus. Next base: position 38,152,834 of record NC_135649.1, on the reverse strand, counting down.
GATGTAGAGAGGAGCTTCCATGCCAGTGACAAAACTGCAGTATACACCAATAAACCCCAACCTTCAACACTAAGCAGAGCAGAGCAAGGCAGGGGGAGGGTGTATAGCCCAGGTGCACCTCAAAGGCGCAGCTCAAAGGACCTGTGTCAGACATTGGCTTCTGAGTTCGAAAGACTTGTCAGACATGCTGCCTGGTGGGGATAGCGTTCTTCTTGATCTTTCTCTGCATTGACTTGAGAACTTTTAGATGAGCTGCCAGAAACTTCTGACACCACCTTGATCACCTAGTATAAATACAGTGGATATACATCATACTTATTATTGCTACACTAGCCTAGACTGGCATTCCTTAAGCTGTGTTTCATGGAAACATACTAGTTTTCTATAAGATGGTAGTATGTAGTCATCAAGAAGAAACAAACCCTGGTCAAATACATTTGGAAAACTTCATATTAGTTGCTTCTCCTAAAGATTCTTAGCATATACGAGCTTATAAAAACCTCTAAGATGTCCCATAATGGATGATAAACCTGTTGAAAATTTAACCAGTATTCCCCAAACATTTTGACCTCATATTTTAATTTTATTTTGTTTTTATTTGATTTGATTTAATTTGATTTTTACTTTCCTCCCTAGAAACATCAATATATATGTGATAGGACCCTAATGTTCCATGGATCTCAGAAGCATAGTGAGTAGGTAGCAACCATCCAGGAAATGACAAAGGCTGCCCTGAGGAAGCATCCCAGATATGTAGGATTCATAACTGGGCTTAATAAGCAAGATGCCAAAGGTGGTACCTTCAACTTTGAGGGTGATTAGACTATCCCCCAAATGCCTGGGGTGATGATTTCTGCCAAAAGGTTTAACTAAGTTATAAATCCATAAGTTCAAAGGTTTTAAGAACTTCTTACAAAGAGCTAGCCCCAACCACGTTGCATTTCCCACTTGAGCTTTTTTTCAATTTAAGATTTTATTAATTTATTCATGAGAGACAAAGAGAGGGAGAGAGCACGTGAGAGGCAGAGACACAGGCAGAGGGAGAAGCAAGCTCCGTGCAGGGAGCCCAACGCGGGACTCAATCCCGGGCCTTCAGGATCAGGCCCTGAGCTGAAGGCAGGGCTAAACCGCTGAGCCATCTGGGCTGCCCCCCACTCGAGTTTTTAAACTATTATTAAGGCTTCGGTGCTTTCACTGTCCAGGGTTGAGGCCTGAAGCCTCTTATCCATGCATGACTCTTAGGCTACATTTTCTTTTGCCTACGTTTCTGGAAGACATACAAATTGATATAGATTTGAAAGGAAGATGAGAAATCCACTTTCCAAGGAATGTAGATAACGTGAATATCACATCATGTTCCCCTGTGTAACAAACCTGAAGTCTCCCAGAGACTTATGAACAACACTGTAACTCGTTATGCACTAGAATACCCTGGGATTTCAGTCTACCTGAGCAATAATGTGATGTACAGCTATAATATGATGTACTCTAATATCCTTGCTTGAGTGAGTAGAACACCTCATTCTGCACAGCTCTAGTGGCATCATTAATTCTATGAAAAACTCCAGAAATGTCAAGTCAACCTTCTAAACAACAGATTTCTCATCCTATAAGGGATAAAAATGCCAACTACCAGAGTCTACACCATGCTCTAAACATCAAATATAGACTGTAAATTGCCTGGTCATTCATAGGATATCACCAGCATTCCATGAGATGTAGCATACTGGTAAGAATACACATCTTGGAGTCATACAGATCAGATTTAAACTCCAGCTCTGCAGGGCACCTGGGTGGATCAGTTGGTTAAGCATCTGCCTTCGGTTCAGGTCATGATCCTAGGGCCCTGGGTTTGAGCCCCGCATCTCTCACTTTGCCCATTCCCTTGCTCACGCTTGCTGTCTCTTTCTCTCTCTCTCTCTCTCTCTCTCTCTCTCTCCAATAAATAAATAAATAAATAAATAAAGTTAAAAAAATAAATTCCAACTCCACAAATGAACATTTCTGTTATCTTTGCAAATTGTTTCAAATGGGATGCCTGGGTGGCTCAGCGGTTTGGCACCTGCCTTCGGCCCAGGGTGTGAGACTGGAGACCAGGGTTGGAGTCCCACGTCAGGCTCCCTGCATGGAGCCTGCTTCTCTCACTCTGCCTCTCTCTCTGCCTGTGTCTCTGCCTCTCTCTGTGTGTCTCTCATTAATAAATAAATAAAATCTTAAAAAAATAAAAATAAAAAAATGGAGTAGCAGTGCTCGCTTTGGCAGCACATATACTAAAATTGGAATGATACAGAGAAGATTAGCATGGCCCCTGCGCAAAGATGACATGCAAATTCATGAAGCATTCCATATTTTTATCATAGTAGTTCCTACCTTCTCCCCTACTGTGTTTCTTTTTGTTTTTATTGTTTCACTCCATTAAAAAAATAAAATGGAGGAGCAATACCTATTAAATAAAATTGTCACAGATTGTATATATTGTATGGGCATAGTGCCATGTGCATAGTAATAGTAGTATTAATAATAGAACCATTGACTGAATACTTAATATGTGCTCATTGTAAAAAATACTTTATATGCATTATATAATTTAGTATATCCAAACACTATTTTATGCATGGACCTTCATAATTTGGTCATAGGTGTGTCACAACTTTGGAGTTATGATGCTATCCATTGTTTTTAAACTGTATTCTCTCAAAAATATGCACAAATATATGCATCTTTGGGCAAAAATCCTGCGCCCTATCTTTCCTTGGCCATTACATCTCCAATTATGGCCCGATTCATCTCCTGGATCTGGAGGGTTCATCTTTGACACCTTAGTCAGTACATTACACTTCTCTTCAGTACATCATCCCTGGATTTTTGATCAATGACTCCATTTTTGTACCCATTGTAGTAAAATATACAGGTTGCCTCACTGGACTTATTATAAGATTACACATCTTCTAGATTACATATCTCTTGAGAGTCCTCCATTCTACACCAAATGTGGCTTCACCTTTGTGTCTTTCAATTCCAACCATGCCTCCTGCTATCTTAATTAGATGTGACTGCCTAATAAAGACTCTAACAGCACAAATCCTTCAGCTAGCAACATCCTAGAGCAAATTTAGTTCCAATCTGTGTCAAATTCCTGGATAATATCTTAATAGAGGTCCAGGTTTGCACTTTTCTCAGAAAATTAAATTATAGGTTCTCGGACCTGGTGCTGATTGTATTTGGTTTTACTGTCTAGCATCCCCACTTCCTTTGGGGGAATGCTTCTCCTGTCCAATCGAGTGATTCTGGTGAGGCAGCTGCTAATCATAGTGCCCTGTCTCACTGGTCACAGGGGTGGGCTTCTGACTCAGGCCCCTCCAAACATAAAACTTCATTCCTCTAACCACATTGATTGTTCTGGGTTAAGCATATAATCAAGCTTAGCCAATTTGAGTCCTTCCTTGAGGTTTTCAATTTTGAGCTAGAGAAAAATGGACTTGCTTTCTGTGTCAGAAATCTAGGAGAAAGAGGGCTGTAAGCAGTCATCATCCCTGCCATAACGAAAAACCTGCCATGAAGAAAAACCTAACTTATTAGAAAAGAATGAGGCCAACAAACAAAGAAAAGCAAAGGCAAAAGATGGACAGAGATATTCCTGATGGTATCACTTGAGTGTCTGGTCTAGATATTTCAGATGTACCTTGATTCCCAGTTATATGAGCCAATAATTTTATTTTTCTTTTCAAGTGACTTCGATCTGGGATTCTGCCATTTGCAAATGTACTTTCCCATAACTTCCATTGTCTATCTAGTTGCTTGGCTCTCTCTGTATTTCAGATATATTCCATGTTCTAGCAGCTCCTTCTCCTTTTGCATAAACAGGACCTTACTCCATACCTGGCTTTTTGTGGCCCACTACCACTAAGCACGATCCAGCAGTATTGGGCTCTAACCTGTAATGGAGCATACATTTTGAAGTAGCCATTGAGTCAAGGAATTGTTCTTCAACATCAGGGTAGTATGAAGTAGGAGCAGATAGGATTTACAATGAAACAGTGAGGCACCCTAATAGGGGACATATTACAATAATGAGGAAATCCAGAGCTAGACAATACTCAGAGCATGAAATAAGAAGTTAAAGTTGAGAAGAATGCGATTTTCAGTTTTTGGTGTCCTCTAGTTATTCTAGTTCTCTCTAGTTAACTATTTACATCGTTACAACCAGCAATGTCTAGTAACCCATTGTTATTCAAGTAAGAAATGGGACATTAGTATGGAGTGGAATGTGCATTTCTGATTCTCTTGGCTTATTCCAATTGTTGTAGTTGTCTGTCGTATGTAGCTGTTAGTTATCTTGTTACTAGGTAACTAGTTATAGATTTTTTCTCTTTTTTCTCTAGTTTTATGTAGTTCTGAGTTGCTATTCTATTTAACAAAAAAATAAAAAGTTAGATTTGGAAAGATTGAGTTTTTAGCTTTTTTGTTTACTCTGCTTATTGTAGTTATTTTCCCTGAAGTGGTTGTGTAGTCAACACTAGTTACATCTAGTTATCAACAGTCAAGCAAGAAATGAGAACTTATAGTTGAAATTATCATTCTAAGCCTCTTGGCTTACTCAAGTTATTCATTATCTAGTTCTTAGTTAGCTAGTTACTAGTTAACTTTCTCCTCCATTTTCTCCAGTTTTCTATGGTTCTTACTTATTCTAACAAGATATATAAGATTAGATTTGAGATAATTTTTTTTTTTAACTTTCTTGGCTTCCTCTACTTGCCAGTAGTTATATCAACTTATCAATAGTTGTTGACCAAGCCTGTTTCCTTCTCTTAGGGACACAGCTGAACTACCTTTCCTAGTTCTCCTTTGTAAGTGGGGCCATCTGATCGGTTCTCCCCTCTGCAATGTGAGCAGAATTGATGTGGCGCTTCTGGGCAGAGCCAGGTAAGGGTGTTGTGTTTTCTCCCAAGCTCTCCTTCTTTCCACAACAATCTTAGAAACCATGTCTTGAAGGTGGTGTTATTATTATAAGATTGAAGGAGTCTGGGTCCCTAAATGACTGGAATAGAGGCCCCTCTGCCTCCTTCTGCTTACATTGGACTTTGACTTGAATGAACAAAAAACCTTTACAGAGTTAAGCCACCGATATCTTGAGATTTGTTATAGGATTTAGCCTATTCTGACAAATATATCCTATCATAGTACTTATCATACTCTGTTGTAAATTGCTTGTTTTATTTCTCCATCTCCTCCATTAGACTGTGAGTTCCTTAAGGGCAGGGCCAGTGTCTATTTATGCATTATTATATCCCTAGTATTTAGTGCAGTATTTGACACACAGTAATTACAGTAATGAATATTATCGTAAGAATACAGTAAAAAATGTGTATGCACTGACAGGACCCCCCCTTATTGTCTCACTAATAAGGACCATCCTTCATTAAAGAGGAGATGCTAATGCTTTACTAGTGGAGACTCAGCACCTCTTCCTTAAGTTTTGATTGTAGGTAGGTAAAAGAGCTTTGTAATGATTTTGAGTTAAGTGGTAAGATTCAAAGATTAGCCAGTGGCTTACTCATAGTAGATTTAGAGATTCTTCATCTTACATAGTTGAGTTACATTTTAAGTTGGTTATAAGCAGCCAAGAGAATTTTTCTAAAAAGCTGAATTTCTCTTACGGAGTCCATAGATGTCAGTATAACATAAAACAAATGTACTGAAAACTGGCTTCATGGAATATACATAGCAAGGATATTTTGAAATTCATATATATATGGGGATCTATGAAATGGCAATTAGATTATTCATTCTGGATAAAAATCTAACCAAACAAACAAACACAATCAGCTAAACTAGTATTTGGCAATACACAACAAAAAAGAAATCTGTTTTTTTGAGTTTTTTACTTTCCCAGGTTGAGCAATCACATATAGAAATGAGCCTAGTGTTTTTTTAATGAGTGTTTATAATCATCAAGCAAATTTAACTAAAATCTCATCAATCTCTAGCACATGTTTTGAAATGTGAGAGGAATTTTCTAAGCTCGTAGGAAAAAGAAATGTGCAGTGTTAGGCGGAAACATTTTTCGAGGCTTAGAAAAGGTCAGTGAAAAGATTTCTAAGAAAATTCTAGAACAGTCAGGCCATGCTACTTCCTGAATTGCTTTGTCCAGTTGAAAAGGAAACTGAATCTAATTTTAAAAACAAAACAAAACAAAAAACAAAAAAACCTGGGGGTTATCTCAAGGTCTACTTCATGCCAAATAACCATTTTGCTTTTATTTTCAACTCTCCTTTTGGCTTTGTTCAATGCAACCTGAGTATAAGTGGTATTCCAGAGTGCTACAGGGCACTGATGGACTGCTATAATTCAATACACTGGGTATATTGTTTTTACTGCTCTACACATATCCTTATAACAGATCCTCTAAGGAGAGTGCAGAGTGACAGGGAGCTATTGTGGAACTACTAAAAGACAATGAAGATAAGGTTGCAATTTCCAAATGAAAGTTTTTATTATAATTGCATCTGTGGCACATTTCTTAACCCACTTACATAGAAGACATTGCCAATTACTTCTGAGAGTCAAAAAGAGACAATTAGGTCCATATTTGTACGCTAATAAGCATTGCATTATTTAAACCTGTTTTTCTTTTTCAACTATGAAAATGAGAATTGAGCAGTGGCAATGGAAACATATAAAAGTAGTAATTACCTTCTTCAAAGTGCAGCTTTCCACATAAACACATTTCCGCTAGCAGGCTTAGTAGCTATTTTTCAACAATAAAATTCCGTGAATAAATTTCATTTTCCCCTGTAGAAGTGGCCTGTAGAATACAGAATATCAAATTACCTTAAAAACATCTCTCAGGAAAGCAAAGTTTGCTACCAATGTTGCAAATTTCCTATTTTTTTTTTATATTTGAAAGCCTACCTTCATAGAATATGCTAGCACTTCCATTTAATTTTTTTCCCCTTTTGGAAAAAAATTTCAGCAGGAAGGGGAGAAGAAGGTTTTGCCTTGTTCTTGTTAATTGGTATTTGTTGTTAAACTCCAGAGAGACTGGGGAACACGGCTATTGAAGGACTTGGAATTTAATCCCAACAGATCTTGTGGAATATCTCAGTCTTAAGATGTGTCTGTCTCTGTGAATGTTCAACAAGTTCATGTTTGGCCTTTGTCAGGTGGGCTGGCTGATGGTTAGTAAAAAATAAGCCATAAGGAAATTCCTCCCTTGCTTCCTAGAGGGGTAGATTTTCATTTACCAAGATTATCAGGAAATAAACAATCATGAAATCCAAACGAATCCACACCTTAATCGGGGTTTTGTGGTGCTTAGGTTACAGTGCACATTGATTATTTGGCACATAATGTCGAGCATTAGCTCGTTATCGAATATTAGCTATCACATCTGCATCATGCCAGTTTCACTGAGCAGCCTGCATGTCTGCTGCTTCTGCATGTTTCACACACTGAAAACACTAGTGGAAATAAAGATGAGCATGCCACACACTGCCAAATGAAAGTTTTAGTTATATTCCTCTCCATCAGGAGGACTCTTAGGGGACAGAATTGTGAGTTCTTCAGATACCTCCATTCCTCATTTTTCTAGCACAAAAGGCAACTGATTCTTATGCTTTCCAACTCACAGTGCAACCTTTGGTAAGTCACTTAACCTTTTTGTGCCTGAATTTCTTCATCTGTCAAGTGCCTGTGTTGATGAACATCTGCCCCACGGGGCTGGTGTGAGTATCAAATGATATCATGGTTGTCGAAAGGCTTGGTAAATTGTAAAGTGCTGTACAAGTGCAGTGTTATCATAATAATAATAATAATAATGTATTAAGAAATGGATGTGGCTTTTGTTTCTGCTGCTGCCTTTTCGCCTTAGAGAAGCTAGGCATTTGCCCTCTTGCCCTTAAAAAAATCAGAAATTCTGAATCAATCTATCTGTCTATTCTGTGTTTATGTGGTTCTAGGGCCAATTGCCGGTTAGCAAATTGTACAAGCTGCAACTCTGGTTCAGACCAGACATAAGCTGGAAGATATGTTTCTGCGGGATTTGAAGTCTGGTAAAAGTTATTTCTACACAGGACAGGATAAAATGATCAGAGCAGAACTACACATGCAGATTCTTCGTGATAGTGCCTTAGAAGCAGGACAACCAAACAAAGAAACAATTCCATTTTGAACCTAATTAGTGTGAATGAATGAAAAGGGGTTATTTGCCATTTTTGCTTGAAATAATCCTGGATACTTATCAATTCCATAGAGGAATCCAGACTTTGTGTGGAAATTCTTTTAATCAATGAGAGAATGAAAAATATATAATATGTTATATGAAAAGACAGAAAGGGCTCTGTAAGCCATGAAATCTCAACATGCAATATATTGTTTGGTCTGCGTGGAAATATGGTCTGTGTGGGTACAGGTCCATCTCACTGCTGATGCAAATGCTGTGATTTCCCAGATGCCAAGCGAGCCTGCTGCCTTCAGAAATCTGTCTGTCCACTGGCTGTCTGCTCCTGAGAGTCCCCTTGTAGTAGCAGCTTCATTCCAGTACCTTAAGAATTTTATTCTTCTAATTTTTCCTCTCAAGGTATTGCAAGAGCTTTTATATATTCCTTGAACATTTTAGAAAATGGGATCTGTTGTTCACAACCGGAAGTAGAACAAAACTAGACAACCTCTTGACAGACTATGAGAAGTGATCCTGTAGGGTAGTCCTCAGGGACTAGGAGAAGGGTCCTCAAACCTTTTGTGAGAGCAGGGGTGGATCAGGAGAAAGCACTTGGGAAAGAGCCTGAGGTTATTTGGTGCCCCCCCATGAAAGGGGGGGCACTGAATAGATGGTGACTGAAGGGGCCTCAGCTAGTTCAGCATTTTTCCCTTATGGACACAGTCAAGAGAGACATTTTATGACTGGTAGTGACCTTGGAAAGAGAGGATTGCACAATCTCACACACCTGTTACAGAGGCAGTCTTTAGAAGTTGGCCTCTATCAGGCATCTGGCCAGCATAAAAAGAATTTTAATCAAGAAGAGATTTATGAGGTAACATCGCTGGGTCTCTCTCTTCTCTGAAGCCCCTTTGATACCAAAGCAAAAGGTTGCCCAGTCAATTGGTTGCTTATCGGGCCTATCTTAATTATAAGTTGGAAATCAGGTTGTGAGTTAAATGGTCATTAGGCTGTTACTCTTCTGTCTGAGAACTTGTGCACTGGGTGGATTTCTGAAAGGAGATTTTCTTCATCTTGAGAGTCACCGCTGAGCTAAACTGAACCATAAAGCCAGCCAGGAAACCTCCTGCTGGTGCGCAGTTTTTTCCCCCAAGCTTGCAGCATCATTATGCAAATCCATCTTTGACATTAGAGAAAGGCCACCGACAATGTCAAGGCAAATGTTAGCCAATTTTCACTTAGCCCCATTTTAGGTCTTCCCAGAGCTGATGTTCAAGTGCTAAAATATGAACATCGTTTAAATGTCTCGGGGGGGTGCAGCTTGGTTCCTGCCACTGGAGTGGTTCAATGAAAGGAAGAAACTCATCTGCAGAGGGGCCTCTGCACTTCTGTCTCCTCCATCAGCTACCACGGTGCTTTCGGTTTACTGCTTTACTGGTAGTTCTTTTTTTTTTTTTTAATAAATTTATTTTTTATTGGTGTTCAACTGCCAACATATAGAATAACACCCAGTGCTCATCCCGTCAAGTGCCCACCCCAGTGCTCATCACCCAGTCACCCCCACCCCCCGCCCTCATCCCCTTCCACCACCCCTAGTTCATTTCCCAGAGTTAGGAGTCTTTCATGTTCTGTCTCCCTTTCTGATATTTCCCACTCATTTTTTCTCCTTTCCCCTTTATTCGCTTTCACTATTTTTTATATTCCCCAAATGAATGAGACCATATAATGTTTGTCCTTCTCCGATTGACTTATTTCACTCAGCATAATACCCTCCAGTTCCATCCACATGGAAGGAAATGGTGGGTATTCGTCGTTTCTAATGGCTGAGTAATAGTCCATCGTATACATAGACCACATCTTCTTTATCCATTTGTCTTTCGATGGACACTGAGGCTCCTTCCACAGTTTGGCTATTGTGGACATTGCTGCTATAAACATTGGGGTGCACGTGTCCCGGCATTTCATTGCATCTATATCTTTGGGGTAAATCCCCAGCAGTGCAATTGCTGGATCGTAGGGCAGATATATTTTTAACTCTTTGAGGAACCTCCACACAGTTTTCCAGAGTGGCTGCACCAGTTCACATTCCCACCAACAGTGTAAGAGGGTTCCCTTTGCTCCGCATCCTCTCCAACATTTGTGGTTTCCTGCCTTGTTAATTTTCCCCATTCTCACTGGTGTGAGGTGGTATCTCATCGTGGTTTTGATTTGTATTTCCCTGATGGCAAGTGATGCAGAGCATTTCCTCATGTACTTGTTGGCCATGTCTATGTCTTCCTCTGTGAGATTTCTGTTTACTGGTGGTTCTTGTAACACTCTCAGGCGGCGGTTTCCAGGACACTGACCACTGTGAGCTCTGCTCTGCTGGAATTTTGTTGTGTCTGAATGTGAAACAGAAGCACCTGCAGCCCACATTTTATCTTGACCCTTCTGTTTTGTTTGGCTTTGTTTGTTTGTTTTTACGTACGTAGCTCTACCCAGCGCAGCCACAGTGGTCTAGGAACCATAAACATGTGGCTTCCCAAACAGAATAAAATGGCTACAAAAATCTCTCTTATTGGTTACAGAGGCTGCAGAAACAGATTTGTGGACATCGTGAGCTGAAAATGGAGTAAGACTTAGAATGGTCTCTACATTCTGTGTGTGAGTTACCAGAAGCCTGCCCCCAAAGAACTTGCCCATAGTCTCGAAGTAAATCAGTGGCATAAGAGGAGAACCCAGACTTTCTTATATCCAGTCTAGTATTCATTCTACTGCAATACATTGTTGCTGGGGAGTGTTTGAGGGCTAGGGTCCAGTCTTCCACTGAGGCAATATGGACATCTTTTTTGTTGTTTGTTTGTTTGTTTGTTTCTTTTAGCATTTATCTAGAGCCTGTTATGTAACAGGCTGTGTTTAACCCTTAAAGTTATAATTCTTTTTTTAATTAATTTTTAAATTTAAATTCAATTTGCCAACATATAGTATAACACCCAGTGCTCATCCCATCAAGTGAATATGGGCATCTTCTTATGCCATGGAATTTGGGAGGTTTCCCAAACCTCTGGAGAGGACCAGAATCCAAAGCCTTACATCTACCAAAGTAGGAAGCTTAGATCTTTGCCCAACAATGATGATGACCACGATGTGCAAATGACCCAGAGGATGATGTTTTTAAGGACTTCACTGAAGTAGATATCTTTGATTGGACTAGCTGGATTCCATGTCAACTATGTCAGCCTTGGTATCCAGGAAGTCTGGAAAATATGCACAGTCCATCAAGAAATGTGTGATGGGTTTTCAGGCTCTATCAAAGAGTGACTTGGGAGATTACCAGTGTAGATTACCAGGGTTTTAAAGGGTACAGGCCAGAGGACAAAAAGGGTGAAGCAAGAAGGATGGAAGGGGAAAATAAGACCAGTACAGATGAGAGGATAACTGAACTGAAAAAAAGATGTAAGAGCAGGAATTCAAAGAAAGAAGACAGGTATCTTAGTATCTATCGTGGGCTTACAAACCAGTTGAGCTCTTACTGTTGAAGTTTCTACTTCAAAGCCAGATTGGCGGCTTCTGTGAATAGACAGGGTGCCAAAGAGTGAATATAGTCTAAAAGTAGAATGCTGATGAACCAAACCCTGATCCCTGAGTTCAGAAACTATCTCTAAGTCTAATAAGGGCAAACAAAAACTGGAGTTGGGAGGGACAAATCTGATATGATGAGCCAATAAGATGGGGCCAGGACATTTACATCTTGTGCAACTTACAGTGTTTCTTGTTGGTGGTGGAGCAAGCCTCTGTTTCTACAGTTTAATTCCTAACATCTAGCTTAGTGCCTGGGACATAGTAGGAGTTCAAGAAATCTTTCTTGAATGAATGGATTAGTGAAGTATGTTCTTTCTGAAAGACCCACTCTTCTGAGTTGGAAGATTGGTGATAGGGACAAAAGAAAAGTCCAGAAGATATGTAGAATGAGATGAACATGACAGAAAGGTGTGTGGGTAGACTTGAGGTTATAACATGGGGGGCCTGGACAGGTGCCTAAAAGATAGACTTAGTACAGTTTATTATTCTGCTGAAAGCAAAGTTTCTGTTCTCTTTTATATAAATTGATATGATGTCTCTTTGTGAGCATATTTTGAAGTTTGGAGTGTTGGAGTAAATATGAATTATCATCATTGTGCACCTTAGCTGAGTCAAGATATGTTTGTTTTCCCTGGTCTGTTTCTTTGGGGCCTCTATAGTATAGAATAGGTTTGAGGTATACATAGGTTGGATAAATCTCAATGTATTTCTTCTCTTCACCATTTAAGAAGGACTAATGTGAAGACATTTCTTGTTAGGCTCATATGTCACAACTTGTATTGACATTAAAAGGGAGTCTTATTCTGTATGTTGGTAAATTGAACACCAATAAAAGATTGATAGCTAAAAAAAAAAAGGGAGTCTTTAATGCCCTTATGATCAAAGAGTACAAGGAGAATCACTGAGTTACCATGCCAAAGTGTTTATGGTCATGAAAATTCAGAAGCACCATGTTCATAAGAGTCTTCTCAATTATTTCTTGCTCTGTATTTTCGTGACATGTTGCAGATTGACCTCGAATTCTAGTACAATTTAGGCTCATCGGAGCTACTTTCACCAATGTGTAGTAAACGAATGAATCAGTGGACTCAGAAGCATTATTCATATTGTACAGTGAGGGAGATATTCAAATGTCTCACTGGTACTCATTAAAGAAAGAAAATAGTATTGGAATATTCTTTTCTCCAATTTCTTACAACCCTGGCTGCTAGGTCATGATGTCCTTGACATTCAGCAAAATGGACTGGGTGAAAATGAATCATTGCAGAGTTAGTTCCTGCTGCTTGGATTTTTGCTTACCAGTCCTTAGGAGTTTAGTGTAGTGTGTTTGGGTTTGAAGTTTGCCTTCCTTCCTTCCTTGCTATTAATTTTGTGCAAGTTATTTAATTTTTGGAGTGTCAGTTTCTTTTTCCATTAAATTATGATAATGACAATGTCTGTTCTGTAAAGTTATTATGAGATTTGTGTGATGCTAAATATATATCACTATATAACAGTGCTTGGCACTTAGTGCTCAGTGTTTTCTGTTATAATTATTTTTTCATTATTAATATTTTAAAAGATTTTTATTGGCACGTAAATGGAAGTCTGGAAGAACAACTGCTGGTTTCTTTTTGGTAGACTGAGTTTAATGTGCTGGTCAAGCAATATGTAGTGCTATCCAACAATTTGGCTGAAATGTACAATTGTACAATGGCGTTTTAGGAGAGTAATTGGATTGTAATGGAAGTGACATAGATGAAAGCTGAAGTCAGAAGAGGAAAGAGAGTACCTTGGGAAAGAGTACAGAATGTGAAAAGGACTTCAAGCCTGAATCTTGGAGCAAACCCACCAACTGGAGTTAGAGAAGGACTTAGCAAAGCCAATAGAGGAGGGTTCAAGAAGTAGAACTAGAATATCTACACAAAAGACAAGTGATGGTCAACAGTTTCCAATACATCTACAGAGGAAACAGGGATGATTAGTTTGAGTAGTCTATTCATTTTTTGTTTCATTGCTTCCCGATAACAAGAATTGAGTTTTTCACTATATACATTCATTTTCCTAGCATGGTGCCTGACTTATGGTAAGTGGTCAATGTATATCTGTTAAGTGAGTGAATGAAAAGGACATTGGAAAGGGGAGTTTTCACGATGGCAGTTCAGATTGCAAAAGGTGGGATGCCTGGGTGGCTCAGTGGTTGAATGCCTGCCTTTGGCTCAGGGCGTGATCCCAGAGTCCGAGATCAAGTCCCACATCAGACTCCCTGTGAGGAGCCTACTTCTCCCTCTGCCTATGTCTCTGCCTCTCTCTCTGTCCGTCTCTCATGAATAAATAAGTAAAACTTAAAAAAAAAAGATTGCTAAAGGTAAAAAACAATTGTATGATGAGAAGAAGGGAGGTGCCAGTTGAGGAAATGCTTATATCACAGGTGGGAGAATTAGGATAGTAACTGAAAGAACTCACAAACTCACAGGGTTTTTTTCCCTTAAAAAAAAAAAAAAAAACTTGGAGGGGTGGGTGACCTGGGCATGTTTTTAATGTAGAGAGAAGAGAGCAATAGAGAAGAAGAGATTGAAGATGCTCCCTGAAGAAGGGTGGACTGATGGAATAAGAACTAGGATCGGGGGCATCTGAGTGGCTCAGTGGGTTCAGCGTCTGCCTTTGGCTCAGGTCATGATCAGGGTCCTGGGATGGAGTCCCACATCGGGTTCTGTGCTCATTGGGGAGTCAGCTTCTCCCTCTACCTCTGCTGCTCCCCCTGCTCATACTCTCTTTCTCTCTCTCTCACTCACTCATTCACTTGTGCGTGCTCTCTCTCAAATAAATAAATACAATTTTTTAAAGAAAGAAATAGGTTGGGAAGAAAAGAGTACAAGTGGAGCACCTAATACTCTGTGATTTAGGAAAGGAAAGTATGGCCAAGGTGAGGTTTGGGGATAGAAGGGAGGGGCGATGAGAGACCTTGTGTCAGGTGGTCTAAGTATCCTTGGTGTTGGAGAGGATAGGTGGGGCTAAGGATTTGAACCAGAAAGACCGGGATCAACTACAGAATACTTTACCTCTGTTCTATAGGCTAGATGAGTGGGCCCATTGGCCTTTGCCTTTGGCTAAGGGTTTCACATATTCCTTGGGTTCTGAAATTATTTCTGAAGAATATTTTGTATATTTGTAATTTCAGTCGTTAATACTAAAGCTCTAATAATAGAGACAAATATTTTAAGAACTAAGAGACGCTTTTATAAAATGGTGTAAAATCATGCTAGATTCTAAGAATGTTCGTTATTGTCAATAGTCATGTTGGCAAAACTATCTTTCCCTTACAATAAACCTCCCTTATCATCCCTGCCCACCCACCCCACCCCCGCCCCCATGCTTGGAGATACATTCCAAGGCCCCTGGTAGATGCCTGAAATCATGGAATAGTACTGAACCCTATACACACTATGTGTTTTTTCCTGTACATACCTACCTATGATAAAGTTTAATTTACAAATTATAGTAAGAGATTAACAACAGTAATAAAATATAGCAATTAAAAAAAATAGTCATGTTGGCAGAGCATAATTAATTTTATTTCATTTATTCTCTCAATGCTAAGGCAATACCATTTCCAAGTCTGGGAGAAGAGAGGCTTCAGTGTTTTCGTGATAGTAATTCACAAGTGTAAATTACTGGTTTATGGACACACACACCTTGCAAATGTCACTATTACATTTGTAGCCCTGTGGGGTCCAGTGTTGGAATTTAATCAGCCTCTGTTAAACATTTTTTAGTGAGTTTTTTTGAGTGTGCTTTAATTTTTTTTGCCTCATCATGTTTTTAGTTTTTTGTTTTTTTCAAGAGAAAAGAATTCACTCTATGTCTGCATGGGAGCAACTGGACTGAATCTGAGCCAAAAGTTTCAAGTTGATTTGGTTCATATTCTGTAGAGTTTTGGGATTCTTGTAACAGAAAGAAGCTGAATGATAGAATTGGCTAGAGCTAAGAACTGCACAAGCATGTAGTCCCCATCTCCTCTAGCATACAAATAAATGACACTAGGCTTCTTAAATGCACAACACTCATCCAGCCCCGACAGCACCATTTTATAATCAGCAAGTGGTGTGTGTGTGTGTGTGTGTGTGTGTATGTGTGAGGGGGAGATCTTCAGTATGAAGTTTCTGTTATAAGAGTGCTTAGAAAAAAAAAAAGAGTGCTTAGAATTTCTAGGTGTTTTTACTTCCACAGCTTTTAACCCCTAGATTTCTTTTTTTTTTAAGATTTTATTTATTTATTAGTGAGAGACACAGAGAGAGAGGCAGAGACATAGGAAGAGTGAGAAGCAGGCTCCCTGCGGGGAGCCTGATGTGAGACTCGATCCCAGGACCCTGGGACCATGACCTGAGCCAAAGGCAGACGCTCAACCACTGAGCCATCCAGGTGCCCCGAACATCTAGATTTCATCCTCAAGATCTTCTGCTTGCTTCACTGGAGTAATTTTTGTGAGCTCTTGCCATTTTAAATCTGGATCATTTAATACTTGGTGCTTCCCTCAATTCTGGGATGGCCTGTAGCTTTTATATTGGCCAGTTTACAACAAAAGCTGATTTTTTTTCCTTTGCAGTTCTTTATGGTTTTTCCCTTTCGTTCTGCTCTTTGGCAGCAAAAGAACTCATTAAAAACTTCAATGTGTGGTTTGAAATCTGAATTTTGATTTCTGAGGGTTTCAAGTCTTTTTACTTTTTTGTTTTTATAAAGCAAGATGTTTTGATTTTTGAGAACTCATTCAACTATCAAGCTTATTTTTCATGGATTTTAAAATTACCGTTTAACATCTCTGTCCTTTGTGTTTAGTGCATTTGGGATGAACAGTATTATTATAACCATTTGGATATGAGTTCCTGAGACTCAGATGCTACCACATTTTGTTCAATTGTAAAGATATAATTTTAACTCTCAAGCATATAGATGCAAAGGTTGCATTCAGATAGTTATTTTCCTGCCCACATTAAATTTTATAACTGATAAGTTTCCTTCTTCACTTGGGCTGATCACTTAAAAACAAATCTGAAGCCCACTTTCAATAGCTCCATAGGACCATAAGTGTCTATTTCTGGTGGCCTGTCTCCTCCCCCACCCAATTTTTACTACTTTCCATTTGCCCTGTTTCTTTAAACTATTTGATTTTTCTTCTTTTATCTATGCTTATGACTTTAAGAACTTGGCAGAAGGAGGTGGGTGATAAGTACATATAAATGGTGTCTATAGCATGGACTTCCTATAACCTCCCAGTTTTCTGGAAGACACTTTAGGAAATTTTGTTATCACCTTCTAAAACCGCACTTCCAAGGATGTTTATCTAGTTACTTCCTAATAGGTTTCTGTTCCACCCTCTAACTGTAACAAGTGCAAGCATCTCTGTGGAGGAGCCACACTACATATATCTGGGGAAGCTTCCAGCCACATCGACTGTCATTATTTTATTTCTGAAGGCCAATAACCTTGGAGAATGGGCCTTTGAAACAAAGTTGTGGAAAGTGCCTTAAAAGGTTAGGGCCATGCCTCTATACCATGGCCACTGTTTAGTACTGCTGCAAGTATTGTAATATTCAGAAATGTCTTGCTGTCAACTCTCTGAATATGCTACAACTTCTGTCTTTTGTTACCTTGAAGCATAAATGCTTACTTGAAGTAAGGTAATGTGAGATTATGTGATACTGATAGGACATTTAAAAATGGATTTTGAAAGGCAAAGTCCAAGAATGGCCCTTCCTTTTTGAGAATCTGCATTCTATAACTTTGAGTCAGCAAATACAACTTTAATATAATCCTCCAGAGCAGAACAGAGGTTGGTATATTTGAAATGACCTGTAGAGTTTGCTATCTGTGCTCTGTTGACTCAGTTGGTCAGAACTCTTCATATTTTGAGCAGGATTAATATTGTTAACTACCCTTTTGATTTAGGAAACATTTAGCAATACTATTTCACCATCTAGAAGCTTTTTCTGGGCCATTAAAAATGTCAAATTGAATCCAGTCAGGAGTTTTACCATGTTCTCCATATAGAAGGTGATTCTGCAGAATATTATTGAAGAAATCATCAAGCAATATTGAGTCTGATGGTGTTTCTCAGGGCTGTAAGCACTGGGAGCTGTTGATTAGGATTTCGACATTTACATTAATGAATGAAGGGTAGAAATGTACTTCTTTAGTACTTTGACAATTTTATACAGTAGGTTGATCTCCAATGACTTTAGTAAGATGAGAGATATTAAAATGGCATGCATTTGTAACCTGGGAATGGCCAAGAACACTTTATGAGTCTGCATAGTATTTAAAAAGTCTATTTCAGGGCACCTGGGTGGCTCTGAGCATCTGCCTTTGGTTCAGGTTGTGATCCCAGGGTCCTGGGATTGAGTCCCACATCGGGCTCCCTGCAGGGAGCCTGTTTCTCCCTCTGCCTATGTCTCTGCCTGTCCCTCTGTCTCTCATGAATAAATAAAATCTTTCAAAAAATAAAATAAAAAGTCTATTTCAAGGTAAAATGGAATATCTTGGCACATTTGCCTTTACAACACTAACCTAGTCCTGGAGTACCACTCCTTCACCACGACACATGCATTGTATAAAAACATTGCCTTGCTTCCTGGAAGAGGAAAATTCAGTAGTTCTTAAAGGGAATAAACTGAAAGTTTCTATTTAGCTGACAGTCAATATTTGAGATGTTATTTAGGCCTTAGTAGGGGAATAGGCTGATGGGGAAACACGTGGTTAACCTGACCAAGGCTGATAAAGAGTGGGTGCTGAATGTCAGCAGAGCTGAACTCTCTGCTGGAGACAGGGTGGGCCTCTTGTGATCAGTCTTGTTATTGCCTGTGCTTCTGAACTCCCTTGTTCCTTTTTAAAAATTGACTAAATTTTGCATATGACATTGGGTAAATTGAAGGTTTTACAAGCTATTACTTTGATAAATTTATATATTGTAATGTGTTGTAATTATAGTGATATTTATCACATTACATAATTAGAGTACAATATTGTTGTCCATAACTATTACACTGTATATTAGAGCTCTATGGCTTATTTAGGACTCATTGCAAGTTCATACCCTCAGATAGCATCAGTATCCATCTGTGCTCCCTCTTCCCTGGTAACCACCATTTTACTCTCTGTTTTTTTTTTCAGATTTACTTTTTTTTAGATTCCACATAGAAGTGTTATTATACAATACTTGTCTTTCTCTGTCTTACTTATATCACTTAGCATAATGTGCTTCAAATCCATCCATGTCGTTACAAATAGCAGGATATTCTCCTTTCTGATGACTGAAGAATATTCCATCATATTTACAACTTTTTAAAAATCATTCATCCATTGATGGGGTTGTAACAATTTGATGAAAGATGGTCAGAAGAGCTAAACAAATATTTTTCCATAAAGGACATCAAAATTGCTAACAAGTACATGAAAAAATGATCAGTATAGCTAATCATCAAGGAAATGCAAATCAAATTCACAGTGAGATATCACCTCACACCTGTTAAAGTCATTAAGAAGACAGGAGACAACAGGTGCTGGAGAGGATGTGGTGAAAAGGGAACCCTTATACACTGTTGATGGGAATATAAATTGGTCAACAACTATGGAAAGTAATACAAAGGTTCCTCAAAAAATTTAAAATAGAAATGCCATACACATACAATCCAGAAATTCCACTTGTAGGTATATACCCAAAGGAAATGAAAACAGGATTTTGAAAAGATATATCACCTCCTTGTTCTTAACATATAAATAGCAATCTAACTCTGACTTCCTGTGTCCCTGACACTTTCACCCCTGGAAAACCATATCTTGACATCCTAGTCTCCATCTTTAAAACCAGGCATGATACAATGATTTCATCCCCAACCCCCATGCCGGCCCCTATTCCTGATAGTTTCACTTCTCTACTTGTTCCTTGACCATTTCTAAACTCAGATAAACTCAGTCACTGTTATTCAGAAGAAAGGGCCTGAATCCTAAATAGTTTATGAAGACATGTTTAAAGCAAAAAAAAAAAAAATCTGTATATCTATATAGATATAGATATATTTCTCTTGTGGTATGACATCATGTTGCTAAAAGAAGCATTAAAAATATTTAACAATCAGGGGGATCCCTGGGTGACTCAGCGATTCAATGCCTGACCTTGGCCCAGGGCATGATCCTGGAGTCCCGGGATTGAGTCCCATGTTGGGCTCCCGGCATGGAGCCGGCTTGTCCCTCTGCTTGTGTCTCTGCCTCTCTCTCATTCTCTCTCTCTCTCTCTCTCTCTCTCTCTGTATGTCTCTCTCATGAATAAATAAATAAAATCTTTAAAAAAATTTAACAATCAGAACACAATGAATACCGATAGTCAAGGTGACTCTGCAAGTCCTGAAAACTTTTAAGGCTGTAATTGTGCATATTAGCTGAATATCAGCCTTGGCCATAAAATTTCCACCAGATGATTCCTAAAGCATTTTGCGAGCATAAAGCCAGTCTTTAATTAATTAATCAATCATTCAGTAAATCAATTAAATGTTTATTGAAAACCTACAATGTGCCACACACTGTGTAACGTACTGATTTGGGGATCCCTGGATGGCTCAGCGGTTTGGTGCCTGCTTTCAGCCCAGGGCATGATCCTGGAGACCCAGGATCGAATCCCACATCAGGCTCCCTGCATGGAGCCTGCTTCTCCCTCTGCCTGTGTCTCTGCCTCTCTCTCTCTCTCTCTCTCTCTCTCTCTCTCTGTGTGTGTGTGTGTCTCAGGAATAAATAAAATCTTTTTTAAAAAAAGTACTGATTGTAATAAGACCTATAAGCTAAAGGAATTTTATAAGCTATTCGTATAATTATATGAGGATTGGAAATTTAACATAGGCAACTATGTTAACCTATGTTAAACTTCCTCTGAAATCTCGAAAAGTAAATACTCTGGGTTGTTGGGAAACTCTGATCCTAATGGTTTGTTTAATCTAACAGTGATAAACATTGGGTTTTCCTTTTTATAAGATCAGTAGGAAAAGGATTTAGAATGTCTTTTCTTCATTCTAGGGCTCCAAAGAACTGTACAGGAAGAGTTGAGTTAATTAAACCCTTCTAAGCAATGCCTAGGAAGGAGAGAGAATATCATCTGCATCACCACAAGGAAAAGAAAGTTTCATATCACTTCTGGATTTTCATATTTTTCTTAATGAGAGCTCATTTCATTCAGCATCATTTTGAATTTCTTCAGATGCTTTGATAGTTGGTGAGCAGCTGAAACTACAGATTGTAGACAAGTCAGAAGGGAGAAAAGACATTCAAGGTGAGCACTGAGGAGAGTTTGTATGCTTAATGATCAAGAATTATCCAGAAATCCTGTGTGTGTGTGTCTCCCACCAGGCTGGGGCCAATTATCCAGATGTTGTGGCTGGACTGAATGATGTGGGAGGGTTTGCTCTGCAGGAAATGAGCTTGATGAATGTTTCTTTACTTCAACATGTGGCACACTGAGCACTTATATTCCTCTCAGGATTATATTTTTATAGCAACGCCAAAAAGAGGTCTGAGTCCAATGCTTCTTCTTTTTTTTTTCAAATTAACATTTACTTTGGATGTCCTCTGAGTAAGTGAAACATGAGCTAAAATATCAGACATTAGGAAACTCCTGTGAAATAAATAACTCTAAGAACTTTCTGGATGCCATAAGAGTTTTGAAGATCTTAGAGAGCCTGAAGTTTTCTGGACACTAATTGATCTTTAAACCATCTCAAAATCCAAGTTTAAAATGGCAGGTAAATAGTAAGATGCTCAATAAATGATGCTGGCTGCATGATGGATCACAGGGAATGCAGAAGGACGTGGGAGTGGGTAGGGATGGTACAACTTTGTCTTTGCTTGAAGAAGCATTTGGCTTTGTCTTGCTTGTTTTGTCTTGAATAATGAGAACATTTGAGAATTGCTACTTTTAATAGAAATTTCTGGTGTAGCCAGCAATATCCTGGAAGTTTCCATACATTTAATGAAGGGAGTCATCAATTGTTGATTGAAGGCAGATGCAATTTTGATCCTTACTTCCTTTTCTTGTAAAATGCTCTTTCCTCATAATTTCTCTTCCCCAGTGATGAAGAAGAATAAATGAATTATTTTATCTGATTTCCCTCCTGGGCAGGCACCGTGTTTACTAGGAGTAACCCCACTAAAGGCTTGCTTGGTCAGAACAGTTGAGAAGGTATAAACAATTCTGCTGAATGTAAAAGGAAGATAACTTAATAATTGTTTAGGCCTCTTTCGTTGCCTTGATTATGCCTTTAAAAACATATCCATGGAGGAAATTACACTTCTAGGAATAGCAGTGATTTTGGGATTCATCTTCATAGAGTCCTTTAGTATGAATAAAATGCCTCCTCAAAGGGGGCCATTTTTTAAAATATTTTATTTATTTATTTGAGAGAGAGAGAGAGAGAGAGAGAGCAAGAGAGAGCTCATGGATAGGAGGAGGGCCAGAGGAAGTGGGAGAGAGACAATCTCAAGCAGACTCCTTGTTGGTTGCAGAGCTTGATGCAGGGCTCGATCTCATGACCCTGAGACCATGACCTGAGCTGAAACCAAGAGTCAAACACTTAACCAACTGAGCCATTCAGGCACCCCCCAAAGGGGGAAATTTTTAAGTAAATATGGTAATCATGAATCTCTGTGCCAAGTGTCAATAAAAAGTCCTTTCAGACATTTCACTAAGAATAGTAAAATAAATTTAAACATATTTCATTTTATTGCTTGGTCTTTTTAAAAATTGAACTATAGTTGACATAGTGTTATATCAGTTTCAGGTGTACTGCATTAGAACCCAACAATTCTATACATTTTCCAGTGCTTATCAAATAAACATTTTAAATAAAAATACATTAATACATTTGTTGTACATTATGAATGATACTAAATAGTTTACTTTAGTGATAGTACATCTAAATAGCATGTATTTGTTAAAAAAAGGACTCTCTTGAAAAGAAATAAAGAAGTTATAACCCTTTGGTTCTTTCCAATTCAGATCATGTCTACATAATGTTAATCTTAGTTAACAAATTACATGCTTTGGTCCTTGATGAAACTATCTGAGGAACTAAAGAGTATCCTCATCTATATATTCAAATTGTCATATTGCCCAAGGGTCACTGATTCCATCCTTATAGGTGTCAGCATCTACAAAGTTCTTAAAATGACTGCATCTTGAGAGAGAGCCTAGTTGTTCTTTGTTGAACAAGTATATAGTTGTTAAGTGTCTTGGGACTGGTTTTTCAAGCTTCAGAAATCAAAGTAGCCAAACATTCTTGCTTGTGAATCTTCAAGGAAGGGGTTCAAATTAATTGAATCAATTTTAAAGCACCAACCTAATTGTCAGGACTCTGCCATCCACTGCACTTGGAAAGGGAGATAAATGAAGTAGAATACTACCCTGTTTATTTAGAGCTCAGATATTTGGCACCTGCAGATGTCTAGAATATTTGCAAACTGAAGTAAACAAAGAAGCCTCCAAGTACAACCATTGTTTTTCAAAATAGCTGAGAAGATGCAATGTGCTTGGCTAATTTTCCAGGCAGAGTAAAGGACTTTCTGCTGGACTAGTGATGACAGCTATAGGAGTCAAAATCTGATCATGACAAAGTGTTCACATTTTCATAATGTGAAGACAAAAAGATGAAAATCAAGTCTGTTCTCACCAAAATTTACCAGAACTGGGGAAAAACCTGTAGTTCCGCACAATTTTTGGAACAAAATGCTTAAAAGACTGAAATAATCAAGGACTTTGATTTTCCCAGGCCTTCTCTTAAACGTTTGATATTCAAATTATTTTCTTTGATATGTCTTTCTTGGTATTACCCTTGTTAGTTTCCCCTTTTTATTCTTCTTTTGTTAACTGGACTTGCTCTAGCAGATCTTCAGCTGTCAATGGTGTTGCATATGATCAGAGGAGTTCTTCAGCATCACTTTTATCAACTGCATGAAATCCTAAATGTTTTGCAAGATTTGCATTTTCACTTTGAAATTGATTTGCTTTGTATTGTCTGACAATATCAGAACATCTGGTGGATGATGATTGATGTAGGTTCATACTAGACAGGAAGAGATGCTTGAGTAGATACTAATTTTATAGGTGGCCAGTTCATCTATCAATAATTTGTATTACAATGACTCTTGCTTCTCCTCATATCCTCTTTTAAAAAAAGATTATTTATTTGAGAGAGGGAAAGCACAATGGGAGAAGCAAACTCCCTACTGAGCAGAAAGCCCGACACTAGGCCCAATCCCATGACCCTGAGATCATAACCTGAGCTGAAGGCAGATGCTTAACCAACTGAGCCACCCAGGTGCCCTCTCCTCATATCCTCTTAATTCCGGGGACCTGGATAATAGATACTCAGATAACGAAGGCCACCTGTGCTTGTGTTTCCTACAAGCCAAAGCAAATTCAGAGCTTTTGAATGAGAATATTTAACGCAAAACGTTTCTGTACTATTTCATTATCAAAAATGAATGTACTTGTCTTTTAAATGGAAGCCTTGAGCATATACTCTTGTTGTTCTAAGTGTTAGATATGAATGCGTTCTGTCTTCTCTAAATGATTGTGAACTTTCCAAGGGCAGGACATCTGGTAGTGAAACACCGAATATATCTAACATGATGTAAGAATACTTTTGAGGTAGCACTCACCCTAGAAGTTGTTCTTTTTCTCGTTAAAATCCAGGTGCCTTAAAATAGTATCTCCCAAAGTATGTCTTTTGGTATTCTTATTTTCTATGAGAAGTTAACAGTTTCCAAGAGAAAACACTTCCTTTTTTTTTCAAATTTTATTTTTAATTTTAATTTTTTTGAGCAAACACTTCCATGTTCAAAATTAATTTGGGAAAGGAATGTAAAAAGGTGTAGCTGCAATGGAACATAGTATGGAGGTTCCATTAAAAAATAGAACTACTGTATAATCCAGCAATACCACTATTGGGTATTTATCCAAAATCAGGCTCTCAAAGAGGTACGTGCACTCCTATGTTCATAACAGAACTATTTATAGTAGTCAAGATGCAGAAACAATTGAAATGTACATCAATGGATGAATGGATGAAAATATGGTATATACATAAAATAAAATATTCAGACTTTAAAAAAGAAGGAAATCGGGATGCCTGGGTGGCTCAGCGGTTGAGCGTCTGCCTTTGGCTCAGGGCATGATCCCGGGTCCTGAATTGAGCCCCGCATCAGGCTCCCTGCAAGGAGCCTGCTTCTCCATCTATCTGTGTCTCTGACTCTCTGTCTCTCTCATGAATAAATAAATAAAATCTTTTTAAAAAATAAAAAAATAAAAAAGAAGGAAATATTGTCATATGCTATAACATGGACAAAACTTGAGGGCAGTATGCTAAGTGAAATGAGCCAGTTATGAAAAGACAAAGACTGCTTGATTCTGCTTAGCTGAGGTATCTAAAGTAGACAATTTCTTTTTTAAAGGAGATTTTATTTTTAAGTAATCTCTAAACTCATTGTGGGGCTCAGACTCACAACCAGAAATCAAGAGTTGCATGCTCTCCCGATTAAGCCAGCAGGAGCCCTAAAGTAATCAGTTTCTTACAAACAGAAAATAGAGTGGTAGTTGCCAGGGACTGAGGGGAAGAGGGGAAGGGGTATTGTTGCTCACTGGGTGTAGAGTTTTAGTTTTGCAAGATGACAAAGAGATCCATTGCACACTAATGTACATATAGTTAACACAACTGTACTCTACACTTAAAAATAGCTTGATGGCAAACTTTATGATGTCTTTTTTGCCACAATCAAAAAAAATAATGTGAAAAATATCAGACACTGAATCTTCCTTTAGTCATTTGCCTTGAATATTAACATATTATTAGTGTTGAGCATCACTCCAATAGAGAAACTTGTTGACTTTTTTTTTTAACCCACTTATTTCCCCAGCTCATTTGACAGCAGGACGTTTTCTCATTGTTAGCAAGGGATATTTATTAACATTCTGGATGACGTTAGTAATGTGTGGACTGGCAATTTGGGAAAATGCTGCTCTGCAGAGATCCTAGCCCACCACTGTACAGAGAGAAGAAAGTATTTCCAGGCAGCTGTAATAGATTCAGTTTTAGAGATAAAATATTTAACAGAGCACGTGCTGGAAAAGCCTCATCACTTTTAGTTCTTTGAACATTTATAAAAGTCATTGCAGTAGTAAATAAAAAGCACTAGCTATAGAAATATATTTTATGAAATCTGTGCTTAGTCCCATGATTCCCAAACCTGGCTGCATCTGCTGGTTACTTTAAAAAAACACAATTTAGGATTCTCTACCCAGAAATTCTGACTTAATAGATTTGAAAATCAGCCAGGTTTGGGAATCATGGCTTTAGAAGTTTCAATTTTGAATAATTGCATACAGGGAGATTGAGAATCATTTGAGATTTGCATATTTGCCCTGATATAAGGAAATGAGGGCACAGATCATGGATGAAGAGAAGATAACAAAAGATAAAGATGACTTGGACTAGAACCAGAGCACAGAACCTTTTGGCTGAGGTTTTCATGAATTCCTAAGAAAGGACAGGAAGGAAGGCAATACCCAAATCCTTTTTAGTGAGGCTTGAAATTATTTGTATATTGGTTTATACATATTCATGCTAAAGTTAACTGCTTAATAAATTACACACATAGTTCATTACATAGGGTAGGTTTTTCAACCTGTAGGTCATGATTTAAGCATTTTGTCTGTTACTATTGATATTAAAACTGTGATTCTCCTTTGATAATTGTAATCTGGATTTTTTTGTCAATAGAGTGGGCAGACCAGCTAAAAGTTCTTCTTGTCCACTGGTACTATACCAAGACCTATTTCTTTCTGGGTTATATTCTCTACATGTTAGACAAACACTGGGAAAGAGAGTCAAGGAATCCAGTTGTTAGAAAAAGAACTTCAAGAAGAATTAAAATAAACATGAAAATTGAGGGTATAGCATACAAATAACCTTGGGCTGCAAACTTTCTTGTTAAATCAGCATGAACTCAAACCCTATCAACCTATCAGCAATTTGATAGGTTGTAGGAGCATATGGATCATAGCAACACAAATCAAATTAATAGAATTGATGTCAGGGAGCACACACGATCTTTAAAAAAAAAACACCTCAAAACTGAAATGATGGGACACCTGGCTGGCTCTGTCAGTAGAGCATATGACCCTTCATCTCAGAGTTGGGAGTTCAAGCTCCACATTGGGCATGGAACCTGCTTAAATTTTTTTTTTAATTTTAAAAACTGAGATGGTGACCTCAGTCTGGAGATTTTAAGCTAATTCATACTCAACATGGACCAATAGGTGCTAGAACATGAACAAGCAATAATACCTGCCCCCATTCCTCAGGGATCCTAGAATCCTTTATTTCTCTATTCTAATGTTTTATCTCTGACCTTAAAAAAAGGGGAAAAAAAGGTGAGATGGGGGTAGCCAATAGGTGTGTCAGCTGGAATGCCTGGGTTCAAATATAAGTCCCAACACTTCCTGAATGATGCCAGGTAAGTTGCTTTGCCTTTCTCAGCCTCTCACCTCAACTATAACATGTAGAATTATAAGCACACCTGTCTTGTGGGGTCGTGAGTTTTATTTATTTTTTAAAAGATGTATTTATTATTTTTAGAGAGAGAAAGAAAGAGAATGAGGGGTGGGAATGACAGAGAGAAACCCGAGCAGACTCCACTCTGAGCATGGAGCCCAACGTGGAGCTCGAGCTCACAATCCTGAGATCAGAGCCTGAACCAAAACCAAGAGTCTGACAAAACCAACTGCACCACCCAGGTGCTCATAGAGTTGTGAGTTTTAAATAACATATTGTAGGTAAAGCACTAAGAATAGCACCTGGCCCGTGGAAAGCACTCAATAAATGGTAGCCATTATCATTGTTGGTCATTGGTTTTTCACCATGGGCAAGTTTCAAACTCTTTCCTGAGCCAGCATTCTAGAGAGAGTAGACAGTGCAAGGCGGAGAGTAGAGTCAGGGGCTAGAAAATGACAGAGGACAAAATTTACTTGCTAAGGATTAGCTCTATCTCATGGCATTCCAATTCAATCTTAACTTTTTTCCTCACAGTTTGGATAAATCTCATTCTATATGATGTTTATTGTACTACACCTATAAGTCATTTTACATTGTAAAATTAGCTTTCTTGACTGCATCAGGAAAGAAAATATCCCTGATATGCTAATTCTAATTTTTATGCCAGTAATGACTGCTGGCAAATTATTTTGTCTCTTAGACCAGAGCACTTAATATGGTAACTGCAAGAGTACTGTTAAGAGTGTCAGAGCTCATTTTCCAGGAAATTGCTGTCAGAAGAGAAGCCATCACTTAGCCGAAAGAAAGCCTTTCTCAAGATTGGCATATTTCTTATCTCCAGGAAAAGTTTTTGAGTGGGAGCTTGGGGATTAGTGTCTAGGCTGACAGGCAGAATTAGGTACTTTCCAGGTGCTGAACTCTTTATTTTAATGTTGTCGGTGATACTTGGATTTCTCAGGCCACCCAGAAATGCTTCTGACCCATGGCTTTTGTTTGTTTTGTCACTCAATATATACTTGATATACTGTAAGTCACCATGTCAAATCCCTGTTAGATTTTGTTATGATTGTACAATCGGAGAGGTAAGGAATGGTCAAGGGAAGAGGCAAATCTCCCAAGCCACAGCCTAAACTCTTCATCCTCTGCCTGCCATCTGCATTAGCTCCCACCAATCACCATCCCATATATTTTTTCTTGTCCATTATCTGTCCAAAATGCTCCATGCTTTTTTGTCCCTGATTCTTTTCTCATTAATTCATTTCATAAACATATATTGAGCACCTGTGTGCGATGAACTGCCCTCAAAATTGGAGTTATGACAGTGAATAGGACAAATGTGTTTCTGGGTTGAAATGCCCTTTTTCTTCCTATCTTTAAATATATCCACTATCCCTCAAGACCCAACTCCAAGTCATCCTATTGTATGTACCTGTCTCTGATTAACTCAACCTACAGGACCTCTACTTGCTCTCAGCTAGCACTTAATTGGTATACCATTCACTTGACTCTCATCATATACTCTATTTTATAGTAGTTGCTAAAAATGCTTCTGGCCCGAGGACACCTGGTTGGCTCAGTCCATTAAGTGTCCCATTCTTGATTTTGGCTCAGGTCGTGATCTCGGTCAGGGTCATGAGATTGAGCCCTATGCCCAGTTTCACATTCAGTGGGAAGTCCGCTTGGAATTCTCTCTCTCCTTCTTCCTCTGCCTCTCCCCCCACTCACATGTGCTTGCTCTCTCTCTCTCTCTCTCTCTCTCTCAAATAAGTAAATAAATCTTTAAAAAATGCCTCTGGCTGCAAATATTAGAGTGCCTAATTAATAGCAGCTGATCCATAGGACTGTCAAAAAGGAAAATTGATCTGGAGTCTTAAAAATGTCATTAAGAAGCCAAGCTGCTTTGATGCTTCCAGTGCCTTCCTCAGTGAGCCAGTGATGTCTTCCCCTATAGTCTGAAAATGGCTGTTGAAGCTCCTAGTACCACCTCATGACATTACAGTGTCCAAAGCAGGATACAACAGCGGCACCAAAAGAGCCTCCTTCTTCCATGACTTTTTCAGAAGCCACAGGCAATTTAGTCACTGGCAAAGGGATACAGAGTTGCCATTCCTGGCTTAAATCATTATGATTCACCTTGTAGATCTGGACATATTGCTGCCAGAACAATATTAGGGAGGGAAAGAGTGAGAAATGACTGTTGGCTAGGAAACCAACCACGTATGCCACTGTGTTTATGATTTTGATTTGTACATTTATTAGTTATGTTACCTTGGACAGATTGGCTACCCTTTCTAATTCTCAGTTAATACATCTACAAAATTAGGCATAATAATACCTTTCTCACAGGGCATCAAATGAAATACTGCTTCTGAAAATGCCTCACAAGTAGTAGATACTCAGATGTTTCCTAAAGAAATAGCTTAGGCATGGCTCTAGAATAACAGACCTCCAACCATGCTCCTAGATTCTCATCTATCTTTGTCTCAGCTTATATAAATAATTATATGAAGCTTTGCAATGTTGGTTCGGTGTATATGCTAAATAAGTGATTGCCTATGATTGTAATACGTGGAGTATTAAAAGAGACTCTCAAATCTAAAAATGTCTTCTTAGCAATTCCTGTGGCTCCTGCCTCCTGTTATAATTTGATGATCCTTAGAAGATAACACAGAGACATATTTGTCAGGCAGTAATGTGTTAGTATGAATTTTTTAATCAGATCTTTTTCAGTGATAGCTTAGAGTAAGTTGAAGGATGAGGGATATGTTTAGAAACCACATACAGTATGATTAGCTCATTTTTTCCATTCACATTCCAGAGCTCAAAATATAAGAAATAAGTTCATTCTAATATCCAACTTCAATCTAATGTGTTAAATAGCCTAGTTATGAGTAGACTTTCACATCTGGATCAAACTCTGGAATCACACAGATCTGAGTTTGAATTCCATCTCTGACTCAGAGCGTGATTGTGAGCAACTCACCTAGCCTCTCTCTGAGCTGTGTTATCTACCTTTAAACTAGTTGAAAATAGTGGCAATAACCTTATAGAGTTCAAACCATTAAATAAAACTATATAAATGGGCTAGTGTGTATCTGGTACACATTAATTGTGCCCAAGTGTTCACTACTAGTATTGTTATTTATTAATATCAATCTTATCATCAAAATCATCTTAGAGTATAGAAATAGCAGGGAAGTTGATTCTTACCTTGCCTTTGAAGAAATGGACACATAAAGTTCAACTCGTTTTCCTTACACCTTATAGGAAGGCAATGACAGAGCTGGGACTAGAATCTAGGCCTTTAGCATAGAGCCAGAGGTTCTTCTCCCTAGATTAAAGAGTTTCTCAAAGACCTCTGTGCTCTTCCTGACCAAAACTGATTTTTAATGACACAGCTAATTTTTGGCAGCTAATTTTATAAAAGAATAGTAGAATAGATTTTTATTTAATTGGGTTTTTTTTTTACAGTTTTTAAAAGGTTATTTATTTATTTATTTATTTATTTATTTATTTATTTTAAAGATTTTATTTATTTATCCATGAGAGACACACAGAGAGAGGCAGAGAGACAGGCAGAGGGAGAAGCAGGCTCCATGCAGGGAGCCCGACGTGGGACTCGATCCCAGGACTCGAGGATCACGCCCTGGGCCAAAGGCAGACGCTCAACCACTGAGCCACCCAGCGTCCCTATTTATTTATTTTAGAGAGAGGGGGCATGTATATGGGCTGGGGGAGAAGCAGAGGGGGAGGGGCAAGCAGATTTATGTGCTGAGTGTGGAGCCCATGATCCCAGGACGCCGAAATCATGAACTGAGCTGTTATCAAGAGTTAGACACTCAACCACAGAGCTACCCAGATGCCTTGGATACTAGTTTTTTTTTCTTTTTAATAAACAATGTATTCCACACTCATGTCTTTTATATACCACTTCATCCTTACTCAGGCTCAGGATGATTCAAGCTCACATATGGAGACTTGGAGTCAGAAGTGAGGCAAAGATGGTCTGTGGCAGGACAGAATAACCTTGTTGGTCTTGTTCACTATTATATGCCCAGCACTTAGCACAGAGCGTATCACATGGTAGGTGCTCAATAAATGTAAAATAAATGAATTATTTGGTGTTTTTTAAGAGCTGAAAATGTAATGGTTAGAGGGTTTTTTTTTTCAGTTTGTATAAAAGTATCATGAATCTGCCTGATTTTTACAATACGGTCATTTGAACAACATGTATTTTCTAAAGACTCTTAGAACATAGGAATGAACCAGACAGGCTGGGATTTTTAATTTTTCCAGATCTGGAATTTGGACAAGTTTGCATTTCATACAGGATTTGCCTTTAACATTGGTCTTCTCTCAAACTGCTCACAAATCACTTCCTGCAGTGAAAGCTAATTTTCTAAAGGAGCAGCAAAGCTCAATCCTTGGGGGCAAACTCAGCAAGGTCTTTCTGGCTTTTTGAGGAATGAAATATTTAGACAGTGGTTTAACTTTTTTCTTAGAATAGTCAGCAAAGATGTAGTGCCTTGAAAAGCTAATGGATGAAGTAACTCTGAATTTGGAAAAGATGACAGTCTCTTTAACAATGGCATTCTGTAGTCAAAACTGTCATTATTCTTGGGACTCCTGGGTGGCTCAGTCAGTTGATCATCCAACTCTTGGTTTTGAGTCAGGACATAATCTCATGGGGCATGAAATCGAGCCTCAAGTGGGCTCCGTGCTCAGCTGGAGTCCACTTACGATTCTCTCCCTCTGCCCCTTACCCCACTTGTGCTCTCTGTCAAATAAATAAATAAAATCTTAAAAAAAGTAAAGACTGTCAATTATTCTCTCCTACCACCTCTATCAGGTTCCTGATAGTGTTTCTGTTTTCTCCTCTATCCCTAATCCCAGAAAAGGGCTGCTTCTCAGTCCTCTTAGATATCACTGTATGTATGTGTGTGTGTATATATATATATATATATATATATATATATATGAAATATTTAGACAGTAGTTTAACTTTTTATGTATATATATATGTATGTATGTATGTATATAAAATTGCTCATTAACTAATTCACTCCCTTGTCATTTTTTTAAGTGTCATTTGTTTACTGAGTGTTTGCTTTCTGCCAGGCCCTGGTAGAAATCCTGAGGAGTCCGAGAGGAATGAGGCATAGTCCGTGCCCTCAAGTAATTCACAACCTCATGGAGGTAGACAAGCAAACAGATAAATTATAAAGCAGCAGAATTAAGTGCTATTACTGAGATATGAGCCAAATGCTATAGGAACCTAAACGCTCTGTCTCCCAAGTGTATTTGATTTATCATCTTTATCTAATTCTGAAAGAGAATGCAAAGTTCTCATTAAATGACTTCAAGCCCCATAGAACAGGCTGGAGAGATATTTTTGGCAAAGGGCACCTTCCTGTTGTCCCTGAAATAACACGAAGTGGCTGCATACCCCATCTTGCTAATAATAGTATGTCTTCCAGAAAATTAGTAATACAGCATCTGGCTCAAAAGGAAGTGCTCCCATCAGTTAGCTGGAAGAAAGACATGTCTTCTGCAAGGTATCTGAAGCAGTTCTGGGGATGAAGGTAGCATGACTAGCAGGGTTACCTACTTTGGGGGACTGCCTCTAAAGCAATTATCTCACCTGCATGGCAAGTTTAATGGAAACTAGGCAACTGAAATAATGGAAAGTAAAAGAGTTTCTATGAGCACAAAGATATGAAAAGTTGTTGGGTCTTTTACCAGCCCAAAGGGTTCCATTCAGCAGTACTCTTTTTCCTTTTCCAAAGGGATCCTGCCATCCCACAGCTCAACAGTGGAGAAGTGCCCCTGAGATCAGGCCCTGGGTCTGAGAGGTTTTACATATGACCTGCCTAACAGTGGAAAGTGTTTAGCAATATTGCCTCTTAACAAAATAACAAGCAAACAAAAACCATAAAAGTAAACAAAAAAATCTCTCTTCTTCAAGGCATGTGTGTGTTGGGGAACCTACAAATGAGGAGTACTGAGTTTGTTGTGGACTTGTAAGATACTTTACCTTTAAGTGATGTATCATTTTGTCTTTCCTTAATGTTAAAATTAGTGATGATATTGTTTTCTTATGGATGTTGATGTGTGTGGACACAATCTTTGCCAAACCATTAATCTCTTAGTAATAGTGTGAGAAAACAGTAGCATGCTCTCCTCTCTAGGTTGGAATATCATTTATTTTTTAAAAAAAATTTATTTATTTATTTATTTATTTATTTATTTATTTATTTGAGACACAGAGAGAGGCAGAGACACAGGTAGAGGGAGAAGCAGGCTCCATGCAGGGAGCCTGATGTGGGACTTGACCCTGGGTCTCCAGGATCACGTCCTGGGCTGAAGGCAGGCGCTAAACTGCTGAGCCACCCAGGGATCCCTCATTTATTTTAAGGTGTATTCACAAGTGCAATGAAAAATTCAGGACATCTGGTGCTATAGACTGAATGCTTGTGTCTCCTCAAAATTCAAATGTTGAAACCAAATTCCTATGGCAGGTAAAGGTAGGGACTTTGGGAGGTGATTAGGTCATGATGGAGGAGACCTCATGAATGGGATTAGTATTTTTACCAAATACACTCTAGAGAGCTCCCTTGCCCCTTCCACCATGTGGGACACAGCAAAAAGATGGCCATCAATGAATCAGAAAGAAGGCTTTCATCAGACATAGAACCTGTGGACACCCTGATCTTGGACTTCCTATATTCTCAAACTGTGAAAAACAAATGTTTAAACCACTCAGCCTGTGGTGTTTTTGTTATAGCAGCTCAAGAGTACTAAGACATGTGGTTTCCAGTCCAGCATGTAAGGAGGTTGGAAGTTGCCACTGCATCCTAACAAGTAAAATGTCAAACAAACTGAAAAATTAACGACTCTTCTTAGATCTGTCAGAGAAGTAAGGTCAAAGGCAAACTGCTATCCCCCAAATTGGAGAGACAGACAGATGAATATGAATAATCACAACTTACCAGAGCAGAAATCTGCAAGTAGAAGCCTCTGCAAGAACCAGTGATGGGGGTCACCTGGGTGGCTCAGTGGTTGAGCATCTGCCTTCAGCTCAGGTGGTGATCCCAGAGTCCTAGGATCGAGTCCCGCATTGGGTTCCCTACAGAGAGCCTGCTTCTCCCTCTGCCTATGTTTCTGCCTCTCTGTGTCTTTCATGAATAAATAAATAAAATCTTAAAAAAAGAACCAGTGATGGAGTAGGAAATCCTGAATGATAATTGACAAATTCTGGGATGATTAATATAGATAAATGGGAGAGTTAAAAACTCCAGGAGGACCCAGGCATAAGGAGGTATCCACAATTTTGTGAATGTTATCTCAAAGCACTTGACCTGGTTTTAATAGTGAATATCAGAGAAAAATTCCCTCATGCTTTTTATGGCAGGAGTGGGGGTGGAGGGAGAAGTAACCATTTTGAAATAGCCAGAACATTGAGCTATCCTCTTGAGCTGCTATAACAAAAATGCTATTCTACTAAATAAGGCCTTCCCTCAGGATAAATTATTTCACCAGAGCTAAACTATTGGGTTTTTGTTTTTTGTTTTTCATTTTTCAGAGACTAACTTCCCTCAACCAGAGGGAAGGGAAATAATGCAACTCCTCTCTGGCTTTCCACATGCTAAAAGGAAAGGACCCAATTCTAGCCCTCTCTATCCATTCTGTGCCACCTAAGGGGGTGAAAATAAAAGCAACACTTGGGAAGTTTGCAATCTAGAGGCATAGGCTCACTAAAAAACAGACATCTAATCATAGGGCTGTGGAACACTTGCACTCCTCCTCCCTGGCAACTTACCACCACATTACTGAAGGCCTTTTTGGAGTATTGACTTTTACACAGTACATCATCTCCTACTATCAAGAAAAATGCCAAGGCAGCACAACAGGACTCCGATATGGCCGGGACACTGGACTTGTTAGACTGAGAATTTAAAACAACTGTGATTAACATGCTAAAGACTCTAATGGGTAAAGTAGATAGCCTGTAAGAACAGGTGGTAATGTAAACAGAGAGATGAAATTGTAAGACAGAATAGAAAATAAATAAATGCTAGAGATAAAAAACACAGCAACAGAAAAGAAGAATGCCTTTGATAGGCTCAGTAGTAGACTGGACATGGCTGAAGGGTGAATCACTGAGCTTGAACATTACCTCAATAGAAACTCCAAAAATGGAAAAGTTAGAAAAAATACCAAAAAAAAAAAAAAAAATCCAAGATATCTAAGAATCATGAGACAACTGCAAAAGATATAATGTATGTGTAAAGTGAATACCAGAAAGAGAAGAAAGAAAGGAACCAAACAAATATCCAGGAAGCTGAAAGAACACCAAGCGAGATAAATAATATCGACAACAACAACCTAAAATTACACTTAGGGATATTATACTCAGACTGCAGAAAACTCAAAGATAAACACAAAAATCTTGAAAGAAGCCAGAGGGGGAAATACCTTATCTATAGAGGAGCAAAGATAAGAATTTACATCTGACTTCTCAAAAGCAATGCAAAAAAGTAGAGATTGGAGTGAAATATTTGAAGTGTTGAGAAAAAACAAAAACCCACCACAGGGCACCTGAGTTGCTCAGTCAGTTAAGCATCCAACTCGATTTCAGCTCAGGTCATGATCTCAGGGTCATAGGATTGAGTCCATGTCGGGTTTCACACTTAGTGGAGAGTCTGCTGGAGATTCTCTCTTTTCTTTTCCCTCCGCCCCTACCCTCCGCTCCCGCTTGCACATGTGCTCTCTCTCTCTCAAATAATAAATACATAAATCTTAAAAAAACCCCACCAACTTAGAATTATGTACTCTGCAAAATTATTCTTCGAAAGTGGTGGAAGACTCAATATTGTCAAGATGTGAATTCTTCCAAACTTGATCTGTATATTCAATGCAATCCCAATCAAAATCCCATTGGGTTATTTTGTGGATATTGACAAACTGATTTTAAAGTTTACATAGAGAAACAAAAATTCCAAAATAGCCATCACAGTATTTTAGGACAAGAACAAAGTTGGAAGACTGATACTATCTGATTTCAAGGGTTAATATAAAGTTAATCAAGAAAACACAGTATTGGCAAAAGAATAAACAAAAACAGGAAACGAGGTACAGAGCCCAGAAATAGACTCACATAAATATAATCAACTGATCTTTGACAAATGGGCAAAGGCAATAAAAAGCAGGAAAGATAATCTTTTTAACAAATGGTGCTAGACCAACTGGGTATCTACATATGACGATACAAATCTAAGCATAGACTCTCCACTCATTACAAAAATTAGCACAAAATAAGTCTTAGAGCTACATGCAAAATGTAAAACTATGAAACTCTAAGAAGATAACATAGGGCAAAACCTAGATGACCTTGGGTTTGGTGATAGCTTGTTATACACAACATCAAAGCTAACTGAATCCAACAATGAGATTATTCAATTTGTCCAAAGGCACTAACTATGGGACCAAAGGTATGATCCGTGAAAGAAATAATTGATACGCTGGAATTTCTTAAAATGAAGAACTTTTGCTCTATCAAAAGCACTATCATGGGAATGAGAAGACAAGTCACAGTCTAGGAGAATATATTTGAAAAGACCTATTTGTTAAAGGACTGCTATCCAAAAAATATATGTCCTAAAGCTCAACAATAAGGAAGAAAACAACCTGATTTAAAAAAAGGCTAAAGACCTTAACAAATACCTCATCAAAGAAGATATACAGATGGCAAAGAACCATAGGAAAAGATGCTCCACATCTTTCTCAAAAGAAATAAAATCTTTAATATAAACTTTAAAGTTTTAGATTTACAGAAAAATTGTGATGATAACACAGAGTTCCCATCTGCCCCACAGCCAGTTTCCCCTATTATGACTGTCTTACAACAGTATGGTACATTTGTCACAATTAATGAAGCAATGTTGGTACATTATAATTAACTAAATCCAGATTTTAGTCAGATTACCTTAGTTTTTAACTGAATGTTCTTTTTTTGTTCCAGTATCTCACGTAGGATACTAAATCATAATTCATTGCCATTTCCTGAGCTCCTCTTGGCTGTGACAAGTTTTTTCCTTTTGTTTTTGATGATTTTACAAGTGTTAAAGAGTACTGGCTAGGCATTTTGTAGAATGTGCCTCTATTCTGATTTGTCTGATGTTCTTTTCATGATTATGCCTGGGTTATGGGCTTTAGGGAAGAAGATCACAGAGGTAAAATAAAATGCCCTTCTCTTCAGGTTATGTCAATGGTATCTAACATCAACATGATTTATCACTTTTTTAAAAAAATTTCTATTTATTTATTTGAGAGAGAGCGAGAGAGAATGAGAGAGCACAAGCAGGGGGAACAGCAGAGGGAGAGGGAGAAACAGGCTGTCCACCCAGCTGGGAGCTCATCTCGGGGCTCGATTCCATGACCCCAGCAGAAGGCAGGTGCTTAACTGATGGAACTATCCAAGCGCCCCTGATTGATCACTGTTGATGTTGATCTTGATCACCTGGTTGAGATGACTCGGGATCCCCCCCACCCAATCCCCGTTTTCATACTGAAGTTTTTGGAAGGAAGTCACTGTGCATCGTGTGTACCACCCTTAAAGAATGGGTAGTGCTACTCCATTTCCTTGAAAGTGGAATATTTACATGAAGTATTTGTAATTCTTATGCATGTGAGATTTGTCTCCTCTCCCACATTCATTTATTTAATCATTCATTTATATCAGTATGGATTCATGAATTTGTATTTAATTCTTGGGTTATAATCCAACATAATTTTTTTATTCTGTTGCTCAAATTGTTCCAGCTTTGTTCACTGGGAGCTCTTTCAGTAGCTTCCTATATCCCTTTGGCATACCTGATCAGACTCTGTGTGTGTGTGTGTGTGTGTGTGTGTGTGTGTGTATGAGTACCTACTTTCTGGCACGAGATGCTTTAGGCTCACTTCTATATATTTTCTGCTCCAGGCCTAAGATCAGTCTTTTTTCTTTTTCAGGATCACTAATTTTGATATTAGAACCCAAGATCTGAGGATTGAGTGTATTCCCTGGGTCTTATTTTATGACTCATTTTTCTCTTCCTTCCCTTAAAAAGATTTCTTTTTAAAAAAAGATTTATTTATTTATTTATTTGAAAGAGAAAGAAAGCAGTGGGGAGGGGCAGAATGGGAGGGAGAGAGTCCCAAGTTGACTCCACACAAAGACCCATATGGGGCTTGATCTCATGGCCCTGAGATCATGACTTGAGCCAAAATCAAGAGTCAGTCACTTAACTGACTGAGCCACCCGGGCACCCTTAAAAAAGGTTTCTTAAACTTTGCACTATTAACATTTTTAGCCCCAAATACTTTTTTGTGGAGAATTATCTTAGGTATTGTAGGATATTTAGCTGTATTCCTAGCCCCTACCCAGTAGATGCCAGTAGCATTGCCTCAGTTGTGACAATCAGAAATGTCTCCAGACATTTCAGATATCTTTGAGAGGCAAAGTATCTCCATTTGAAAACCACTGCTCTACATGTACTTGTTTTTCAGGACCTCATATTCTTGGCTCTCTTCTCATTACTTATGCTATTCTTGAGAAAACTCAGCCATTCTCTTTGTTTTCACTGCCACCCATAAACCGATGTCTTTCAAATATATATATCTTTATCTCTCATTTCTTTCTGAAGGGCAGGAATGTGTATCTCCACTTGGATGTCTTATACTTCTATAGGTACGTCAAAGAAAACATGTTCAAAGTGTGCCCCATTGTTAAGAAAGAATCCTAATCTCATAGAGAATACAAAGAAATAACAAAATGCCAAAGGGAATGATTGAGCAAGCAAACATATCCGTTTGCCATAGTGTCATATGTGTCAAGAGAAGACAATTTGAGTCAATTTTTCAGAGATGCTACCAAGCAATTGCATGGTAGTGACATGGTTGTCAGGCCTTGACCTACTTCATCATTTATATAACCAGCTACAGAGAAGGCTTAGGGACAGAGAATGGTTAGCACTTGCAGTTTGACCTACTGAGCAACGTCTGCATGGTTGGTTGGGCCCATGGCAGACCGTCTCCAACTCCTGTCATTTTGCCTCTATTGCAACTCCTCATAGCCCTTTGCTTCTTTCTTGTTTCTGTTAATGGTATTACCATCCTCTTCCTTGCATGTAGTAGAAAAACAAAGAGCTACCTTTGATTCTTTGATCTTTGTGATAACTAATCAATTCCCAAGTCTGTTATCTCTAAAATCTTTCGTATTAATCTCATAGTACCCTCCATTGCCATCACTTTAGTCAAAGGCACCACCATCAGTCACCATGATTATTGTAGTAGTCTCTCTGATAGTTTCCCATGTTCATCTTTTTTTTCCTCAAGATTTGATTTATTTGAGAGAGAGAGAGAAAGAGAGGGCGCACACACAAGCAGGGGCAGAGGGAGAGGGGGAAGAAGAAGCTGACTTCCCGCTGAGCAGGAAGTCCAATGCAGGGCTCTATCCTGGAATCCTGGGATCATGATCCAACCTGTAGTTTGTTCTCTAGATGGCTGTCACACGGATCATTCAACAAGCACATTTGATCATATAACACTGAAACTAAATGAATTTTAATGGCCCAGTCTTGGTTATGCTTGTATTGAAAGAAAGAGATCTAGCCAGGAACCCCATTCTCTATTCCAATTATTTACTCTGAAGTAGCAGTATTAGTATTAACATTTATTTCTTGAACACTTATTATTTGCCAGCTGCTATGCTGAGTAATTTACACGTATATTGTCTCATCGAACCCTTACAGGTAGGTGTTATTATTATATACATTTTATAGATGAGAAAACTGAAGGTAGGGAGTTCTGATGACCCAGGTCAGAAGTACGAAGCTGAGACTGGAGCAGAGCTCTTTCCACCTTCATTATACTCCCTCAGGAGAATGTTGGACAATAGGGTAGAAGAGGAGCTTGGGTTAGTGTTGAGAATGAAAAGAAGCTTCCTTTGAAATACTACATTTCTTACCAGGATCTTCTACTTAAGTCTGAACAAAATATGCTGTTAACCATTCGATGCTCTCATTGTTCATCCCAGGATTACAATAGGTTTCACAGAAGTGATGCCTCTCAGTGGCATATGTTCAGTTTAATTGGGGAACCTAGCTAAGCTGGAGGTAAGAAGATCTGAAAGAGAGAGCGAGAGCGAGAGAGAGAGCACTGTATTTTCAACAGTGAATAGAAATGAGGTCTTCAGCATCTCTTACTGCAATTAGGTTTTAGGAGCTGGAGAGTAAGGAGTACTTTATATGGAAATTCTTATTTGGGTCAACTTTTTTGACTTTTGGTGAATTCTCTTCCATGAAGTTTGTTTGTCTAAGTCAAGTACGTTGGGAAATGGATGCCCTCTGTAGGGGTTGAACTTTGTTTTGTTTTTGAGGTAGTGGTTCTCAAATGTGATCCTGGGACAGCATCATCTGGGAACTTTTTAGAAATGCAAATTCTTGGGCCTCAGCCTAAAATTCAGAAACTCTAGGTGCAGAGCCCATGTTTTATCAGGTCCTTCAATGATTTTTGGTGCCTATTACAGTTTGAGAACCACTAGTCTGAGCAATCTTTGGTATAAGAGCTATGTGTTCTCTCCTTGATCTGCTTATGAGGAAAACTGTATTGTATTAGTGACTTGTTAATAGGTAATTTGTTGCATAATTTGGAGCTATAGCAGTCCTCAGAAGAGAGTCCATTGTCTCAATTTCATAGCCCTGCTCTCAAGAAATGTATAAATCATCCTCCTGGGACTGAGAGAGGAGACATTTATGTATACAACACTGATGCATGCTAAAATTAAAAAAATCACTACCTAAAGCCTTCAGCTAACAATTCCAGTAGCTGCCCCCAAGTGGATGGTGTCAAATTAGACTCACAGGTTCGGTACAATAGTGAATTTACCCAGACAAGGATCCCTTAAAACACACAAAAAATAAGAATTTAGGCTCCTCCACTTTTTCTACAGAAATATGACTGGTTCTAAAATTACTATCTAGATATGGAAATGTATCAGTTACATGGTGGGGGAGGGGAAGTAAATTGCAGAAAATCTGTAGAATGCGTTCACCTTAAAAACAAGCAAACAAACCTAGGTTTATGTGTTTGCATATGTAAAAGAAAAGTCTTTTTTTTTTCTTAAAGATTTTATTTATTCATGAGAGACACAGAGAGAAGCATCGACATAGGCAGAGAGAGAACCAGGTTTCCTGCAGGGACCTCAGTGAGGGACTGACTCCAGGACCCCGGATCACGACCTGAGTCTAAGGCAGATGCTCAACCACTGAGCCTCCCAGGGGCCCCTAAAGGAAAACTTAAAGAATACACATTTATCGGTGGCTACCTAGAGTAGTGGGGCAGAATGAACTACTTTCAAATTTCACTTTACGCACTTTCCTAGTTTTGAATTTGTCGCCATGAGTATATATTATGAGTAAAATATTTTTAAAGAGGCCAGTTTTTTAATTTTTTAATTTATTTATTTGTGATAGTCACACACACAGAGAGAGAGAGAGAGAGAGAGAGAGAGGCAGAGACACAGGCAGAGGGAGAAGCAGGCTCCATGCACCGGGAGCCCGACGTGGGATTCGATCCCGGGTCTCCGGGATCGCGCCCTGGGCCAAAGGCAGGCGCCAAACCGCTGCGCCACCCAGGGATCCCCGAGTCCAGTTTTTTAAATTGAAAAAGTAATACTCACATGATAATTCAAATACATTCAAAGTACATTCAAAATAGGGGTGCTTGGGTGGCTCAGTCTGTTCAGAGTCTGCCTATGGCTCAGGTCATGATCTCGGCCTCCTGGGACTGAGCCCCACATGGGAATCACTGCTCAGCGAGGAGCCTGCTTCTCCCTCTCCCTCCGCCCCTCGCCTCTGCTCATGTTCTCTCGCGCTCTGTCAAATAAATAAATAAAATATAAAACAAAACAAAACAAAGTACATTCAAAGTACAAAAGAGTAGGCCATGGTAATAAATGTTCTTAAACTTTTGAACTTAAATATTTTTTAAAAATGCCTATTTCACTTATAAGCAACAGTAGTTCGTACATATAGAGAATGCTCCTAAATACCAAAAAGTGCTGTGGAAATATATCTTAAGTTAGAATGGATAAGATCTTGTATACAAGAGGGGGGAAAAAAGCATTGCAAACGTGTAACACTCATTATATCAAACCTAGGTACAGAATATGGATGAAATAAAAAGAAATACTACCACTACTTAGACTGGTCTTTCCCACTAAGTTCAACTGTTATTAATCACCTGAAATAAAGCTTGGTGTTTCTTTCCCTGTTCAAGAAAACGTTTACCGTTCTCAGCTACAATGCTTCCAAGCATTGAAAAGGTCTGGCACTCTGTATTTTCACAGCATCCTGCCAAGGGCTGGCAGTTTTCTTAAGCTACTACTCTAACTAACAATCCTCAAGCTAACAATGGTCCAATATCTAAGTTCTGCCTCCCTATGCTACAGGTTTCAAAAGCTGTTAACTGTCTTTTCTATCCTCTCTGGAAACAACTTACTTAGTGCTGCTAATTAGATTTGGAGAGCTGTGGCAGTTCTTTGCCTTCTTTTCTTTAATATTCACAGCAAAGAAGGCTTTCGGGTTCTCCCCCCTTTGTGTTTATTTTCCCCCTAAATGCCTTGCCTCTAATCAGAGAAAAGCTCCTGTGGAAACCAAGTTACCAACTCATTCAATTGACTTCCCCTTCTTCTAGATGAATGGCTCATATCCATAGAAATAGGGTTCATTATCATAACGCTTTGGGTTTAATATTTTCCCCAATCTGCTACAGACCTTAACTGGGCCTACTTTTAATTCAGGCTGGACTGCCTTTAAAAAACCCTTTGACCTTTACTCGCCAAGTGTTTAAAAAGATTTAAATATAACAGGCAGTTTTATTTAAAGACTAATGATCATAGGGGAAGAGAGGAAAAAATAAAACAAGACGAAATCATAGAGGGAGACTAACCATAAGAGACTCTTAACCATAGAGAACAAACTGAGGGTGGCTGGAGAGGAGAGGGATGGGGAGACGGAGTAACTGGTTGATGGGTTTTAAGGAGGGCATGTGATGTAATGAACACTGAGTATTATATGAGAGTGATGAATCACTGACCTCTATCTCTGAAACCAATAAA
Organism: Canis aureus; assembly: GCF_053574225.1. Taxonomy (NCBI): domain Eukaryota; kingdom Metazoa; phylum Chordata; class Mammalia; order Carnivora; family Canidae; genus Canis; species Canis aureus. Next base: position 38,109,390 of record NC_135649.1, on the reverse strand, counting down.
ACATTATATGTTGATTAATTGAATTTAAATAAAATTAAGGGAAAAAATAAAGGGACTTTGTTAAGATGCTAAAAAGAAAGAAAGAAAGAGACTAAGGCAGTCCTCCCTTACACTGCACCTGTGCTAAATTTGGAACAACGAGAAGATTAGAAGAGGAAGAATGGCATGTCAGTTCAGAAGGAATATTACATATTTTCCTTACTGGCATAATAAATATCCATCCTGAATTAAACAGCTAATGTCATGTGCAATGGCAAAACACCTTCATGTATTCCTATTAAAATCAGAAATGAGAAGAACGGCTGTCACGATTACAATGTATTTATTTTCTTATTTCCTAACCAGTGCAATAAAACAGGAAACAAATGAGACATCATTCTAGAAATCAGGAGACACGATTAATATCTGCAAACAAGATGATTCCCTCACCCAAGAGAATCTAAAGGAAATGCATTTAGAATAGGTGTTTGAGTTTACCAGTTTCCCTTAACATTTCAGTAATCACTCATAAAACACACTGTAGAGTCTATTTCCCATGACACTTAAACAGAAAAGATCTAGGCATAATTTCAAACAACAAATGTGCAGGACCTATATGGAGAAAACCACAAAACTTTAAAAATATACTTGAAAAGGATGAGAATACAAAAATGTTGTAGTTGTTAATTCCTCTCAAATTGATGCATAGTTTTAATAAAATTTACAGTAAAAATCCCAGAGATTGTTTTTGTACCAGCATGAATCCATGCTAACGAATTGATAGCCAAGAACATCAAGTATATTCTACAAATGAAAGCTAATGAGGCAGATTTACCCTAACAAGTCATAGAAACGGGTTCAAGAACGACAATAACTAAAACAGTATGGTACTTTGTACATGGAGTTTTAAAAAGCCAGCAAGTAAATGTGACAGACCATTGAGCCCCTTGATCGTGAAACAGAGTTTAGTACGTTTCACCCCAAGTTCAGGTATGTGCCATCTTGGACCTGTGTTAGCACAGTGATAAAATAATTTGTGTTGTGGCAGCTGTTGCTTTCCTGCTGGGCTCCTGGATTATTTTGAAGGGAACACTGCCAGAAAGTCAGAGTCCTTGACAGTCTGTAAACTCCTTGGGAAAGCTAGTGGGCATAGTTTTCATAAACAGGGATTTCTTCTAATGCTTCCTTCTCCTTAAGTGAATATATATGCAACAAAGGTTGGATTGCTTATTTTGGCAGATTGCCTTAAATATTTAGGAGGTTAGCATTACCTCTGGATTTTCCTTTTGTAGGTTTGAGGTTAAAACAGAAGTATCCCACCATTCCTACTCTCTGATCTAAAGAATCTCATTCATTTGGGGAATATAAATAATAGTGAAAGGGAATATAAGGGAAGGGAGAAGAAATGTGTGGGAAGGGAGAAGAAATATCAGAAAGGAAGAATCTTTTAAAAAGTATTTTATTCAAGATTTTATTCCCTTGGGGTAGTTATCCACATTAGCACATCTGTTAATGCAGCATCATAGCCATCTTTTGGCAGGCTTCATTTTAAGAGCAAAGGACATAAGTGGATTCCAATTTCAGATCCTTTGCTTTAAACTAACTATAATGTATATAGGGCCAAATAAATACCTTTAAAAATAATTTACAGTACACAAAATTATGTCTGTATAAGAAAAGGCAGTTATTCTCAACCAATAAGCACCAAATTGAAGAGAAAGCATTTTTAAAAGCCTTGCTTTATATTTTCTTTTATTTCATCAAGTAATACTTGATGTAAAAAAAAGAAATACTTGATGTTGATGCTATCTACAATTATATTTGCTTCTTTCTAAAACATTCTATGGTTGCACTCAAGTTTATAACTATGGTTGAAATCAGGTCCTTATTTTATGCTGGCTAATTTAGTCTTATTTTCCATATATAAAGAAAACTATAAATTTTGGCAACAAATTATCTGCTTATCATTTATTTAAATATTTATTAATTATGTACCAGTTGTCAGGTTCTATATTAGATAATACATTGTTAGAGGCACACGCCTAGCTTAGTTGGTAAAGCATGCAACTCTTGCCTTTGGGATCGTTGAGTTCAAGCCCTGTTGGGTGTAGAGATTACTTTAATAAATAAGTAAAAACTTTAAAAAAGACATAATACATTGTTACAATAAAATAGATATTCTCTGCCCTCATGAATCAGTCTGAGGGAGACAGACAACAGACATTTAAGTGGCCAAATAGATATATAATTTTGCAAATGTTGATAAATTCTATGAAAGAAACAGAGTACACAAAGAGAGAAAGTTGTTGGAGTTACATACTTTAATTTGGCTTTTAGCTTAAGTGTAAGGGAAGCTCTTTCTGTGGAAGCAGTATTTAAGCTGAGATTTCAAGAATGGGGAGCCAGCCATGGAGAGGGTGGGTGGACTAGTGTTCTGTGAGGAAGGAAAATCTCTATGAAAGTGTAAGACATGCTGTGGTAATTGAAAAGGTCAGTGTGGCTGGAGCTTTGAAGAGATAGTTGGACAGTAGCATGAGATGAAATGGGAATAGTAGGCAGGGACAAGATTAAGTAGGTCTGTTGTAAAGTATTTGCAGTTTATTTTAAATGCAAAGGAAAGCAGTTATAGGGTCTTAACCTGAGAAGTCATTTGATCAGATTTACATTTTTTCTTTAGAGAGAGAGCTAGAGAGAGACTGTGTGCTTGCAAGTGGGAAGGCAGGGGAGGGGGAGAGGTAAAGAGAAGGGGAAAGAATCTTAAGCAGGCTCCACCCCAAAGTGGGGCTTGATCTCACAACCCTGAGATTATGACCTGAGCCAAAATCAACAGTCTGATACTTAACTGACTGAGCTAATCAGGTACCCCCAAATTTACATTTTTTAAATTAGCAATTTGATGTTAGTATGGACAATGGATGCCTGTACGAAAGAATGGGTATTGGGAGAAGTTGACTAATGATTTCTGGCTGATGAGAGGTGTGCCCAAATAACCAAATTAGCCCTTAAATGAACAAAACAATTTGATCTCAAACTACCATGTTTTGTTGAACCCACACTACACTTATTGTGGTTCTCTTTAAGGAATTATGTATATGCTTTGATAGGATTACAAAAGCTAATAAACTGACAATATGCTTCTTTATCTTTGTTTATGAAATATGTTAAGCATACTACTCTACCAAAAGGTGCATTTCTTACCTAGCTTCCATTGTGAAGGCTAAGTTCATATATTATTTATATTTAGGTTATGCATATTCATGATTAAGTAAATGAAGGATACCATTACTTTTTGACCGAATCACCCTGGATTCAATTTTATAGAGTGTATCCAAGGAAAGGATGTTTAGAAGAAATTTCTATGATACTCAACAACACTAACCAACTCTCTGGATGGATTTTCTCCAGTAACTTCTTTTAGCAATCTAGCTATTTATGTGTTAACAAAACCATTTGCATGAACAAATACCTAGGGATGTCTTATAAGTTCAGTAGAGTGACAAATGTGGTTAGGAATAAACATTAGTTTCATTAGAAATTGCTATATTTAATGAGAATATAAAGAGTTTTTGGCATCATAAAATTGTGATCATGGTTTCTGGTTGATTGCTCCCTGGAGACACAGAGAAACCCAGTAACCTGGGATGTCCTAACCATCTGTTGGGCCAAGGACATGCTAGTGAGTTCTACTCTGCAAACGAAGAGAGGACAAATGGAACTTAGTATTTCCAAAAAGCAAAGAGGTCTATCCAAAAGAAAGAGGTAAATAGTCCCTGATCATTTGAAGGAGCTACCATGACTAGAAACGTTACAAGGAGAGTTTGGGCAACTGCCACATGGAAGTCTAGCATAAGCAAGGGGCAGAGAGGATAAGATGGAGGGACTACTGTCCATGCAAAACAAGTTCTAAAAGAAACTAAGGATCCCGCCCATCTGAAAGTGGTGTCCACTCAAATCAATTCCAGATTAAAAGTTAATAGGTTACTCTAGGATACTCTTCTTTTTTTCCTAGGAAGAATGAGGCAAAAGAAATAAACAGATTTTTTTTTTTTGAAATTACACTAGCTATACTGAGCTAAAATGGACTTTCAGTTAGAATAACAAGCTTGGGGCATCTGGGTGGCTCAGTGATTGAGTGTCTGCCTTTGACTCAGGCCATGGTCTCACAGTCCAGGATCAAGTCCTACATCGGGCTCCCGGCAGGAGCCTGCTTCTCCCTCTGCCTGTGTCTCTTCCTCTCTGTGTGTGTGTCTCTAATAAATAAATAAATAAAATCTTAACAAAAAAAAAATAACATGCTTGCTCTGAGATACTATCTCTTGCTGTATTTCTGTTTTTGCTTTATTTTCCTTTAGTTTTCTTTATAAATGTTCTGGTTACAACGAGTAACCTTATCTTGACTGAATCCAAAGTAAAGGGACTTTACAGACATCCAGCAGGCTAGATGAGAAGTAAGCACCCAGCAAGGCCTGTAGAAGTACCAGAAAGCATCCAGAATGGAGTAGTGGAGCTGGGATATAGGGAGGTCATAGAGCTGACAAAAATCCTCAGCTAACAGTGCATGTGAACTGCCCCCTTCCTGGGTCATTTTGTCACCTCGTTTCAAAAACCAAACAGACCTAAAGCAGGAATTCAAGGCTGCCTCAAAAAATGAAAGAAAAAAAACCCAGCACAGGAGAATCACAAACTTCTCTCAGGCTGCCTAAAAATAAATCCCCAACAAAGAAGTGCAGCTTTGAGTGAAAAGTAATTCCTGTGGCTGTGAAACTCCTGACCACAGGCCAACGGAGGGTCATTCAGAAGGAACACAGGAGAGTAGAGGCAAAGGCGAAATCAGTCAAATTGATTCTGTGTCTTAAGAGACCATTGTTACAAGATCATGGCAAGGGGAAAAAATCTGGCTTTGATCTATCACTACCTTTTATGAACACAGTCTGAAATGAGATGATGACATTGTTTTGGTCATCTAGATGCCCTAAGGTAAACCTATTTAATTTTTTTCTTTTGTCTTGAAAGAAAGGTACTTAAATGGAAGACCCTGGGGTTTGCTATAAACAAAGACTATAAACTTTACAGCAAGTCACATATTTTTACATAGTTCACAGCTTAGCATGACCAAATGTGCAACAAATATTGTGGTAATATGTTTTCTACAAATACAATTAAGTTCCTATGTTATGTCTACCTAAAAAAGGCAGTGTTTCAGTTTGCACATTATGGAGCCTTTCTGAAAATGCCATAAAATGCCACAGAATGTTAATCAGAAAAAAAGCAAACATATTTTGTTTTATGAATGCTTATGTTGGATCAGGTAACCAATTTTGCTAGGATATAAAAACGAACTGTAGTAAATGTCTTAAGACTGACAGTAGTTGGTTTCTAACATTGTGAACACTTCTTTGAAATAAATATCACCTACATTTATGTATAATATATATTCCTAAATATTTCTTTACAGTAAAGGTTTTCTGATTTGCTGAAGCTGCTCGGTGAATTAAAGATACCAATGTGAAGTGCTTATTTGAGGAAATTAAGGAGGGCCACATGACATGAGGCTAGCAACGTATTGATGCACAGGCTTAGGAGAAAATCTAGATTGACCACGGGAGACCTTGGACAAGATAATATTGTGCTTGGAGATGTCATTATCCAAGGGTAATGCTTTAGAGATGTGACTGGTGGTTATAGGAAAGGAGAAGGGAGTTCTAGATAGCCCTCTTAACCAAAATGGGTCTCTTTGACTTACTTAAAAGTACTGAAAGTCTGCATAGGATTCAATTTGAAGCTAAGCTACCATGGCAAAAAAAAAAAAAAAAAAAATCACCTGATGAAGTGTCCCCCCCATCAAGATCCCTTCAGGATTTATTTACCATCTTTTGACATTCTAATTCAACTGGATTTCATGCCTTTCTTTTGGATTGCAATCATTTGAATATTGAGACTATTTGTTTCCCTTGAGGCAATTGGAATATTTCTCCCTTAGCCCTTTGAGTCTGGGGTAGTTCAGGTACCTCTTGCTTGTTCGACATGTAGTGATTTAACTCCTGCCATCTTCTTTACCACAATCATCTTTCCTGGTCTCCTTTCCTGTCACTGTGAGTGACACGCCAGCTGACAGTGTTATGAATAGGAAGGTTTGGGCAGAGTGACTGTCAGAAATATTTTTACCGTGTGAAAGGACATTTGTGGAATGTTATGGCATCGTTGCCTCCTGCTTGTCCGAGAATGTAGCTTTGAGTATTGGGCTCTTGCCACTATACCCAGCATACCAAAGTGAGTTCCTGGCCTCATCGTACATTGCAAAGCATTTAAGTAATATCTTCACCTCATACATCCAAATGTATTGATTTTCATGTTATTCCTTATGCTTTAATGTAGATTTCATACTTTGACTTAGATTGAAGTCCTCAGAACACTTCAGTAAATGTTGTTACCAGAATTAGAACATGCCCCCTGAGTTGCAGTGAGATTTGTGCTAAAGTTCACAATGTGAATTTGATAGCTCTAAACATGAGATATGCACTTGCTGCGTTTACTGAAATCCCTCGGTCCCCTATCACTTTCCTTCGATTTCAAAGTTATGGAAATGTCCAGTATGTTTGCTCAGAATGACCTGATATGACTTCAGTGTTATTCGGGGCATGATTCTGTTGCCAATTACCTTGGTCTACATGTTTTAAGGTGATTGGGATTACCACTATAAATGAGTTGATGGCATTTAATATATTTGTTTCTCCTATTATAATAACATTACATTTCTTTTCAGACACTTGACTGTATCAGATAACAGTATAACATCTTGATACAAGGCAGTTTTAAGTGAACGTGATCATCTCTCAAGGCTTTAATTCTAAACATACAGGATTTTAAATCTGGGGCATGTTTTAATGGCACATTCACTAACCTCTAACGTTTCTTGGATCATGTTTATAATTGTTTCAAGGCCTCCCTCACTCCAAGCCAGAACAACCATGTGATAATCTGAAAAATATTTTTACTTTTTGGTGCTATTCATTATTTGCGGAGGGGAGTGATTTATGGCTCACCATGATCATGCTAGGAACCAGGTCCCAGAAAATGTATTGTTTCAGGCACAGATTTCCAGCTACTTTTGCCCATTGGTGAATTAGGTGTCTGTGTATGTTGTAAGACTTGAGGATTCTTAACTTTCAAAAATGTTTCTAGCTCATCTGAAATTAAAGATCTCTGTGAATAGTCTCTGAATAGTCTGTTGAAATGCAAATAACTCCGGATGGATAGTATATGAATCTGTCATCTGTCATTAACATCTTAGCACAGATTTATTGAGCAGACCTCTGATAATTAGCTGGAAGGGACTGCCAAGATCAAAATTAGATATTGCTTAAGGTGGATGGCAGGTCTGCAGGAATTGATATTGGTTTAGGTCGGGGAGACATCTGCTTATGGTAATGGTAAGTTTTGGAAAGGCAACGGAAGCATGATGGCATAAGGCATCTGAGCGCCAGCAGAGAAAAGAGAAATAGCAGAACTATCACAGCTTTAAGTGATTGTTCCATTTTCCTGAAAGTCAGCCATTACGGGAGATTTCTAGATGAGATTAGACTGCCTAGTTGTGTTTCTGCCATCCATTCACCAGAGTAACTTTCAAGACTGCCTTGAATGGGATATTCTCCACGCAAGTGGCAAGAATGCAATCCTATGCAATCTTGCTCCATCCACAACTTTCTTGGGTGTCTTCTTGTCATTGTTGGAAAAGCTTTCCTTGAAAAACTTCTTGCCTAGCATTCTTAGTGCTTTAATCCTTTAAACAAGACAACCTTGTTCAACTTTTTGTTTTTCTACCAATTGTTCTCATTAAAGTAGTTTATACCTGGTTTCAGCACTGGTGGGAGGGAGCCTTGTACAGGTTCCAAAGCTTCTTAGGGAAAGCCCTGAAAACCTTTCTCAATACTATTTTCTACACGTTCTTCCTCTTTTATGGTTTACTCCTTTACTTTGATTGAACACAACCTCCAAGAGCTTCCTGTGCAAGGCTATTTTTTGGTGTATTTTTTTATTGGAGTTTGATTTGCCAACATACACTAACACACAGTGCTCATCTCGTCAAGTGCCCCCCTCAGTGCCTGTCACCCAGTCACCCCAACCCCCCTGCCCACCTCCCCTTCCAGTACCCCTTGTTCATTTCCCAGAGTTAGGAGTCTCTCATGTTCTGTCACCCTCTCTGATATTTCCCACTCATTTTCTCTCCTTTCCCCTTTAATCCCTTTCACTATTTTTTATATTCCCCAAATGGACGAGACCATATAATGTTTGTCTTTCTCCAATTGACTTATGTTACTCAGCATTATACCCTCCAGTTCTATCCACTTTGAAGCAAATGGTGGGTATTCCTTGTTTCTAATGGCTGAGTAATACTCCATTGTATACATAGACCACATGTTCTGTATTCATTCATCTTTCGATGGACACCAAGGCTCCTTTCACAGTTTGGCTATTGTCGACATTGCTGCTAGAAACATTGGGATGCAGATGTCCTGCCATTTCACTGCATCTATATCTTTGGGGTAAATCCCCAGCAGTGCAATTGCTGGGTCAAAGGGTAGCTCTATTTTTAACCCTTTGGGGAACTTTAAAATGTAGTTTTCCAGACTGGCTGCAGCAGTTTGCGTTCCTACCAACAGTGCAAGAGGGCTCCTTTCTCCACATCCTCTCCAACATTTGTGGTTTCCTGGCTTATTAATTTTCACCATTCTCACTGGTATGAGGTGGTATCTCATTGTGGTTTTTATTTGTATTTCCCTGGTGGCAAGTGACGCAGAGCATTTTCTCATGTACCTGTTGGCCATGTCTATGTCTTCTTTGGTGAAATTTCTGTTCATGTCTTTTGCACATTTCATGATTGGATTGTTTGTTTCTTTGCTGTTGGGTTTAATAATTTCTTTATAGATCTTGGATACTAGCCCTTTATCTGATGTGTCATTTGCAAATATCTTCTCCCATTCTGTAGGTTGTCTTTAGTTTTCTTGACTGTTTCTTTTGCTGTGCAGAAGCTTTTTACCTTAAGTCCCAATAATTCATTTTTGCTTTTGTTGCCCTTGCCTTCATAGATGTATTTTGCAAGAAGTTGCTGTGGCCAAGTCAAAAAGGACGTTGCTTGTGCTCTCCTCTAGGATTTGGATGGATTCTTGTCTCACATTTAAGTCTTTCATCCATTTTGAGTTTATCTTTGTGTATGGTGAAAGAGAGTGGTCTAGTTTCATTCTTCTGCATGTGGCTGTCCAATGTTTCCAGCACCATTTATTGAAGAGACTATCCTTTTTCCAGTGGATAATCTTTCCCGCTTTGTCGAATATTAGTTGACCCTATATAGAGTTGAGCACCCATTTCTGGGTTCTGTATTCTGTTCTATTGATATATGTGTCTGTTTTTGTGCCAATGCCACACTGTCTTGATGATCACAGCTTTGTAGTACAACTTGAAATCTGGCATTGTGATGCCCTCAGCACTAGTTTTCTTTTTCAATTTTCCCCGGGCTATTCAAGGTCTTTTCTGCTTCCACACAAATCTTAAGATTATTTCTTCTCTGAAGAAAGTCCATGGTACTTTGATAGGAATTGCACTGAATGTGTAAATTGCCCTGGGTAGCATACACATTTTCACAATATTAATTCTTCCAATCCATGAGCATGGAATATTTTTCCATCTCTTTGTGTCTTCCTCAATTTCTTTCAGAAGTGTTCTGTAGTTTTTAGGATACAGATCCTTTACTTCTTTGGTTAGGTTTATTCCTAGGCATCTTCTGCTTTTGGGTGCAATTGTAAATGGGATTGACTCCTTAATTTCTCTTGCTTCAGTCTCATTATTAGTGTATGGAAATGCCACTGATTTCTGGGCATTGATTTTGTATCCTGCCACACTGACAAATTGCTCTATGAGTTCTAGCAATCTTGGGGTGGATTTTTTTTTGGTTTTCTACATACAGTATCATGTCATTTGCAAAGAGGGAGAGTTTGACTTATTCTTTGCCAATTTGAATGCCTTTTATTTCTTTTTGTTGCCTTATTGCTGAGGCTAGGACTTCTAGTACTATGTTGAATAGCAGTGGTGAGGCTGGACATCCCTGACATGGTCCTGATCGTAGGGGAAAGTCTCCTATGTTTCCCCATTGAGAATGATATTTGCTGTGAGCTTTTCATAGATGGCTTTTAAGATGCTGAGGAATGTTCCCTCTATCCCCACACTCTGAAGAGTTTTGATCAGGAATGGATGCTGTATTTTGTCAAATGCTTTCTCTGCGTCTAATGAGAGGATCATATGGTTCTTGTGTTTTCTCTTGTTGATATGATCTATCACGTTGATTGTTTTATGAGTGTCGAACCAGCCTTGCATCCCAGGGATAAATCCCACTTGGTCATGGTGCATAATCTTCTTAATGTATTGTTGGATCCTATTGGCTAGTATCTTGTTGAAAATTTGTGCATCTGTGTTCATCAGGGATATTGGTCTATAATTCTCCTTTTTGGTGGGGTCTTTGTCTGCTTTTGGAATTAAGGTGATGCTGGCCTCATAGAACGAGTTTGGAAGTATTCTGTCCCTTTCTATATTTCAGAACAGCTTTAGTAGAATAGGTATTGTTTCTTCTTTAAACATTTGATAGGGATCCCAGGGTGGCGCAGCGGTTTGGCACCTGCCTTTGGCCCAGGGCGTGATCCTGGAGACCCGGGATTGAATCCCACGTCGGGCTCCCGGTGCATGGAGCCTGCTTCTCCCTCTGCCTGTGTCTCTGCCTCTCTCTCTCTCTCTCTCTCTCTCTCTCTCTCTGTGTGACTATCATAAATAAATAAAAATTAAAAAAAAGTTAGGATAGTATCATGAATCATTAAAAAAAAAAAAACGTTTGATAGAATTCTTCTGAGAAGCCATCTGGTCCTGGACTTTTGTGTCTTGGGAGGTTTTTGATGACTGCTTCAATTTCTTCCCCGGTTATTGGCCTGTTCAGGTTTTCTATTTCTTCCTGTTCCAGTTCTGATAATTTGTAGTTTTCCAGAAATGTGTCCATTTCTTCTAGATTGCCTGATTCATTGGCGTATAGCTGTTCATAATACGTTTTTAAAATCGTTTGTATTTCCTTAGTATTTCCTTAGTATTGGTTGTGATCTCTCCTTTTTCATTCGTGATTTTATTAATTAGAGTATTTTCTCTTTTGTGTTTAATAAGGCTGGCTAATGGCTTATCTAATTAATTCTTTCAAAGAAACAACTCCCGGTTTTGTTGATCTGTTCTACAGTTCTTCTGGTCTCTATTTCATTGAGTTCTGCTCGAATCTTTGTTAACTCTCTTCTTCTGATTGGTGTAGGTTTTATTTGCTGTTCTTTCTCAAGTTCCTTTAGGTTCGAGGTTAGCTTGTGTATTTGGAAACAAACTGACAGTGGTTGGAGGGGAGGTGGATGGGGCGATGGGATAATTGGGTGATGGGTATTAAGGATGTAATGAGCATTGAGTGTTATATGCAACTAATGACACTAAATTCTACCTTTGAAGCTAATTTTAAAAATACACAGAAAGGAATAGGAAATAGAATAACTTAATAGAATAATAAATAGAAAATAATAAAACAATTTTGGAAATAAAATGAGGTGAAACGAATCAGTTTACCCAATTTCAAGACTTATATAATTAAGATTAAAGCTGTGTAGCATTAGTGGAAGCATAAACACATAGATCAATGGAATAGAATAGAGAATCCAGAAACAGATCCACACCAACACTCCCAAATGATGTTTGACAAAGATGCAAAAACAATTAGAGAAAAGGGAGCCATTTAAACACATGGTGTTGGAGGAACTTGACATCCATAGGCAAAACAACCCCAAAAAACAAACAAAAAGCCCCTCAAAACCCAAAACCTAAACAAATGAAAAACCTTGACCTAAGTCTACCACTTTATCAAAAATCAACTCAAAATTGACCGTGGACCTACATGTAAAATGTAAACTTTAAAACTTTTTAAAAAAGTAACAGAGAAAAATCTTTGGTATCTAGGGATAGATAGAGATCTTAGATTTGTCACCAAAAGCACAGTTCATACACAGGAGTATTGATAATGATAAGTTGGACATGATCAAAGTTTAGAACTTTGGTTTTACGAATTGCCCTGTTAAGAGTATGAAAACCAAAGCTAGGGATGCCTGGGTGGCTCAGCGGTTGAACGTCTGCCTTTGGCTCAGTGCATGATCCCAGAGTCCCGGGGTCGAGTTCTGCATCAGACTTCTTGCATGGAGCCTGCTTCTCCCTTTGCCAGTGTCTCTGCCTCTCTCTCTCTCTCTCTCTCTCTGCGTCTCTCATGAATAAATAAATAAAATCTTAAAAAAAGAAAACCAAAGCTGTATTCTGTGAAGAAATATTGGCAAACCATATATTTGCAAAGGGCTAGTACCTACTATATATATATATATATAATACCTACAACTCTCAAAATTCAACAGTAAAAACAACAACTAGAAAATGGGCAAAAGATATGAAGAGACGTTTTGCCAAAGAGGATATATGGATGGCAAATAAACACATGAAAAAATGTTCAACATCATTAGCCATTAGGGGAATGGAAGTAAAACCAAAAACGAGGTATCACGACACACCTATCAGAACGTATAAAAATAGGCGACAACACCAAATGCTAGTAAGACATGGAGAAACTGGATCACACATACATTGATAATGGGAATGTAGAATGGTACAGCTATTCTGCAAAATTGCTTAGCAGTGTGAAAAGCAAGCAAACATGCAGCTACAACATGACTCAGCAGTTGCCTTTCTGGCACTTATCCCAGAGAAATGAAAATTTCTTTTCATACAAAAACATGTACACGAATGGTTACTGTAGCTTTATGTATAAAGAGCAATCCTTAAATAGACAAATGGTTGAACAAACTATGGTATATTGGTACCATGGAATACTGCTCATTAGTAAAACAGAACTACTGGTACATGGAAATACCTGCATGAGTTTCCAGAAGGTTACTGAAGACACTAATTCCAAAAGGTGATATACCATGTGATTCCATTTGCATAATTTTGAAATGACAAAATTGTGGAAATGGAGAAGAGAGTAATGGTTACCAGTATTTAAGGAGAGAATTGGAGAAGGAAGTGGGTTTGTCTAGAAAGTGGCAACATGGGGGCACCTGAGTGGCTCAGTGTTTGAGCATCTGCCTTTGGTTCAGGTTATGATCCCCGGGGTCCTGGGGTAGAGTTCTGCATTGGGTTCCCGTCATGGATTCTGCTTCTCCCTCTGCCTATGTCTTGCCTCTCTCTCTCTGTGTCTCATGAATAAATAAATCTTGGAAGGAAGGAAGGAAGGAAGGAAGGAAGGAAGGAAAAAAGGAGAAAAGAAAGAAAGAAAGAAAGAAAGAAAGAAAGAAAGAAAGAAAGAAAGAAAGAAAGAAAGAAAAGGAAGAAAGAAGAAAGAAAGAAAGAAAGAAAGAAAGAAAGAAAGAAAGAAAGAAAAGAAATATATAGAGAAATTGACAACATAGGGGGCACCTGGGTGGCTTAGTGGGTTAAGCATCTGTTTTCAGCTAAGGTCATGATCTCAGGGTCCTGGGATTGAGCCCCAAGTTGGGCTTCTCACTCAGCGAGGAGTCTGCTTCTCCTTCTCCCTCTGCCCCTCCCCTTCGCTCGTGCTCTCTCTGTCCCTCAAATACTTAAGTTAAATCTTTAAAATGAGATAAAATAAATAAAATGGCTACATGGAGGATCCTTGTGGTGATGGAACTGTTCTGTGTCTTGTCTGTATCAATGATAATATCCTGGTTGTAATACTCTACATTATAGTTTTGCCAGGCGCTACCATTGGAAGAAACTGGTTAAAGGGTACCTGGGATCTCTCTGTACTATATCTTGCAACTATATGTGAATCTACAATTACCTCAGAATAAAAAGTTTAATTAAAAAAATTCTTCCCCCAAAGTAGATTTTGTCTGTAATAGGTAAGCAATCTAAACTAATGCCTTTTTGTTTACTCAACTTCAAAAGAACAGTAAAATTGACAGGATTCAACAGTACCAACTACTCCAAGTGAAGTTCCCTTTTCTACATAAATATACACAGGCATGTTTAGAGTACCATAATTTAAAAATATGAAACACTGGAAAAATCCTCCTCCAAAAAGAAAGATTTGGTAAATAAACTAGGGTATATTATCTGATGAATAATTTACAACCATAAAAAATCATATTTTCAAAGAAAATTTTATGCAATGTGGATAGCAGCAATGATATCTTGTTAACAAAAATTAAGTAATAATATTATATAATAAAGCACGCTTGCAATTTTGTAAAACCAAAATGTGAATATAATTACTTAGGTGTCATTGAAAAAATATTTTAAAAAGCACTAAAATTCTGTCTTTTCCAAATGTTATGCAATAGTAACATATGACTTTTATAAATGATTAAAAAAATACCTATTTAAACCTAAAAAAAAACTGTTTTTAAAAAAGAGCCCTTCCAATTTAGGTTAAAAGTGCTGAAGCTTTCTATACAACTAAAGCCTCCAATAAATCAATTATGTAAAATATACTTTTCATGGTTAATGGAAAATAAACTGAATTCCTCAGCTTTGTTGTTGAAGAAGTAGAAAAAAGACAGAATTAATTTATAGTTATAACCTGTTATGTCTTAGATGAACAGCGTTCTAACAGTTGTATATTTTGAATATATCAATTTCTGTGAAATACAAACAGAAATAAAATCAGGCTTACTTTTCTCAATTACATGGCAGTATATTTATTCTAAAAGAAGAACAGGCATGGGCTTTGGAGCAAGAAGCCATGGCTTCCAGACCCTAGGCCACCACCTATTAGCAGTGTGCCTTGGGTCAGTTATTTTTTCTGGCCTCTCGTTTTCTCATCTATAAAATAGAGAAATTAATATCTTCTTCTTTAGGGTTTCTCGTGTGGATAAAATTAAATAATGCACGTGAAAGTGCTATGCAAACTGTTAAATGGTATATACACTGCTCTTTATGATTCTTGTTTCAGAGGAGACAAACAGCACCTTGTGTGTTGCCTAGTGAATCCCTGGATACACATTACTGACTAGAAATCTGCAATCAGACCATACTCGTTTTATAGACTATTATTTATGCTTCAAATGCATAAACATTTTATAGTGGCTTCTGCTTTCTTCCCACTAAAAAAATGCCCCTCTACAATAATTAATTGGAAAGCTACTTGTGTGATGACATTGGTTTATGCAGACACCACAACCTTCTCTCCTTTTTTACTAGGATCATTTCCAGTTTTACAAGTGGAATTGTATTTTTTGAGAGTTTCCCAATTTAGGTATGGTGTTCATTTCCTGTCAGTTAATTTCCAACTTAGAACCTTGCTCAAACCTGTTTGATGGCCTCTCCAGTGGCCTTCCAAGTCTGAGGAAGGAAAGGAGTTAAAACAGCCATTATTATGTTTGGCGTGTGTGTGTGTGTGTGTGTGTGTGTGTGTGTGTTTTACAGACCTATTGAATTGATTTGTGTTAAAATGCTCAGAAAGGACCTCAACTCAGTCTAGCAAAGAGTACAATATTCGTGGGTTTGGATAGGTAACTGTGAAACTCTCGCCAATATAAAAACTAGAAAGAAAGCAGAGGGTTTTTATAAAATTGTTCCAAAAATCAGCTGTTTCACATAATAAATAGGTAATGGTGCCCAGCTTTCTTTGGCAATGTGGTATTTATGGTTTTTTGTTTCATTTTCTATTTGGGCTAAAATGGCCTGGTCGTCCCCTCAATGTAATGAGAGATAAGGCATTTTATTCTCCATGTACCCCAGAGCATGCTCTGAATAGGGAGCATACGCTGTGAAATGCAGAAAGAGTGACTCTATCACAAACACAAACGGTGAGATTACCTTCTTTCCGTGGTTCTGAGGACCGATTCATGTTGTCATCCTGTATACCAGTGCCCTCTTGTGAAAGCTACTGTTATGGTTGCATACGTTTAGCTATTTTTGCCTATTCTCAGAAAACAAAAGAAAATGTATATCGAGCAGTATTGAAAACATCTTTGGTCCAGCCCTTTGTCTTTCCTGCTATTCCTTAAAAAAAATTATCTATTTTTGAGAGAGAGAGAGCAGGAGGAAGGGACAAAGGGAGACAGAGAAAGAATCCAAAGCAGGCTTGGCGCTGAGCACAGAGCCTGATGCAGGGGCTCGATCCCATGACCCTGAGATCATGACCTGAGTCGAAATCAAGAGTCAGACACTTAACTGCCTGAGCTACCCAGGCACCCCCTGCTTTTCCTTTTTTGTTTTTATTTGGCCTTCCTTCCCATTTCTCCTCTCTCCTCCTTTGTGTTATGAAATATAAAGAAGCATGAAGTTGGTCAGGAAGGATTTGAAAAAAGATTGTTTATAGTGGAAATCTTGCTGAAATATACTGTCTTTCCCACCTGCCACCAAGAATACAGAGCTATTGGAAATTAGAGAACCATTTGAGTCTTTAGATCTTTTTCAGATTTTTCTCTGTGGCATGAAGTTATTGTGAACTGAGAAGAAGCAGCATTATCTGGGGACTAAAATAAAGTTACTATCTGTGTTAACCTCAAGGCTTATTAGAAGCTACTGAGCCAGAAGTGAAGCTGTCAAACTGTTTCCCACCATGATATTTTTCTTAACTGCCTGAGCCTTAGTCTCCTTGTCTGTAGAATGGGCAGCGATCATACTAACACAAAATGAGTATTAATTATAGGAGAAGAGTTCCAAGTGGTGGGAGGACCTTAATGGCCTTCAGTTTCAGGACAAGAAATGTGGACTTACACAACAGGCAGTCATTTGACTTTTTAAAAGCAGGTTCTTTTTAAGAAAATTGGTGTGATGGCAGCAGGTAGCAGAGATTGGTGTCCGGAGGACCTCAAGGCAGGCGGATTATTTGGCATGCCCAAATTATGTGTAATGATAATAATAATCGCTAACATTACTATATGCTGGGCACTGTGCTAATCCTTTTTTTTTTTCTCCCTCTGGCTGTATCTCATTTGATTTCTTCAGCCATTCTATGAAGTATGTAGCATTTGTCATCCACACTTAACATATGAAGAAATTGAGGCACAGAGCAATTAAGAAATCTACCTGGGGCAGCCGGGGTGGTTCGGAGGTTTAGCACCGCCTTCAGCCCAGGGCCTGATCCTGGTGCCCCAGGATCGAGTCCCACGTCGGGCTCCCTGCATGGAGCCTGCTTCTCCCTTTGCCTGTGTCTCTGCTTCTGTGTGTGTGTGTGTCTCATGAATAAATAAATAAAATAAAAAAAATCTACCTAAACTCTTACTTAGTATGAGGTCGCCATAGAAGAGCAGAGTAAGGTCACCAAAGAAGAGCCAGTTATTTGTCCCCAGACTCTCTGGCTCCAGAACCCTCGTGTTTAAACACTGTGGTGCAACATCTCTAATGAGTGAGTTACTAACTCTGCCAAGTATCATCCATACTCACCCGTTAGCAACACTTTGAAGAATATTTGACAGTTTGGGAATATTCTAGGTAGAATAATTAGTTAGTCAGTTAGACCTACATGATCTTCGCATTAAGTATCTTGGATTTCTGATTTTCTTTTTTTTCTGAGAACTGGAGTTCTATCCCTAAAGCATTTTTTTAAAGATTTATTTATTTACTTATGATAGACAGAGAGAGGGAGAGAGAGAGAGAGAGACAGAGAGGCAGAGACACAGGCAGGAGCAGGCTCCCTGCAGGGAGCCCGATGCGGGACTCGATCCCAGGACTCCAGGATCGCGCCCTGGGCCAAAGGCAGGCGCCAAACCGCTGAGCCACCCAGGGATCCCCCTCCCTAAAGCATTTTTTAAAAAAAGATTGTTTATAGTGGAAATCTTGCTAAAATATACTGTCAACATCACTGCTTTTGTAAAGAGATTTTTCAAATATGATCGATTCAGGGTGTTTGTAAATCAGTTCTTTTAAAAAAAATCTTCAAGTTTTTTTTTTAAAGATTTTATTGATTTACTAATGAGAGAGAGAGAGGCAGAGACACAGGCAGAGGGAGAAGCAGGCTCCATGCAGGGAGCCTGACGTGGGACTCGATCCCGGGTCTCCAGAATCAAGCCCTGGGCTGAAGGTGGCACTAAACCGCTGAGCCACCCGGGCTGCCCCTTCTTCAAGTTTTTATTTCAATTCCAGTTAGTTATCATACAGTGTAATATTAGCTTCATGAGTAGAATTTAGTGATTCTTCACTTACATACAACACGCAGCGCTCATCGCAAGCACCCTCCTCGATACCCATCACCCATATAACCCATCCCCCTGCCCACTTCCGCTCCTCTGAAAACTATAGAACCCTTATGAAAAAAATGTCAATTCTTCTACTTTGGAAACAAAATCTTTGAAAACTATGAAGGTTTGGAGTACGGTGTGAACCTACAGTGAGTGACTATCTTCAGATTTCTTGCCTCTCTTGCTTGCTTGCTTGCTTGCTTTCTTGCTTTCTTCTTTCTCTGACTATCCAATTCAGTGATTTTCTCATTTGTTAATGGGGGCTTAGTTTTTCCTTTGGCTATAAGCCCCCAAACAACTAGTAGATGCCTCTTTTCTCCTTTTTTTGTGATCTGCTGCCTCTGATCCCAGAATGTCAGTGGATCTGCTGCTTGCTACTCTTTAGTTTTTGCAACATAGATCTTTTTTTCCCACTGCTTTTCTCTCCTTCCATTGTCTTTCTCTGATATCTCTCTCTTTCCCTTCCTACCCTTCTCAGTTTTGCTCTAATGGAACTGGATATTGCTATCCAGGCTAATCCATCAGCTATTTCTTTTCTCTGGGCAAGAGGTGAGGGGAGGTTGTGTGAAATTTTACTGCTTTTCTCTGGCTAGCGAAATAATCATTAACAACAAGACCTATAAACTATGCATTTTTGCTTGTTAGTTATTTGCATGATTTCATTTGGAGGATTCTCATTTGCTTTTGTAGCTAAGATTATGAGCCATCTGAATCTGGAAAATCTCAGCTCTATTTTATTTCTAGAGTAGAATGCTTAAATTAGGCATTAACTTTGGAGAATCTAAATTTGTATTACCTTTAGATTTAATTATTTCAATAGACGTATAATAGTGATGTAGCAGATGTATTCCAAATACCTAGTGTTTCAAGTATTTTCTATTTTAAAAATCTCTAAGTTCTGAAAACTTATGTCCACACAAAAACCTGCACATGGTTGTTTATAGAAGCATTATTCATAATTGCCAAAACTTGACAGCAACCAATATGTCCTTCAGTAGGTGAACAGATAAATAAACTGGTACATCCAGACAATGGAATATTATTCAGTGCTAGAAACAAATTAGCTATAATGCTATGAAAAGACAGGGAGAACTTTAGATGGATATTACTGAGGGCAAGTAGCCAATTTGAAAAGGCTACATAGTATATGACTCCCACTATATAACATTCTGGAACAGGAAAAATTATGGACACTGTGAAAATATCACTGGTTGCCAGGGGTTTGGGGTAGGGAGGAGGGATGAATAGATGAAACACAAGAGATTTATAGGATAGTGAAAATACTCAGTATACCATTATGATGGATACATGTCATTATACATTTGTCCAAACCCATAGATTGTACAACACCAAGAGGGAACCCTAATGTAAAATATGGGCTTCGAGTGATTATAACATGTCAATATGTCAGTGTAGGTTCATTAGTTATAACAAATACATCACTCTGGTTGAGCAGGTTGTTGATAATGAGGGAGGCTATGCGTGAAGGGAGTATATGTGGAATTTTTGTATCTTCCCCTTGGTTTTGCTATGAACCTGAAGCTGCTGTAAAACAAAAAGTCTTTTGAAAAAATTGACACATAATTGATATGTTGAAATGTAGTTGATATGTAACATTGTGTAAATTTAAGGTATACAGTGTGTTGATTTGACACATTTATATATTACTATATGATTATCACCACAGTGTTACCTAATACTTCCATCATGTCACCTAGTTATTATTTCATTTGTGTTGAGGCTACTGAAGATCTAGTTTCTTAGCAACTTTGAAGGTGATAATACAGTATTGCTGACTATAATTACAAGGTCGTATATTAGATCTCCAGAACTTACTCATCATCTAACTGCAGCTTTTGGCCCTTTGACCAATTTCCCCAATTCCTTCACTCTAGTCTTTGGTAATTACCATTCTATGCTCTGTTTCTATGAGTTTGGATTTTTTTAGATTCCACAAAGAAGTGGGATCATTTTTCCTTGCCTTTCTCTTTATCACTTATCTCATTTAGCATAATGCCCAGAAGGTCCATCCATGTTATCACAAATGGCAGGAATTCCTTCTCTCTCGTGACTGAATCATATACCATTGTAGAATCATATCACATCTATTTATCCATTCCTACATCTATGGACATTTAGATTGTTTGCATGTCGTGGCTCTTGTGAATCAGGCTGTAATAAACATGGGACTGCAGATACCTTTTTGGTGCCCTGTTTTCATTTTTCATTTCCTTTGGATTTATACCCAGAAGTGGGATTGCTGGATCACAGGGTTGGACTATTATAAACTTTTTAAGGGATATTCATACTGTTTTCCAGAGTAGGTGCACCAATTTACATTTATATCAACAGTGTTTAAGGATTTCCTTTTCTCCACCTCCTTGCCGACACTTGTATTCTCTATTTGTATTTTGGATATTAACAACTTATCATAGGATATCATAGGATGAACTCTATATGGTTTCCAAATCGTTTCTCCCATTCTGTAGGCTATTTTTTCATTTTGTTGACTGTATCTTTTGCTCTGCAGAAATTTTTCAGTCTGATGTTGTACCACTTGTCTATTTTTGTTTTTGTTGTTTGTACTTTTAGTGTCATATAGAAAAAACAGTTGCCAAGACCAATGTCAAGAAGTTTTTCCCTTATGTTTTTTTTCTAAGAGTTTTATGGTTTCAGGTCATATGTTAAAATCTTAAATTGATTTTGAGTTAATTTTTAAGGGGTGTAAGATACAGGTCCAATTTAGTTTCCTACATGTGAATATCCAGTTGTCATAACACTATTATTGAAGAGATTACCCTTTCTGTATTGAGTAGTCTTAGTCCTTTGTCCAATATTGACTGCATCTATAGATTCAATGTGGTTCCTATCGAAATTCCAATGGCATTTTTTCACAGAAAGAAAAAAACAAACCTAAAATGTGTATGGAACCACAAAAGACCCAGAATAACCAAAACAGTCCTGAGAAAGAAGAACAAAGCTCACATTTTCCTTCCTGGTTTCAGACTGAATACAAAGCCCTAGTAATCAAAATGGAATGGTTCTGGCATAAAAATACATATCGACCAGTAAACAACATAGAGAGCCCTAAAATAAACTCCTTCATAAAGTCTTAATAAAAAGTATGTAAGCTCCTGATTATCAGGTGACATTATTTTTAAATTGTTAGTTGCTTTAGACATTTAAAAAAAAGTACATCTAAAAACTCTGAACAGTTCTAGTATAATTGAGCATGCTCCACTGAATGTTCACTAAACTTGTTTAGAAAATATTTGAATCATGCTCAAGACATTCTTGAATTAAATCTGTAAAGACCATTAACTTTTGAAGAGAATTCTGGAGCCCTCAAGAGGTATTTGAGAAGCAGTGGGACTTTGTTTAATAGCAAAACAACAAAATGAAACAGCAACTCTGATTCTTTGAAACAGAAATTTCTGCTCCATAAATTAAAACTGCTTCCATTTGTAGATGCAAACACTTCCTAATAAAATCACCTCCTTTTAAAACTGGCTTTCAGGGGCACCTGAGTGGCTCAGTGGTTGAGTGTCTGCCTTCAGCTCAGGGCGTGATCCGGGGGTCCTGAGATCGAATCCCGCATCACCCACATTGAGCTTTTTGTGGGGAGCCTGCTTCTCCCTCTGCCTATGTCTCTGCCTCTCTCTGTCTCTCATGAAAAAATAAATAAAATCATCAAAAAAAGCTAGCTTTCAAATCTTAAAATTTATAATCCTTTTTCCAGATTAAAAAAATGATGTGGCATCTTCTGAGGATTTACTTTTGGTTTAGTTTCAAATTGACAAATGTCATCAAGGTTCATCTAAATTAAAGAGAGGAAAAATAGATGCTTCCTGTGCCTTAAACTTATTAGAAAACATAAGGCAGCCTTATCACTAATGGATTTTCTTCAGCCCAATCATGCAAAAGGGCCCTATCACTGCTCTACTTAACAAGCTGTTTTCATTTATTTGAGAATCTTCAAATGAGAAAGGGGGTATATTCTAGTCTGTTTACATTGCTTGTAAATCAGGCAAGGAGACCAGAAACAAATCTTCTCCAAAAGAGTTCAACTTGATCAAAGGAAATCTTCTAAAGTGAGGCGAACCTTCTGATTTATGCATTCAATTGGACAGGTGCCATTGCAACCAGCTTCTGCCACTATTTTGCCTGAAGAGTTATTAAGAAGGTAATAACTTTTTAAGAATGATTTCCTCAGGAAATTGGATCACTCTAGAAAAACGGAAAATATTATGAATGGCTTGTGGGACGGTCCTGCAGAATTAAATTAAAATCTAAGGCTTTCTCCATTGCTGGGTCAGCAGGGCAGTGGTGCTGGCTGCGCGTTACATTACATTAAGGTCGCTGTTACGGGTCGTGAGGGGTTAACCGCAAAATGCAAGACAGAAGCATGGTTGGGTAGACTCTGTCAATAACTGTGAATCTGTGTAGCCAGCTTCCGTGAGTCAGATGATTTTGTCCTTAATCCCGGCCCATGCCCTCCTTGGTAGCATCTGGGGACTGAGGCTGTAAGGTCAAGACAGAAAGAGTTCCCTGAGGCTTCATGAAGTCTGGGGCTATCGTTTCTCAAACAATCGCAATACAGATGGAAAATATACTTACATCTCATGTGACAACATTCACTGGTCAAGTATTCATGAGCTTTGTGTCGAGAAGGATCCCCAGGCTCAGCTGGAAGGAATGTTGAGATTAGATCGCAATGTGTGCTGTAAACCTGGAAGTGGGTGCAGATTTGCCAGGTGATTGCCATTCCTGGACTGAGAGTCGCTGTTACCTCTCGGGCTCAGTTCCTGTCAGCTCATTCTGATCTTGTCTGGCCAGCTCCTTATTGATGTTCTACCAGGTTCTGTCACCTTTGTAAGCTATAACCAGTGTACATTTTCCCATCAAATTTAGGGAGGCTTGTAGGGGAATCTGACCAGTATGCCTACATTTCTGCTTGCTGATTGGATCACCCCTTGTAAGTTAGATGGGAATGTGGTCATATCGTTTTTTTCCTCTGAGGCTCCTGGAACTGTGTGACTGGTTTCTGACACCATGCTGCCACAGCCTTGGTGGATAGTCAGTCTCTACCTTTTTAATTATTTTTACTTTTTTGTAATAAGTAGGCTCCATACCCAGTGTGGAGTCCAACATGGAGCCTGAACCCACAAACCCGAGATCAAGACCAGAGCTGAGACCATGGGTCTGACACCCAACCAGGTGCCCCAGTCAGTCTCTATCTCTAATAGTACATTACTTTTAACTCCCCAGACTAACAGATGACTTCACTCATCTACTTGCCAGTGCATGCTCTGGAAAGATTCTTTTTCTAGCTGCAAGTATCTGCTTAGATTAGAATCAACAGCTCTTGGACAGTCAAAAACTCCTACCTGTTCTCCTGTCTGCTTCATCCTATGTTTTTGATTCTGCACAATCTGTTAGGCCAGAACCACTGGCCCAGAGCTTTACCAGTTATCCTGTCATTTGGAATTTGACCACATCTGGTTCTTGTCTACCTGCTCGAACTCTGACGTTCAATTTTCTTTCCTTAGCATCTTTATATATGCTTTCGAGGTTTCTAGTTCCATGTCTACCTAGTTTCTGGCCCATTGCTTTCTACTGGTAACTATAAATCCTTCATTTATGACTCATTGCCTCCTGCGACCTTTAACCTATTAGTTCTTTTAGACTGTGAATTTCTTGTCTTAGGCAAACCCTTAGTTCCAGTTTCCCACCCTCTCTCCATAATGTGATTTACCAATGTTGACAGAAAACTCAGTCAGGTGAGTTAGGAAGTGGGAATGAGGTCAGGTGAATGACAGATGTGGCCTGTCCCATAGGATCAACACAGTGGCATATACACAGGAAATTAGGGTCTTCAGAAGCTAATCTGGGGCCTTTAGAACAGAGTGGCAAGGCTGCAGTCTCCAGCAATGTCCTTTTGGCAGGCCGAGAATATCATAGTTGAATTTGAATCACATGTTTCAAATATGCATTAGACCAGGAAAAAAGAACAGAGGTATGGGACAGTGGAAATAGGCTTATAGGTTTGTACCTAATGTGAGTCAATCATTCTTTAAAGTATAGGGTTCTGTACTTGTGGTGAAACCACTTTGCATCCATGCTTGCATGTTCAAGACATAATTGAAGAGCAAAAAAGGACCTTAAGGATCAATTTTAGTATATGTGCTGCCGAAGCGAGCACGACCTTAAGGATCATATAGCCCAATCTCCTAATTTTACAGATGAAGAAACCAAAGCCTAGAGAGGTTAAGTGGCTTGTCCAAGGTCACATAGTTGGCCAGTGGTACAGCTACGACTAGAAAGAACCCAGGTCATCTTACATGCATTCCTCTCCAGGCACTACTCTGTCTCTCTCCACAGTTGCATTGTTTTCAAATTATGAGTGACTCAGCTCACTTCAAAGGGCAAAGAACTAATTTCCTTCTGATTGAAATGAGGCAGTCACAGGGTTTCACACAAGAAAATTGAAAAATGATATATGTGGTTTATTTCTTTGTTCCTTTCTGTTTTTATCTCTGGATCAAGAGGCAAGGGAAACTGGGGAATAGTTGGAAGCAAGACAAGATGATCCAAATGCTGCATGGAGCAGAGGGCACATACATTAGGGAAACCAAACATCTGCTCATTGGTGGAGTGTAAACGGGCAATTGCATCTGTCTCTTTCAGTAAAGATGGACTAGTCTGTAGCTTCAGGAACTCTGCTTCTAAATTGCTCAGAGCCTAGAAGATGGGGATGCTGACACTAAAGGGAGTAGACCACTCTGTATTAAGTGCTCAGTTTTGGTACTAAAGGAGAAAGGCGACTTGGAAGAGATCCAAGTCCAGTCGGAGGCTATGGCTCTTCTTTTAACAAAGGGAAAATGAAGACTCCTGGTTTCGTGCAACATTCCTTGATTTATCGTGCAATTGTGCACCTGAAAGGTTTTCCTTAGGATCACATGCAATCGATCTGCCCATTACTAAACTGGACCTGCCTTCCTCATTTGTTCATTCTGTTGTTTTTGTTGCTATTTGTTCATTCATTCATTCATTCATTCATTCATTCTTTGAACATTTATAAATTACTAAATTCTAGGCACTAGCCTAGATGTTAGAGATAGAATGTGAAGACAAGTCAAAATTCATGCTTTGGGGAGGCTTCAGTCTAGAGTGGTGGAGAGGATAAGTAAAAAAATACAGTCTGATAGAGGATGTGGTCTAAGGTGTCCTCAAGGTACTGTGGAATAGCAGGGGGTAAGACAGTTACCAACTGAGATAAACAAGAAAGGCTTTCTGGAGGGCAGCCTGAGTGGTTCAGCTGTTTGGTGCCTGCCTTC
The DNA here is from genome assembly GCF_053574225.1 of Canis aureus. Taxonomy (NCBI): domain Eukaryota; kingdom Metazoa; phylum Chordata; class Mammalia; order Carnivora; family Canidae; genus Canis; species Canis aureus. The sequence goes on along the minus strand of NC_135649.1, from coordinate 38,083,820 downwards.
GGCCTAAGGCGTGATCCTGGAGACCCAGGATTGAATCCCATGTCAGGCTCCCTGCATGGAGCCTGCTTCTCCCTCTGCCTGTGTCTCTGCCCACGCCCCACCCCCATCTCTCTCATGAATAATTAAATTTAAGAAATCTTAAAATAAAAGAAAGGCTTTCTGGAAAAGTCAGGCTTGAAGGAAAAGTAAGAGCTGGGAAGTAGACAAAGGAAAAGACCACAGAGAACAGAATGCACAAAGGCAAGGAGGCTGAGATAGCGTGGCACATCCTGAAAATCCGGAAGGTGTTCAGTCTCACTGGCTTGTAGAGTTTGAAGAGGTGGGGTAATGAAAGAAAAGTCTGGAGGAGTAAACAGGAGCCAGGGCTTGGTGTGCTAGAGATGGCTGAAAGTCAGCGAAGGATACTAAATGTTATGCATTGAAATATTATTTATTTTAAAAGATTTTATTTATTCATTCATAAGAGACACAGAAAGAGAGGCAGAGACATAGGCAGAGGGAGAAGAAGACTCCGTGTGAGGAGCCCAATGTGGGACTTGATCCCAGGACCCAGGGATCACACCCTAAACTGAAGGCAGATGCTAACCACTGAGCTACCCAGGCGCTCCGCCATTGAAATATTCTTTTTTTAAAAATTTTAAAAAATTTTTATTTATTTATGATAGTCACACAGAGAGAGAGAGATAGAGAGAGAGAGAGAGAGAGGCAGAGACATAGGCAGAGGGAGAAGCAGGCTCCATGCACCGGGAGCCTGACGTGGGATTTGATCCCGGGTCTCCAGGATCGCACCCTGGGCCAAAGGCAGGCGCTAAACCACTGCGCCACCCAGGGATCCCTGAAATATTAAACTCAACATTGTGTAGGGGCAATGTGCTGTAGTGAAAAGACGGTCATCCTTGGAGTCAGATCCATGTTCAATCATTTCTTTACTGTGGACATTGGGCAGGTTACTTAACCACTTTAAGTAGGCTACTTTACCACTAAAAGTGAAGATGATTGTTTCTGCTCCATGTTTGTGGGAAAGAGTTAAAAGTATACATGAAGTCACCAAACATAGAACTAGTAAATACTCGGCGTATATTCATCTGAGACTCTTCCTCCATTTCTTTCTTGCTTTGCTCCATTTGCATTCTAACCTTTTTCCCCCATCTTTCCTTCTGGAGATTCACAGGGTTTGCAGAAACTATGGGTGTCTTATGTGGCTTGATGTCCTTGTTTATTTAGAGGTTGACATTTAGAAAATATTTTGTGCAAGTTCTGTCCTCATGATAGTAAATGTACCAGAGCACAGCAATGTCCACAATTGATTGGATCTGTTTGTTGTTGTTGTTGGGTGACAAATTCAAATGATCTTCACAGATATGAAACATGAAACATTTGTGCAATTTGTTTGTTTGTTTTATTCATGAAAGATACGCAGAGAGAGGCCAAGGGGAGACATGGGCGGAGGGAGAAGCAGGCTCTCCGCAGGGAGCCAGATGTGGGACCGACCCCAGGACCCCAGGATCATGACCCAAGCCGAAGGCAGATGCTCAACCACTGAACCACCCAGGTGTCCCATTTTTGCAATTTGTAATCAGAACTTTACCTAACAAAAATTATTGCAGCTGTGGTAGGATTGAATGTACTCTTTTGCTCCCCCTCTCCCCAAATCTATCAAACTGTCAGCAGCCTGCCTTTTGGAAAAAAAAAACACTAGACATTGTTTTGCTGTATTCTTTTTTCAGTGTGACTATATGCAATTTTTCTGTTCTGTGAAGATATCTGAACATTTTTTTTGAGGTGCGATTGACATCCAACATTATGTTAGTTTCAGGTGTACAACGTAATGGTTCAACACTTGTATACAGTGTGAAATGATCACCACATTAAGTCTCGTCACCATCCATCACCATAAAAAGTCACAGAAATTCTTTTTTCTTGTGGTGAGAACTTTCAAGTTCCACTTTCCTACCAACTGTGGAATATGTACACAGCATTCTAGGTATGTGCATGTATATGGACATATTCAGAGGCACTTGACAAGGATGGTAAAGAAACTTGAAATCAGTTCTTAAAGGGAATCACTGACTGAAATGGAAATGTTATACCATTGACTACAGTCAGCTTGCTGCATACTGCATTTCTATGAGAACATTTGTTATATATTAATAAGAAAAGGTCATTTCCAGTATATTGTGTTTGGGTAAAAAACACTCAAAAAGCTAAAGAGTTTAATAGCCTTGAGGTGAATGAATTTCCATAATATTCTAAACTAGAGTGACTATCAGATACTCACTGCTCCTGAGAAGTTAGGTGTGGGGTTCACATAGATGACTTTGGAGCATTTGTCTTCATAGTCACTTAATTTATTTGGTTCCTGAGGTAGGAAAGAAGTAGAACAGTCATCTAGTTTCTAACTTTCTGGCTTTAAAAAAATCTGTTTTATTTATTTATTCATGAGAGACACAGAGAGAGAGAGGCAGAAACGTAAGCAGAGGGAGAAGCAGACTCTCCACTAAGCAGGGAGCCTGATGTGGGACTCTATCCTAGGACCCCGGGATTACTAATTAAGCCAAAGGCAGACATTCGACCACTGAGCCATCCAGGTCCCCCTAACTTCCTGTCTTATGCTTGAGTCCCCTCTATGGCACTGCTGCTAATTATGGAGCTTCTGCTTTACCAGATTCAGGGATGTGATGGACATTCTCTATCACTTAAAGTTGAACATACGATATTTGGGCTGCTTTTAATATTTAGGAGGTGCTTCCTGATATGAAACTAAAGTGTCCTTTTGTAATCTTTGGTCCTAGATCTATGCCTTGCACACATAAGGAATCAGTTTAATAACTTTTTTCATCTTAAGGCCTCTCCAATATTTGGAGCCAAACTAAAGTTGGACAAGGTCTCTCCTTCACTACTCTTTCAGTGTAACATTTCCAACGTTTTTATTGGAAATATTCTAGTATAGAAGTTTTATTTTATTTTATTTTATTTTATTTTATTTTAGAGAGAAAGGGAGTGGGGGCAGGGGCAGAGGAAGAGGGAGAGAATCTAAAGCAGACTCTGAGTTGAGTGTGGAGTCCAACTTGGGGCTTGATCTCATGACCCTGAGATAATGACCTGAGCTGAAACCAAGAGTAAAACATTCAACCAACTGATCCATGCAGGTGCCCCTGGAAGTTTTTAAACTGGGATTTATGAACCAATAAAAGCTTAATGAATTTTATGCAAATGTGTACATATACATTTTTTTCTGGGACAAAACTCCATAGCTTTTATCATATTCTTAAAGGTGTGCATGGTCCAAAGAAATTAGGAAGTCATATTCCAGAATGACATAGAAATACTCTGGCTACACATTAATCCAATCACTTAAAAATATATTTTAATGGTTTCTAGCTAATGGTCCATCCATCTCCACGGATGTCATGAAGGACCTTGTTAAATGCTTTCACGTATGTGTACTTTGCACTCCATGTATCTCTGGTTTCCAAGGCTGTTGGCCATGTCAGAGAATGAAATGAAGTTAGTTTAAGCTAATCATCACTTACATTTTCAGTTGCTCATAAACAATTCTTTTAATGATCTATTCTAGAATCTTTCCCATGACTCAAGTGGTCAATTATTTATTCGGTAAATAGTTATTTAGTTTTGGCTCTGTGTTAGGAAATATTCTAAACACTGATGCTAAAACAGCAAGAAAGACAAGGTTTTTGCTTACGTGGAGCTTATGTACTAGTGAAGGAGTCAGACAATGAACAGACACAGAAGCCAGATCATTTTAGGTAGTGGTGAATGCTCTGACAAAAATAAAATTAAGACACTGGATAAGAAGTTACTGAAATGGGGGCTGAGCAGTAACTAGATGGGCCAGGAAAGTCCTATATTAGAGAATGACAAGGATTTTGTTCATAAATAATTAGGGGAAGAATAGTCCAGGCAAAGATAACAACAATGCAAAGGCCCTGGGGCAGGAAACATCTTGAAGTGTTCAAGGAACAGAAAGATGATCAATGTGACTGAAATATAGTGGACAATGGGGCAATAATAAGTGACATAATTTAAAAAGGAGGCAACATAGTCATGGCCATGGTCGAAAGTGTAGACTTCGTTCTAACTACAGTGAGGGTTGTCAGATGGCAATGATAAAGACTGTATACTTTGTTCTAAGTGCAGGGAAGGTTGTAGGAAGCAGCAGGGTTTCATGGTCTGATTTATGCGATTCAAAGAGTCTAATTTATGTGTGTGGAGAATTAATTGTAAAGAAGCAAGAGTAGAATGGAGAAGGTTTGCCTGCATTTAATTGTGAAGTCTGCCTTCTTTCTATCTTTTTTTTAGAGAGAGAGAGAGGGAGAGAGAGAGGAGAGAGGAATGTGGAGGAGGGCAAGGTATAGGGAGAGAGAGAATCTTAAGCAGGCTCCATGCCCAGCATGGAGTGTGATGTGGGGCTTGAGCTCACGACCCTGAGATCATGACCTGAGCCGAAATTGAGTCCAATGCTTAACCAACTGAGCCATCCAGAAGCTCCTGCCTTCTTTCTCATTTTAGGAAAGAGAGAGAGAGAAGAGAAGAAGAGAAGAGAAGAGAAGAGAAGAGAAGAGAAGAGAAGAGAAGAGAAAAGAGAAAGAAGAGAAGAGAAGAGAAGAGAAAGAAGAGAAGAGAGAGAAGAGAAAGGAATGCCTCTTAAGCAATCTTCTGCATTATTGCTCAAAGGTAATTAATATAGGTTCACCAATTGTATACATTCTTGGATTTAAAAAAAAGATTTTATTTATTTATTTATGAGAGACACACAGAGAGAGGCAGAGACATAGGCATAGGGAGAAGCAAGCTCTATGCAGGGAGCCCGATGTGGGACTCAGTCCTGGAACTCCGGGATCACGTCCTGAGCCAAAGGCAGATGCTCAACCGCTGAGCCACCCAGGCATCCCACGTTCTTGAATTTAATTCATACATTGCAGGAGACTAAAAAGCAGATTTAAACCATTTGTTCCATGTGAGGAGACAGAAAGTAGTCATTGAGTAACCCATGAAGAGCCAGTGGATGGTCTGCTGCACCAAATATAGAGGGATTATAGGACAGAAATGGAAACCAGGTTGCTCAATGTTAGGCTCTCCTGAATTAGGCTGACAGCCTTTCCACAATAGCAATGAAGAATTTCAACTGGATGCAGACCTGGTATCCTGAGTGTAGGCCATACCGGAGGGCCAACAATAGCAGTGAGAGTCTCTGGGATGGAATTTTCCCAAAGAACTTGAGTCCTTTGAAGAAGTAACGGGCCACCCAGGCATTGGTGTTGAGGTTGAAAGAGTTGATCTTGAGCCTACTATTCATATTGCCATATGTTCATAAAGCAATGGCGCCAAGGAAAGGAAGTTGAAAATGGAATTATCTGGGGCACTTGGGTGGCTCAGTTGGTGAAGCATGAGACTTGATTTTGGCTCATGCCATGATCTCCAGGTTGTGAGACAGACCCCCACATTGGCCTGCTTAGGATTCTCTCTCTCCCTTTCCCTCTCCCTAGCCCTACCCCTAGCCCACTCACTCACTCTCTCTCTCTCTCTGTCTCTCTGTCTCTGTCTCTTTAAAAAAATAATAAAGAAAGAAAAAAGAAAACGGAATAATCTATTTCCCTGATGGCTTAGAACAGGGGTGGTGCAGGAACAACTGGTCTCTTTCCACAGCACTCCTTTGCCTCAGAGCACAGAGAACATAGAAGCCAGTGAGTGGGAAGATGATACTCCTAGCCTCTACTGCCAGTCAAGTCTTCATCTGGAACCAAAGGGGAACTCTTGTGGGAGGAGTAGAGGGCCCATGTCTCCCCTCTGGGCTCCCCCATACATGTTGCCTTCTGTCTGTCCCTCAAGCCAGAAATCTGTTTTTGTTTTTCTTCTGCCAATGTACTGATTGTATATGTGCCTCTACCACTACCCGCCACAGGGGGAGGGGAGGGGTACAAGGCTCTCCCTGCTCCACGTTTTCTACCTTGGAATGTCACCAGATAAAATCACTTCTCTTTGCTCAGTTTTTCAAAAAAAAAAAAAAAGGAAAAGAAAAAGTAAGGCCTTTAAAACCCTAGAACACTAGGTTTTTGCGCATTTGCATGCGTGTGTGTGTGTGTGTGTGTGTGTGTTACAATCTTTTCAACCATCTCAGGCTTAAGTTTTTTCTTAGCAATGGTTGTTTTTTACACTTTTCAACCTGAAAGTAATTCTCTTTGACAGGGAAGACAGAAACAAAATAGGATTTAAAAGAGTCTACTTTCCTCATGTCATCCATCACCCTGGACAGCTCTCTGGTTTATTTAGGTATTCACTTCTATTTTTTTCTGCTACATCAGTATAATTTACAGTGGTATCATTAGTATTGTCTTTTTGAGAGTTTCCTTGAAGCATATCTTTAATTCCAGTATCCCATACTAGCTCTGCCATTTACTACCTTGAACAAAGTATTTAACCTCTCTGTGTCCGTTCACACAACTGTATAATGGAGACAATAATATCTATGCCATAGAGTTGTGAGTATTTAATGAATTAAACATGTAAAATGCTTTTAACAATGCCTGGCACATAGAAAATGCTCAATAAATGTTAGCTGCTATTATTATTGTTGCTGCCATTATATTTGGGGTGTGAGCTTCAGGTTCCATACCTCTTTCATATTACTTCAGTTTACCACAAGCTTTGCAATGTCTGTTCTTGGATTCAGTGTTAAACTTTCTTGATTTCTTTTTTTAAAAATTTTATTTATTTATTTGAGAGAGAGAGGAGAGGAGGAGCGAGGGGAGGAGTAGAGGGGGAGGGAAAGGAACAAGCAGACTCTGTGCTGAGTGCAGAACCCAACATGGGGGTCGATCCCAGGACCCTGAGATCGTGACCTGAGCTGAAACCAAGAGTCAGACGTTTCAGTGACTGAGCCACCCAGGCACCCATCTTGACTTCTTTTTTTATTGTTCAAGTCTTCAGCATCAATTCCTGTGGCAGCATTTGGAGGGAAGTTCTGCAGACCTGGGTTTAAGACCTGGCTCTGACATTGGCCAGCTCTGTAACATTGGAATAATAGGGATTACTCTCTTCAGCTTTCTCCTAGTAAACAGGAATAATATTCTCTTTCATCATTGGGAAAGGTTGTCGGAATATATGTAAAGTTAGTAAAGAGTATGTCATATGATAAAAGCTCAATAATTTCAAATCTGCTTCACTTTTCAGGGTTTTTAATGCTTCCCAACCTTGTTGTACTATCTGTAGGGAAAATGAGAACTCTTCTTGGAGTATGAACTCAAAACAGGATCTCTTGTCCAGCCTGGCTTTTTGGCCAGCTAGGCTGCCCCTCTCAAGTTGCCCCTCACAACGTTATACCCATTCCTTGGCATTTCTTGGCACTCTGCTGCCCTTGAGTAGGCACTAGTTATTTTGAATTACCTGGTACTGGGGAATATCCCATGGTAGTGCCATCTTGAACTGAATTCGACTTATAATTAACATCACAATCAATGTAGTTTTCAGGGAACAAATACATATGCAGTGCAAACTTCTCCTACCTATGTGATTCAATAGTAATGAATCCAATACTGTCAGCCTGATCTATTTTTCCCCTTACTTTAGTTCATCCTACATTAGCTTCAGTTTCTCTCTTGGTAAAATGAGGGTGATTACCATACTTAAATCACAGGGTATTGGTGAAATTAAATAAGATATTCAGTTACAGTGCTTCACATACTGTCTGACTCACAGCAAGCGCTTAATAAATGGCAGATACGTAGACAGAAGATATATAGGAGTATATAATAATGGATGTCTGAATCATATCAACATGGACCCGTGTTCAACTCCCAATGCTGCTACTGATAGCAGGGATTCCCCATTTCTTCTGATTATCGCTGAAAATCTATGGTTCTTATATTCTTTCCATTCAACCCTTTGCTTCCCTGTTATATAAATGTCTTCATAACTACATGTACTCAAATAGAGACCTAGCTATTTCCTTCTGCCCTGTGGTGGAGGGTAAGTCCCCTTAACTCTACGAGTAGGAAAATGTATTATCCCCTTTTTACAGATGAAGAAAATTGAAACTCAGAGGCATATCTGATGTCATTGGCATACATGCTGAATTGCAACCTCTCCTGATCAGTGGAGCTGAGCTTCTGTTTCAAGGCACCCAATTCCTATAGTCCTGTATCTTGGCTCCACATCCAAATTATATTATCATGAGGCTTTAATGCTCTGCTGGGCTGTGGCCAGTTCTTGCTAGTCTCTTCCCACAAAGCACCGGATCCTGTCCCTTAGACCCACCATTTTGTGGTTCAAGAGGTCTGTTTTGAACGAATCACTAACCCTAGACTATGTTTCTACCTTCCTGGCTTTGAGAATCCCAAGCTCGGAACTTCCTGTTGCCACTATGCTGCATGGGGGAAATTTATGCTCCTGGCTAACGAGGCCAGTTAGAACCAAGTGTGACATAGCACTCTGCCTTGGTGTTTTATTCCTCACACTCTGTTCTGGCCCATGCTGTTATGATCCCAGCAGGCCTTATACCTAAACCCACAGGGAATGAGAAAAGATTACTTTCAGACTGTCTGCATGAATCTTCTTTAGATACGGCCCTTCCAGAAGAAATGTGCGGGAAATATCAGAAAGTGAGACAGAACATAAAGACTCCTAACTCTCGAAAACGAACTAGGGGTGGTGGAAGGGGAGGAGGGCGGGGGGTGGGGGTGAATGGGTGACGGGCACTGAGGCAGGCACTTGACGGGATGAGCACTGGGTGTTATTCTGTATGTTGGCAAATTGAACACCAATAAAAAATAAATTTATTATAAAAAAAAGATACGGCTCTTCCTTGGGCCTTTTAAAATTCCCTAAACATTTCTCTACTTACTAAGCCAATTATGCAACCTGGAAAAGAACTATATAACTTTCTTTAATTATTTGCCAATGTGGAGAAATAAATGTATTCAAATGAATAACAATTTTACAATGTCATGATCCTCATCCTGTGCATGATGCTCTTACCTGCAACATTCGTCAATTAGTAAATCGATATATTAAAACTAGAGCCATTCCCTCTTAGACTTGAACCCATCTGGGTTGGAGGTGGAGACTTAAAAAACAAATTTTATGGCTTTTTAAAGAATTAATCATATACCTTTTTATTTTTATAAAGGTCTTCTTGTAAGAACAGATGTTATTGTTCTGTCCTATAATTATGGACTTTGTGATGAAAATGAGCTTACCTAATGTGAAAGATACCATCAGAAGTTGACATTTGGGGCAGTCTCACTTTAGATATGAGCATTTAGAAACAAAAAAGAGTGCTAGTTTTGGGGGGGAAAATAAGACAGAAGATCAATAGTGAAGAAGGAGTGAAGCCATCTTTCAGTTTTTGTATATGATGGAATTGAAGTAACTTTTAACTCTAAGGATTTCTGTGATGTCTTTTGCTATGGCAACTAACACTGTAGAATTTATATAGTTGATGAAAGAAGAGAATAAACTTTTATGTTATGATCTATTACATTGATCTAGATTTTGTAGATATATATATCAAGGGATCAGGATAGTGAGGTTCTCAGCTTCTTGATGGGCTTTATTTATGGTTTGAAGTTTATTTTGAAACTGAAAAGAGCTTAAATTCAAAGAATGTTATTTTTTTTAAAGTCTCTAAATCTTAACGGAGATAAATTGCCTTAGTTTTGTGAAACTCTACTCTTTGGGAGTCGGTAATTTATTGTGAAATGTTGGAACGAAGGTAATTAAAGGTATAGAAGTTAGTGATCAATCACTTAGCAAGTGATTAAGTGCCTTTAACGTGCCCAGCAGTGTGCTTGCAATTGTGCTAAATACATTTTGCAGTTTACTCCGGTAAGACAAGATTGAGGGAGATGCCCCTTTATATCTCCTGTTATGTATTCTTGGATAGGCGTCTTCAAACTTTCTGCTCTAAGTTGAACCTAAAGTGAGTGGACAAAGTCAAGTGTGAAAGTGAGATAGAAGTTCGCTTAATGTGGAAAAGCATAATGTTTAGTGTCATGACTTAAAAATTGCCAAGAAAGCCAGCGATAGGAAAAGTAATCAAGCCAGGGCTCAGACATCCTCCTACATGTGTTTCCACCCCAGTGTTAGTTTCTGTTCTTTGTCTTCTCAATCAGAGGAATGAAGTATCATGCGAGAAGAGAGGGTAGAGAGAGTGATGGGACTCAGTACAGTGGCATGCCTTCCTTCCTTTCTCAGAAGCCTTCTTTTTCCTGATATCTGAAAGCCCCTCACATTTAAGATTGGGCCCACTCCCATTTCTCTTAAACTCTTGGTGGCATTAACACCACTCACTTAGAAACAGTTAACAGTCCTGGGCTGCTGTTTATGTTGCTTTGTTTCCCTCATGGTGCTTTGCACATGGTAGACACTGAAATATTTTCTGTTGGATGGAAGGGCTCATTTAATGGTTGTGGTGGAGAAAGTATCAAAGACTGGAGATAAACTGCCCTGATTGTTACATATACTCCCCTCTGTGAAAAAATCTCTATTGTATCTGTTGTGTTTTATATTGCAGGTAGTTCACTGTCAACAACCCAAACAGCACAGAAAATACAAAGAAGGAAGTATAAATCACCTAAAATCCAGATATTTATGAGGCCCACGGTCTCTCTGCATTTGTCAAAAGGGGATAATAATAGTACTCATATCATGTGGTCAGTGCGGGGATAATATAAGGCAGGGCGGAGCACAGAGAAAGTGTTTAATGTTAGTTATAATCCTCATTACTATCATCACCATCATCATCAAAATTAACAGTCAAAAGAGGATGGAAAGGACTAAAATTTAGTATTAGAAATGTTTTAGCAGTAGGAAAAAGTGAAGTGGTGACTGTCCCTTTGAGATTTCTAGGAAGGGAGAAAGAAGAACTATAGAAATAAACATGATACGTGAAGAATCAATCAGGGAAAACATTTTAGGGGGATTTCACTTTAAGGAAATAGATCATTTCCTGACAGCAAGAATGTAGGGAGTAGTAAGGAGAATTGGGGTTTCGATGAGGGGAACAGGTCTAGTCCCTAAGGTACCATTCAGCAATAAATTGTATGAATCTGTGCCTTGTTGCTGTGGGGAATGAAAGAAGAAAGTATATTTTCCCTTTCTCCAGCTTTTTAAACTATCTAGAACACTGAAGATAAATTAAGAGAGCCTTGAGTGAAAATTTAAACTTCCAAAAGAAAGAAAATGGTGTGTGGGGCAAACAGTGCAGACAAACAAGTGAATGTCTGAGCTATGGCTTGATTTAAAATTCTCATGTGATGGCTTTTTGCTGCAGCAATTAGAACAAAAAGAGAGCAGGTTGTTTCAGATAAGCAAAAGCTGAGTGATGATGGGGCTCTGAAAGAAATAGAAGCTACTGATAAATATTGAAATTTAGCCAGCACTCCATGGATAAGGGGGAGTCAGTGGAGTCAAAGTGGTAGGCTGTTACCGGGCCTCTCATAAAAGCCTATTGCCAGGCAAGAGAAATTGCATATGGGCACAGTTTCCATGGGTGGAAAGAAGGACATGTTATTTTTGGTATTTCTGTTTCTCTTGCTGAAGAAAGAAAAAACTAGTGGCTGGCAAAAACAAATTTGAGAAGCTAATAAATTGGGCATTGATTCTCATGTTTGGAGATGGGGCTGGATCAACAGTGAGCTATAAAAGGGCTTTGATTAATTCTAGCTTGGTGATGGGGAAATCAATATGTCTTCTGTGGGCATTTTACAGAGACCTTAGGCTTGTACCTCAGTTGGCTGGCTTGGTTGGAGATAAGGGCATTTTGGTTAGCTGGACTTGGTATTTTTTTGTATATTTTTTTATTGGAGTTTGATTTGCCAACATATAACACCCAGTGCTCATCTCGTCAACTGCCCCCCTCAGTGCCCGTCACCCAGTCACCCCGTCTCCCTGCCCACCTCCCTTCCACTACCCCTTGTTCATTTCCCAGAGTTAAGATGGACTTGGTATTATTTTAATTGAGCGTTATTAACTCATTTGTGCAGCAAAGCTTTACTGACATGTGAGGACCCCTGCAAGCATAATACTTCTCCAGTTTTGTTCATGTGTGTGCCATGGTATTTGTGCGAGTCAAGATTGTGTATTGTCAAGAAATAGTAGCAGTAAAGTGTTCTTTTTTAAATAGTGAATGATATGGCACTCTCCTACACTGTCTAAGCTGGACTTGTTGGTCTCCTTTCAGTTCCTTGAATGTATCATGGTCTTTTATGCCTCAGGGCCTTCACACATGCCGACCCTTCTGCTTGGACAACTCTGCCTCCTCCCCCTTCCCTTTGCTAACTTAAGCTCCTACTTAACCTGGTGCCAGTCAAATAGCACTACATCAGGAAGTCTTCCCTGATATATAGGGCCTTGGAGCACTCCCAACTTGTCTTTTGTAGCACTGAATATGAGTGTAGTTAATAATTTTTTAGTTACTAGTTTGATTCCATCTTTCCCACTGGACTGGGTTGCAGGGATAATCATCATTCACTGCCTCCCTTCTGGGTTCTAACAAACTGAATACACAAAGGCTGGAAAATAGCGGTCAATAACCCAAAGGGACAGGGAAAATTGTTAGAGGACATAGATTGGGCCCAAGGCTAAAATGGGCCTTCCTGTTCTCTCACCTCCTGGGCCCTGGGGCTAATCTGACCCATCTAACCCATCTGGGTGAGGGGCAGCTAAAGAGCAGTCTCTTGACACAGTGGAATCCAAAAGTGGTGAGGGTGCTGCCTTTCTTACTCATAGGTGAGGCAGACAGCAGAAGGGACAAAGTAGAGCCTCTTTCCTGCTTTGGGAGGTAAAGGGATTTTAGTCACTGGAATAACGTGGCTCAGTCAGTGATTGAATGCAACCAATCACATTCGTCCTTCCTCCTCCTGTGGGACAACTGAATGTCTTAGTAAAGAGAGAGGTTAGTGAAAATGAGAACTAGGGGTGGGTTGGAGGAGGGAAGAAATTTATCTGCGCCTCCATCAGACTGTAGGCTAGGGACCTTGTCTGCCTTATTTACCCAGCACATCACCTGTGCATTAAAGAGCAGTTGCAAAGTTTAAAAAAAATAATACATGCTCTTAGCACCGTTCCTGGCACATTGTGAACATTCAATATATATTTGTTGAATCATGAATCAGCCTTTATTGAATTACTGACTCATGGCTAAATGGCCAACCAGCCTTTGAAAAAGACCCTATTATTTAGTGGAAAATGAGAGGCAGAAAATCTGGTTTGCTACTTGCCATTTGACCTTGATAAAGACACTTAGCTTCCCCCCTGAATCTCAGTTTTTCTTGTATGAAAGATAAGGTAGTCGAACAAGCTTAATTCCCTGATTTTAAAATGGAAAGTTCAAATGTCCTTTGCTTTAACTAAGCAGAAAAAAACCTTACAACAAAAAGTAAATTACTCTTCTTAAGAGTAATATATAACCTGGGCACCTGGGTGGCTCAGTGATTGAACATCTGCCTTTGGCTCAGATCTTGATCCTGGGGTCCTGGGATTGAGTCTCCCATCGGGTTCCCCGTGGGAAACCTGCTTCTCCCTCTGCCTATGTCTCTGCCTCTCTCTCTCTATGCCTCTCATGAGTAAATAAGTAAAATATTTTTTTAAAAAAAGAGTCATATATAACTGAATTTTTTCTTTTTTTTTTTTAGATTTATTCATTTATTTGAGACAGAGAGACAGACTTGGGGAGAAGGGCAGAGAAGGAGACGAAGAGAGAGAATCCCACTGAGCTTGGAGCCCAACTTGGGGCTTGATCCTAGGACCCTGAGAACCTTAGCTGAAATTAAGAGCCAGTTGCTCAACCGATGGACCCATCTTGGTGCCCCATAACGGAAAAGTTTCTAAAGTTAGTTATGAATGTCAAGTTTTGAAGAACAAAGTCTAATTAGAAATGTAAGGTGATTCTGTAAAGAACCCAAAACAAAAGCAAAACAGTTTAAGTAGGCTCCATGCTCACTGTGGAGCCCAACACAAGACTTATACTCACAACCCTGAGATCAAGACCTGAGCTAGATCAAGAGTTGGACACTTAACCAACTGAGCCACCCAGGCACCCCACAAAAGCAATTTGTTAAAAAAGGGCAATAAAAAAGTGTTTTTAAATGTAATTAGCGCAACAATTTAAATCTCGGGTTTTTGCTTTGCACAATTTAGTAACCAAGTATAAATCTCTGTCATTTTCTCCCCTTTAGTTAAACCACAGAGGTTAAAAGCAGTAAACTCTAAACTTCTTAGAGGGTTATAGGGAAAGCTATTGGTTATATGGTTTCTCTTTACTCAACCTGCAACCCAGGTTTACATTTAATGTATGTGACTCATCGATTTCTGAATTAAGGTCCTTAATTAACAGCTGACATTTTCCCTTTTATCTGAATGCTTTACGCGCAATTACAGAGATTGTCTATACTTAAAGTCTTTCCTTTACTTTTAATAACCAACAGTGACTTTCCATTTTACAATTTTAGAGGTTTCTATTAACTGAGATGTTAGTAGTCAGGCAGAATTTTCCTGAAGTTCTGAATTTATGATTACTCACCGAATAATATTTTGTTTTTAATATTTTTTATTATTAAACAAGGTCTTTTGTAAGTCCAAATTAATGCTTTTAACAAAACATTTTATAGATACTACTATATTTTAGGAATAATGATAGGCATAGGAGATACAAAAATGAATAAGAATATCTTTGGTTTTAAGGAGCTGGCAGTCTAATGGAGGAATGAGTCATGTAAAAACATAATTCCACTAGAAATGAAAACATTAAGTTCTTGAAGTTGACACATATATGAGGTGTTATGGGAGTACAGAGAAAGGATTAAATAATTCTTTCCCAAGGAGTCAGGTAAGCCTTCATGGGCAAATTCCATTTGAATAGGTATTAAATAATGCATAGGGAGTGAGTATATTCCTAACAGAGAGAACAACACATACAGAGGAAAGGAGTTAGTAAAAGGAATAATTTATTCAGGAAATATGAGAAGAATAGTTTCTTCAGTATGGAAATATTTATGACAAAATGGCAGAGGATTGGCATCTTTCATATAATTTTATAATGCAATGAGAAAAGATGAACATCTTATTAGAAAAATGGACAAGGGATCCCTGGGTGGCGCAGCGGTTTGGCGCCTGCCTTTGGCCCAGGGCGCAATCCTGGAGACCTGGGATCGAATCCCATATCGGGCTCCCGGTGCATGGAGCCTGCTTCTCCCTCTGCTTGTGTCTCTGCCTCTCTCTCTTTCTCTCTGTGTGACTATCATAAATAAATAAAAAAAATAAAAAAAAGAAAGAAAAAAAGAAAAATGGACAAACATTAATATAAAATACTTACTGGACGCATAGTACTATATTTACAAAATAGCAACTACAGATGCAATGAAAAACCGAGACACTTGCACCTCAATTTTTATAGCAGCAATGTTCACAATAGCCAAACTGTGGAAGGAGCTTCAGTGTCCATAGACAGAAAAATGGATAAAGATGTGGTCTATGTATACAATGGAATATTCCTCAGCCATTAGAACAACGAATACCCACCATTTGCTTCAATGTGGATGGAACTGGAGGGTATTATGCTGAATGAAGGAAGTCAATCGGAGAAGGACAAACATTAGATGGTCTCACTCATACGGAGAATATAAAAAATAGTGAAAGGGATTAAAGGGGAAAGGAGAGAAAATGAGTGGGAAATATCAGAAAGGGTGACAGAACATGAGAGACTCCTAACTCTGGGAAACGAACAAGGGGTAGTGGAAGGGGAAGTGGGCGGGGGGACGAGGTGACTGGGTGATGGGCACTGAGGGGGGCACTTGACAGGATGAGCACTGGGTGTTATACTATGTGTTGGCAAATCGAACTCCAATTAAAGATATACAAAAAAATTAAAAAACAACAAAATAGCAACAACAACATACTCCCTGACATCATGGAGCTTGCAATCTAGTGGGAGATGCAGATAAGTAAATAGAACAATTATAATTTAGTGTGATGAAATTATAATCAGAACACAGGAGAGGCAACTAATTCATAGTTGGGGAGCCAGAGAAAGCTTCCTGAAGAAGTAAAATTTTTAAGTTTTAAAGGTAAAAAATGGGTAGAATGTAGACAGACACAGATATAAGTGGGCTGGGGGTCAAGGGACAGATGAGTAGTCTAGTCATAGCGAACAACATATGTGAAGATCTGGAACTGAGAGACAGCATGGTATATTTGGGGAAAATGAAGACATTTAGTTAGGTATGGCTGAAGCACGTGTTACAAGGAGAGAAATCAGATGATGCAAGTTTTGAAAACTATGTTAAGGAGTTTGGGTTTTCTTTTTTTAAGATTTATTTATTTATTTGAGAGATAGAGTGAGAGCACGCATGCATGAGTTGGGAGAGAGTAAGAGGGCGAGAATCTCTAGCAGACTCCACGTTGAGCACTGGGCTTGACATGGGGCTCTATCTCATGACCCAAGAGATCATAACCTGAGCCAAAACCAAGAGTCTGATGCTCAACTGACTGAGCCACCCAGGAAGTACCCCAGAAGTTTGGGTTTTCTTAAAGAAGCTGCTGAAGTGTTCTCAGGAGGGAAGCAATACTATGATTAGATTTTGACTTTACCAGTCCGACTGAATGTAGTGTGGAAAATGGATTGGAGTGGGCAACATGTCCATGGGTCACAAGGATTTTCTGTTACCCAGCAGAAAGATAATGGTGGAGTGATAAGGAGGGCATCAGTGGTAATAGAGAAAAGAGGATGGATTTGAAATTTATTTAGAGGGTAGAATTGGCAGAACTTGGTGATTGATATGATATAGCAGGAGTGGTGATAAAAAAAAAGTAGGAACAGCTTTGGAAAGTAAGATGATGAATAATGTTCTGAACATGTGATTTGTAGATGTCTAAAGGAATTGGAAATTTCTGGAAGATAGTTATATGCGTCTGGAACCCAGGTAGGAGGACTTGTGGAGATAGAGGTATGGGAATCATCCATTCTGAGTTCATCCAGAGGCAGTTGAATACTGTAAGAAGAGGGAACCTGGGTGGCTCAGTAGTTGAGCTTCTGCCTGTGGCTCAGATCGTGATCCTGGGGTCCTGGGATCGAGTCCTGCATCGGGCTCCCCACAGGGAGCCTGCTTCTCTCTCTGCCTATGTCTCTGCCTCAATCTCTCTGTGTCTCTCATAAGTAAGTAAACAAAACATAAAAAGATACTGTAAGAAGATAAGAGGGTTAAAGACATAACCCTGAGATAGAATTATGCAATGTGCAAAGGAAGAAAAATCCTCAAGATGAAAAAGGAATGGTTGGGAGGGTAGATAAGAGGAAAGCCAAGGTAATGTGCCATGGAAACTAACCATGAGAGACTCCTAACTCTGGGAAACAAATGAAGGGTTGCAGAAGGGGATGTGGGTGGGGGATGGGGTAACTGGGTGACAGGCACTGAGGAGGGCACTGGATGGGATGAGCACTGGATGTTATACTGTATGTTGGTAAATTAAATTTAAATAAATTTTTAAAAATAAAGAAAGAAAGAAACTAAGGGTGGTGAGTGTTCAAGAGAAAGGAAATGGTTAACTGTATAAAATGTCGCTAAAATTTTTTTAAAAAAAATGTTGCTGAGATAGGAACCTGGGTGTCTCAGTCAATTAGGCATCGAACTCTTGATGTTGGCTCAGGTCATGATCTCAGGTTCATGAGATGAAGCCCCATGCCAGGCTCTGTTCAGTGCAGATTCTGCTTGGCCCTTCCCTTCTCCCTGCTTGTTCTGTCTCTCCCTCTCTCTCAAATAAATAGATAAAATCTTTTAAAAAATATTGCTGAGAGGTTGTATAAAATAGCAGCATTGAAGAGTGTCCTTTAGATTTAGTAACCAGGAAGTCGACAGTCATCTTGTGGAAAACAGTTTCAATGGAGCATTGGGAGAGGCATCTAAGGTGTCTGCCAGTGGGTGGAAAGTGAAATGATAACAGGAATCAGACAAAATAACATTAACACAGCATTCACATAACAAGAAATACAAAGGGTCAAGAAATATGAAGGAATTCTATCTCATTAGTACTAAAAAAATACAAAATAAAATGAGATACCTAGTTTTAGCCAGTCAAGTTGGTGAAGATAGAAAATAATATACTGCCATTCACCACTTGGTGGAAGGTCACTGATACTATTTTTGAAGGTCGTTTGGCAGCATCATAATTTTTAAAATTTGAATACCCTTTCAGGTCACAATTCTGTTTCCTACTTGGCAGAGAGAGGAAAACATGCTCCACATCATGGCTTTTTCTTCCTGTGTTCTCTCTTATCACCACATAGTAGCTGTTTGGAGTTGAGAATGGCAAGAAGAGTTCCAAAGGGGGAACTTTTTCTGGTTTTGCATTTCTCTTGTTACTGCTGTTATTTTGTATTTTCATAGTGGAGTGAGGGGTTTATTTGGGGAGTGCTGAGATGTCAGATCAGGTTATTAGGAGTCTTGTCTGCTGGAGGACATGCCACTGCAGGCTTTTTAAAATATAGTGTAAGAGGGGCGCCTGGCTGGCTCAATTGGTAGAGCATGTGACTCTTGATCGTAGGGTCATGAGTTCAAGCCCCTTGTTGGGCACGGAGCCTACTTAATTAAAAGTATAAGAGGGTCACCTTGGTGGCATATTTGGTTAAGCACCAGACTCTTGGCTTTAGCTTAGGTCATGATCTCAGGGTTATAAGGTTGAGCCCCATGTCAGGCACCACGCTTAGCACAGAGTCTGCTTAAGATTCTCTCTCCCTCTCCCCCTGCTCTCTCTCTCTAATATATAAATATAAATCTTTTAAAAAGTAAAAATAAAAAATACAGAGTAATAATAGAGGAAGAAGGATGAACATGATGCAAAGAGCCAGGCCATGGGAATAATTTTCTGCCACAATTTCTAAAGGACTTGGGATGTATTGCCCAGCAGCTGGAGCCATAAAGGAGAAAGGAGAGGAATTTTTTTCTTTCAGTCACCCAAATCTCACATAAGCAAAGAGGTAAACTAGTTAGCAAGAGGTGTCTGTTGAAGTTAGCCTTACAAAATCAAAATCAAGCCAAAGATAAGTTCCACCAGGGCAAGGATGTGTTTCAGGACTTCACTGTTACCACCTAGAGGAAAGCCTTGAACATAGTAGATACTCAGTTAATAGTGGTTGAAAGCAGAAAAAACATTGAGTGGTAAATTTGATCACCTACAAAGGAGAGGAGTTGACAGTTTGTGGAAGTTTATCTTTTCACTGTTGCTTTTATTTAACAACAAACAAAATCTGGAGGCATCTGCTAGCATTTGTTTCTTTGTGTTCTTTTTTTCTGCTTTCAGAATGAGATAGCCTAACCAGAAATCAAAATGGCTTTGCAGATAGATGGTGACTTTAAACTAATTTCGTCATCTGTTATGTGGAGAGAGATGAAGGGAGAACATTATCCAGTCACGAAGCTTGTGTTAACATTAATTGGTGATTATTGTAATGTGTGCAACTGCTTTTACTTTTTCAAAGATGCAACCATCTGATTAGTTGGCTCCATTTTGAAGAGAGGCAATCACAATTACAGAAATAGGAGAAGTGAAAATGTTTTCAACAAGTTGTATAAGAATCCAGCTTCTCAAGGGTTTTTTTTTTCTTTTCATAGCAAAATTGGTTATAGGAACACTTCAAGGGTATATGGAGGAAATTGCAGTACTTTATGATTATTTCTTGGCTCTCACCTTTTTCTCCTATAACTCAGAATTCTCTTTAAATAATAACAGAGCGAAAAAGGAGTTCCCGTACTAAAACTTGTACTGTGGTAAAGTCAACAAGATGGGGACTTGATGCAACGTTTAGAAATGAGCTTGTATGATGAACAGCAAAAAGAAAAGGCTGTGCTGGTGATTTGGACTCTGATTGCCAGCATTCTGTAGTTTAAACTGTCAACTTCATGAAATGATTGATTGTTTTAATTTTCTTGATGCAAGACTCTCCTCAGATTCCACCTCCATCTTGGCTTCTTTCTTTCTCTCTTGTGTACAGGTTCATCTTATACTACCTAGCCAGTTTTAGAACCTTTTCTGTTCTTCCTTTGCACTCTTTCTTTCAGAGACATCATCAATGTCCATGTCCAACACTTGATTTACCACCTCACCCCAATTACTTAAAATTTTGTCTCTAGCATAGGTTCTTCCTCTCAGCCCAGGCTCTTGGAGCTACCTACATGATGTATCTTCTTACCCTATAGGCAGGCAAACCCACCATGTTCAAAAATAAAGTTAAAATTTACCTCTAAAAAAATGGTCTCTACCAAACATACCACCCTCTGTTATAGTATGCAAGCCAAAGTCATCTCTGATACTTCTTCCTTCTCCTTTCCTGGCCACATCCAATCCATCACTAACTCTCTCCATTTCTTCTCCTTCTACCTCTTGATTCTCTTTCTCTTTGACTCCACCACCAGTAGCCTATGCAGTTTACTCTTGCTCACTTTCAAAACCTTCTAAGTTGTCTTCCTGCATCCACCTTTGCCCCATTTCGATCCATTTTCTGCAGTGAAGCCATTTCAACATAGAGATATGAACATTTAATTCTCCTTGCCCCTGATCTGGAGGAAAGTTTAGAAGTTTTAGCCAGATCTACAGAGCTTGAAATGACCTGAATCATTCTCACCCTATTCAGTGTCATTTCACCTTGCCCTTGCTTTAGCTATCTGTTCTCTAATTGCACTGGCCTGCCTTCAACGCCTATTCTCCTTGTGCCATTTCCTGCCACAGGACCTTTGAACATGCTTTTGTATTGGCTAGGAATGTGCTTGCTTCATTTTCTTTGGTCAACTCCCACTCATCATTCAGATCTCAACTCATTTTTCTTTAAGAAAGATATTTATGACTTCCATGACTTGATCAGCTGTCCCTGGCTTACATTCTCCTATTCCACTGTGCATCTCTTTATTATGCTTATCACACGGTGTGTGGCTGGGTAGGGTAGGAGCTCCCAGTTGGCCAGAGAGGTGGCAGGGTGGAAGGTGCTGTTATCTGGATGGGCTGACAGGTTTTGGTTTTCCTTTGTGTCTTCACAGGTTGTCACCGGGAGTGAGTGGCCCCAGGTTGGGGAAGAACCTAGCTGCTGCCTTTACTTACAATTCCGCCTTATTTTGTACTTGCTATTCCTTGATTGTGTTCTATGCTTTTCTAATTAAATGCCCACTCTGCAGGGTAGAGCCACCTCTTTCCCTTTCCATCTGTAGAGATGCTACTTTCTCCATAAAAATTAGAAAAAGCATAATGTTTTCTGAGTTGCTTACCATGTGCAAGGTGACCTCTATTTTGCCACTCAATTCTCACAACAGTCCTGTTTCACACATTCTATTATTAGCTCCATTTTATGGATGAGGTAAGTGAGGCTCCAAGAGGCTAAGCAACAGCATGGGCCCCAAAGCATGGGACTGTCAGAGCTAGAGTTTGTGCTGAGAAACCTGACAAACCTGGGTGCTGATGATATGTTCCAATTTGTGAAAAGACACTTTCATCTTGAAACCTTTTTGATGCACTCAACAAGATGTAATTTCTCTTTGCAACTTTCTCTGCATTGTGTGTGTGCTCCTATTATGGCAATTATCATATTCTGTGCTTTATTATGAATGTGTGTGTTCTCTTGGAGCAGATTATAAGGTCTTTGAAGGCAAAGACTATATCACTCACCATGTTTTCCCCTTGCATGACTTTAGGATAAATGGTCACTTCACTTCCAAGTTAGTCAACCTCTATTATGTAAGAATGTTGGATCAATAAGTAGGTGCAAATTGAAATGAGTATAGGGTCAAGCATGTAACAAATGATTGAGATGGCCCCTTTGGTTGTGATATACTGAGGAGCACAGCCCTATTTGAAGGGAGCAGCAACTATTTGGTTCCTATGGATTGTGATCACCCTGGAATGTATGCCTTGTGTTGCCAGTTCTTTTGATTTTCCAAGAAAGAAGCCAGAAATCTGGATATGTTTTTATTTTCCATTTTTAAAAAAGATATTATTTTTAAGTAATCTCTACACTCAACCTAGGACTTGAACTCACAACCCCAGGATCAAGAGCCACATGTTCCACCAAATGAGCCATCCAGGCACCCCAGAATTCTGTATTTGTAGAAGAGTGATATCTCTTGCTTTTTTAAGTGTTGGAACAATTAAAACATAGACTAGACCTATATGGGCTAGATATGGGCCAATGACTGGTAGATATTGTTTCTGTTCTTCCTTTGAACTCTTATTTTATAGAATAATGATTCCATGTAAATGAGTATGCTAATATTATCAAATTTGTTCTAGAAATCACTGCAATTGTGAATAGTGTCTCCCATAATGTTTGAGAATGGGAAGAAAGAAGGAGAAGAAATATCAAACCCCCAAGGTTTTGGTAGTATTTTGGAAGAACGAACATATATTTAAAAAGACAGTAATCTGAGTGCTCATTCTATAATTATTTGTGTGTATAGATGTATATGCAATTTGCATATGTATCATTGAATATGAATATATTTATTTTATATACAGAATCTACAGATTTACATTACATTTTACATTTATGTAAATTTACACTTGAATTTACCAAATATGTAGATTCATGTCAGAGATTTTTGAAAAATTAGAAAAGGCTCAGATTCAATTCTAGCTGAAAAGGGTTGAAAACTGGACAATGATCTCATTGCTTTGATAATCCAATTCCCTAAACTAGCCAGACCTTGGAAAATGAGAAGCTTAAACGTGTTTCTGGATGTGCTAGAATTTGAAATGACTGTTTAATCTGTTTTAATCTATAGTGTATACTAAGAATATTTTTGAGAAGCTACATGTTGACGTGAATGAAAATGAACTTGAGCAATCACCAGTACAAACTATAAACTCTTTTCAAGTTAGGTTCTATTGCGAGAGCTGAGTTTCTCAGGTCACCAGAGCCTTATGATGAAAATTAGTTTTGAGCAATCTAAAAATAGGTGTAAAGAGCCCATTGTGGATGTGGCACAACATGAAGTACTATGGGGATTATTGAAGACAGGTAACATTTTTAAGGAGTCAAAGTTTAGTCAGTCTTGAGCAAGAATGTAAATATTTGGCACTATTTTGTTAGATTTTAGGAATTTCTTTCCTGGATTGGCTTTAGGAATAGGCTAGACATTAATCTAAGAGATGCTAATTTTCTTTCCAATTCGTTGATGCTCTATGTTCCAATTTCTTTGCGGTAAGAGTATTGTCTTAAAAGCAAATAGCTTCAAACTTCCTTCTTTTGGAGTTTCTTCTAGGTTGCAGGTTGCATTTTTAGCACAAACGTAAATAGAGATGGTTATATATTAGCCAGAAGAATGACTACAGGAAGAGAACATAATACAATCTCATTGACATTCTGTAGATTAGAGAATGTTGGAGCTGGAAGGGACTTTAGCAGTTCCTTAGCAGTTGTCCTACCCTCTTAGAGAGTTAGATTAGTTATCTCCAAGACCCTTCATAGCTCATTTGTCAAATGGGGCAGCTGAGAGACCCAGGGTCAAAGTTTATATTTACTGTGGATCAATCTTTCAGAGGAAAGGGAGTTGACTATTAAAATACCAAAATGAGTTCATCTGAACTCATGAAAAATTTGCAATAATTTATATGAGATTTCAAATACATGGGGAAGAATTGGTCTAGTACTTGAGATCCTAGTAATATAATTTTCTAGCATATCTCTTTCTTTAATCATAAACAAGCTTTTAACATATCTTATTCATCTCTGTGAAAAGAAGCAGACCAATTAAACTAAAGCAGCTATAGCTCAGCGCACGGCTCATTGCAAGCATTCAACCTATATGTGTTCAGTGGCCATAGGCAGTGATGTTCACCACAGATTTCTGTTTCTCTTTTTATGTTTCAAATCTAGGTGTCCCATTACTGGCCATGGAAGTAACTTTGTGATATTAAGAGTAAATTTTCCTTGACTTTAGCCTGTAACTGTTCTTTGAAGTGGAAACTAATTGAACGATTCATTTTGGTATTTTTTTTGAATCATGAAAATGCTGCAAAAGGGATATTTGACTGCTATATAATTTTGCTAGAAATATAAAGAGAAAAAGTATTTGCTTGGATTGTATGTCCTATTAAAATTAAGTAAATGCAGAAAATACATAAATACATCCTCATTGGGGTGGAATGTCAGGGAAGAGAATGAAATGTGTGTATATTATTCTCATTGTTCAGCACAGCTGAGAATAGGGCACTGGTGCTATTAAGTTTTAATATTTCTCCTTTCACATCAGAACACTCATATATATGATTTTTTAAAGATTCAGTGGGGAAACTGTATGTACTTTAATATTAATTGCTACTAAATTTATAGTATTTCATATGAACCATTTAAAAATTAGGAACTTTGCTTTTGTGTTTATCCTTCACATAACTGTTGGGAGGCTCTCTTACCAGTAGCATTTTCGTTATATTCTTCTCTTGCTCAAAAACCTGCAGAGAGAATGCCTATAGCTTTAGGGTTATAAGTGGGAGCTGTAGAGACAGAAGTTCTGGGTCTGAGTCTCTACTTTTTGCTAGCTGTGTGGCTTTGGGAATGCCATTTATTTCCTCTGAGGCACAGTTTCTTTATAAACAAAGTGGGGAAATATATTAAAACCGATAATATTGTTGTGAGGGATATATGAGACAATGTTTAAAGCTCTTCGCACAGCACCTGGCCTGAGGTAAGCCCTAGTATGTATCAGGTATTTAAGGACTATTGATTTAATTAATTGATAGATATCTAATACTTAGAAGGTAACATGCAGATCCTTCAGCCTCCCATTCAAGAACTGGCTCCCCGGGACACCTGGGTGTCTCAGTGGTTGAGCATCTGCCTTTGGCTCAGGTAGTGATCCCGGGGTCTTGGGATCGAGTCCCTCATCAGGCTCCTCGCAGGGAGCCTACTTCTCCCTCTGCCTATGTCTCTGCCTCTCTCTGTGTCTCTCCTGAATGAATAAATAAATAAAATTAAAAAAAAATCTGGCTCCTGTATTTATCCTACGCACCGACACTCTTAGTTTGTTATGGCCCAGTTAGGGTAGGTCCCTTTGTTTTGGCTGGACTGATTTCCTTTCTGTCCTTATACTCTACTCAGCTTCTCAGTCCTGGGCTTGCAGTATTTTCGTTACCCCAGAGCGAGTGCCCTTCACTCTTGAGTGCCACGAGATTTCAATTACTGTTATAATCTTGCACAAAACTCACCTTTTCCAGGAAATTGCTTAATTAACCCTATTTGACTTAGGTCTCACCATTATTCTGATTCATCTCAGCACTCACGTAATCAGTCTGCATAATCCTCTGCACCTGCAGGCACACAGTTTGGCCTCATTCTCCAGTCATTTTATGTGGATTTCGCCCCTTCCTCCAGCTAGTTTCAAAGCTCTTTGGTGACAGCGAGGAATGTAGTTCCTGCTTTGTTTGCAACAACACCCTTTCCCCTACTACCCTTGGCCTCCAGTCTCAAGAACATGGTTGCAAATTTGGCCGAATAAATGAATCAATGGTATTTAATGAAATCGCATTTTGCAGCTATGAAAAGCAAAACATCTAGTGGATGCAATTTCATGCTTATGATCTAAAGCAGCCAACTGGGCCTTCTGACAATGAACAGATATTTGGGATTATTTTTATATTTTCTACAATGAGGATGAAAGAGGACACACCACTATGTGACTCCAGGGACAGTGGTTAGCCTAGCATATTACATCACAAAAAGTTCTACTGGCACAGAATGAGTGTACAATTTAAAACAATGATATAGCCGTGTGACCTTGAGCATGTCAGTTAACCTCTCGGGTGCTTCATTTCCCCACCTGTAAAATATACGAGGGGTTGGATTATATCATCTCTGCCTGATCTCAGTTCTATCATTTCAGGTTTTTTGATCACATGTTTCAGGCTGCGTTGGTATTGTGGCAGTGTGTATATGATGTGAATACTTTCTAGGTGATATCTCAGCAGTCATCAACTGATGCCCTTTGAGAATGCCCAAGTGTATCTTAAATATATGTAGCTTTTGTCTTGGGCGGATGACATTTGTGATCTATTGACTTAGAGACTAGATGGTTCCAGGGCTAGGAAAAACAAGATTAAGTATTTTCTAGCAGGCTAAGAATGATGAGGGAAAGAGAACTAGAAGAGGTTTTAGTTCAAGAATAGATTGAAGCTTAGGGAAAACAGGGTCAGCATTTTTTACCAACAAGCAGATGTAAGGATCTTTCCCCATTCTCTCTCTCCTCTTCATTCACTATACCCCAGAGAACCACCATCCCCAAAGAAAAATTTATCATGCACTAGAATTCGTGATTCAAAGTCATCATAAAAATTGCTATTTTTAAGGACAGAGATTTTTTAAAAGATTTTATTTATATATTCATGAGAGACACAGAGGCAGAGAAACAGGCAGACGGAGAAGCAGGCTCCCTGCAGGGAGCCTGTTGCAGGACTCAATCCCAGGACTCTGGGATCACCACCTGAGCTGAAGGCAGATGCTCAACCACTGAGCCACTCAGGCATCCTGAAATTTTTTTTTAAAAGCATTTAAAAATTTTATTAACATACAAAAAGAAGAAAGATATGTGTTTATCCCAACTAATATGAATCACTTGCGAACCTGCCAGCACCCTAGGTTAATGAGATTAAAGAACTGAAAGAGACATATGAGAAATTTATTCCCAACACCAACCCAGAATTAAAAGATAGGCAATATCGATCTGTCCAGTTTCATAAACACATTTGTTTCTAATGACTGAGAATTACTTATTCGAAAACATTATCTTTCTACCATGCCTTTTTTTTAGAAAGCAAGAGATCTATGCAATTATAAGATTATGCTCTTCATGAAAATAGATATCATTTCAATGAATAATGAATATATGGAGAAAATATAGAGTATAAGAGAAAATCTTCCATAATGAGAACCAGTTTTTGAGGAAATAGAGTTTTGTCAGGTAACAATAACCTAACATGGCCTTTCAGAGCTTGGCCCTTTATGTAGCACACTCAGCATATAGTTCTTCAAGCAAAGATATGAACTATCTGAAATGGATTACACTTATGTATCCTTCACACATAAAAAACTACAGAGACATGTTGTGCCCACATGACTTGACAAATGGAACCCAAAGGAAACCGAGAAGCAACCTGAGGAATTTGTCCAAGGGTGTTTTGTGACATAAAAGGGGCTGCATAAGCCTTCTACCAAAAGACTGAGAGAAAATGAACAAGTCACTATGAGGTCAAGAGTATGTATAGTGAGAGTGAAGCTGGAAGGTAAAAGGCTGCTGGAAACTTGAGGGATAGAGGTCAGAGAATACGGTACTGGAGGTAAGGATTCCTGAGGTAGAGCAGTTCTGGTGATGGCAAGGTCAAGAGGGACTTTCGTGGCTGTGAGTGGGTGGAGTGAAATGAAGATGAATGTCACAAGTGTTGAAATTAAGACCTATAAATGCAGGATATTGAGTGAACTGATTGTCCATAGGGATCTTTACTGACTGGATGAATAATGAGTAGCTATTCTGTGGAATGTATTGTGGAGATATAGCCATAAATGAGGAAAGCACAGTTCCTGACCTCATAGAACTTCTATTCTAGTAGAGAAGATAGTTCATTTTTTAAAATATTTTTAAAATTTATTCATGAGAGACACAGAGACAGAGGCAGAGACATAGGGAAGAGAGAGAGAGAAGTGGGCTCCCTGCGGGGAGCCCAATGCGGCACACAATCCCAGGACCCCGGGATCAGACCCTGAGCCAAAGACAGATGCTCAACCACTGAGCCACTGAGGTGCCCTGATAAGATAGACAGTTTAAACAAATAATTACAATAAAGTATAATGAGTGATACTTTTCAGAAGTGGAAAAAATACATTTAGGCCAGGGGAGTCTGTCCTCTCTGGTTGCTAATGATAATGGAATTATCTTTAGGAAGCCTTCTATTTCTCTTTTTCTATCATTTTTTGAGAAAAAAAAAACCTTCAGTTTAAAGGTGAAAATAAAATAGACTCAAAGAAGTCAGTTGATTTGTCCAATGTCATACAGCTAGTGAGCGATAGAGCTAGGATTCAAAACCAGATCTGCCATTGCTGTAGTTCTGCATTGGCTATGTGAGGTGACTACAGCCTGTCCTTCTGTCTGATTACAACAGAAAAATATGGAAAAATACAAAAACTGCTATTTGATGACTCTAAAAAGTTAACAGAAGCAGTAAGGTAATGGAAAGGAGTCAAAATGTGGAGGCATGACCTGCGTGGGGGTGAGTTTCTACTTCCCCACCATGTATTGCTTTGTGTGTAGAATGAGTGCCAGTCACATAGTGGTGTGGTGGTGTTGGAAACTAAAACTCTGATAGAGGGATCCCTGGGTGGCGCAGCGGTTTAGCGCCTGCCTTTGGCCCAGGGCGCGATCCTGGAGACCCAGGATCGAATCCCACGTCGGGCTTCCGGTGCATGGAGCCTGCTTCTCCCTCTGCCTGTGTCTCTGTCTCTCTCTCTCTCTCTCTCTCTGTGACTATCATAAAAATAAAATAAAATAAAAAAAAATAAAAAAAATAAAACTCTGATAGAAAGCTTATGAACTTTGTGGCCCAAAAAGCAAAGGATAAGAGTATCATGAGGCTGGCTAGTGTGGGAGGAATAACAGTGGTGGGGAAAGCTGGAGAAGGGGTCCCTTAACTCTGAATAAGTCTCAGCCAGACTCCTGAGCTATGCATGGATAAGGTGGACCCTAATGAGTGGGGCCAAGGCTTTGAGGATTGGAGTGAGATTAGAATCATCCATACAAGTCTCACATCAACCCTGAACAATACCTGCATGGAGACAAGTCCAAATAAGCAGAGCAAATTCCTAAAGAAATAAAATAAGATTTAATATGTGACTTTATTGAGGTATACTTTACGTACGTACAATTAATCTGTTTTAAGTTTATAATTCAATGATTTTTAAAGGAAATTAAGGACCATTTCCATCACCCCAGCAAGATTTCTTGTTTCTGTTTATAGTTCATCTCTGTTCTCAACTCCAGCCCCTGGAAACCACTAATCTGTTTTTTGTCTCTGTAGATTTGTATTTTCAAGACATTTAATATAAATGGAATCATATAATATGTGGTATTTTGCATCTGGCTTTTCTCACTTAGCATAAGGTTTTTGATGTCCATCAATATTATAGCATATATAAGTATTTTGTTCTTTTTTTTAAGGATGAAAAATATTCATTGTATGGCTATTCCACATTCCAAACTAAGATTTGACCTGCCACCCATGTAAGGCAAGACAGAATTTATAATCCAAACCTAACAGGATGACTACCTGATAAAATAAAAAATTCAGCCTTCTCCAAAAACTCCAGAAGTTTCAGAACCTTGAGTCTAAACAACCTAATAGTCAAAATATCTGAGAGACTATGTATACCAGACATATTAAGAGCCTGGAAAATATGACCAATCCTCAAAGGAAAAGACAATCAGCAGATGTGTACCTTGAGAAAACCCAGATGTTGGAATTATCAGACAAAGTATTTAAAACATCCATTTTACCTATGATCCATGAAGTTGAGGAAAAAACACTTGAAATGAATGGATAGATATTCTCAGCAGAGAAATAAAAAGTATATTAAAAAGAACCATATGGAAAATTTAGAACTAAAAACTACATTTGAAATGAAAAAATTACCATCTGGAGTCAAGAGTAGACTAGAGATGACAGAGGATTGATCCAGTAACTAGAAAATAGGTCAATAAAAGAAATACTGTATGATTTTATTTATTATTTTAAAGATTTTATTTATTCCAGAGAGAGAGAGAGAGAGAGAGAGTGCGCGCGAGAGTGAGTAGGGGGAAGAGCAGAGGGAGAGGGACAAGCCAACTGTGCACAGAGCACAGAGCCTGAAGCAGCCCAAGGCAGGGCCTGATCCCAAGATCCCAAGATCACCAGCTGAGCCAAAACCAAGAGATGGATGCTTAACTGACTGAGCGACCCAGGTGCCCATGTTTTCATTTATATGTCAAATCTAAAAAAGCCACATTCAGAACCAGAGAGTAGAATAGTGGTTACTAGGCACTGAAGGATGGGGAAGATGGGGAAAGGTTGATCAGAGGGCACAAATTTTCCATCATAAGATGAATAAGTTCTGGGGATCAATTCTATACTATGGAGACTGTAGTTTTTTTTTTTAATTTTTTTTAATTTTTTTATTTTATTTTATTTTTTTTGAGACTGTAGTTAATAAGACTATATTGTATACTTGAAATTTGCTAAGAGAGTAGATCTTAAGTGTTTCTGCCACTAAAAAAAAAAAAAGAAGAAGATAACCATGTGAACTGATGGATGTGTTAGTCTGACTATAGTTATCAATGTATGTAACATCATCATATTACGTGCCTTGAATATTTAAGCTTTTTGTTTGCCAGTTATACCTTAGTAACACTGGAAAGAAAATAAGTCAATAAATGTTATCCAATCTGAAGAATACCAAAACAGATATTTGAAAATTGAACAAAATGAACAGGATTTCAGGGGCTTGAGACAATATCAAAAAGCCTGACATTGATATCATTAGAATTCCAAAAAGAGAGGAGAAATGGGTGCAGAAAAAATATATTTTAAGGAATATTAGATGAAAACTTCTTACATTTGGTGAAACACAAATGTACAGATTCAAGAAGCTTAGTTAACCCAAACAGAATAACTCAGAGAAAAACATGCTTGGCTATACCATAATCAAACTAATGAAAATCAAAGATAATTTTTCCTTTTATTTAAATTCAGTTTGCCAACATATAGTATAGCACTCAGTGCTCATCACATCAATGATAAATTTTTAAAAAATCTTTAAAGCAGCCAAGAAAAACGTCATGCATTTGTATACATGGGAACAATGATTCGAACATTTCTGGATTTGTCATCAGAAACCATGGAGGCCAGAAGACAGTGGGACATCTTTAAAGTGCTGAAAACAAAGACATTCTCAGAAAAAGGAAAACTAAGAGACTCTGTCAACAGAAGACATATTCTACAAGAAATGTTAAACTGAGTTCTTCAGGATGAAGGAAATGTGCACGAGGGAAAATCTTCATTTCAAGAATGAAGAAAGAGCATCAAAGATGGTGAATAGATGGATAAATATAAAAGATCATTCTCCTCTTAAGTTCTTTAAAATATGTACTGCTATTGAAATCAAAGGTGTAACATTGGCTGGTGGAATTTCCAATGTAAATAGATATCATACATATGAAAAATATAAAGCAGTAAAGGGACCAATATGGCTATGTGGTTTCTGTATTTGGTTTAAAGTGGTAAAATACTAACTCTAAATAGATTGTGAAAGTTAAGTGTATATATTATAATTGCTACTGAAATTACTAAAAATATAATTCAAAGAACAACTGCAAAAATAGCCAATATAGTAATTAAAATTGAATAGTCAAAAAATATCCAGCTAATCCAAAAGAAATCAGGAAGAGGGTTAGAGAAGAAAAAAGTGGGCAAGCAATAACAAATAATGTCATAGCTAAATCAAATCATACCAACAATTACACCGAATGTTAAAAATCCAAGCACACACCGATTAAAAGGCTAAAACCGAAGTTAGATAATAAAAAAAAAAAACAAGATCTAATTACATACTGTCTGTAAGAAATACACTTTAAATATAAAGGCATATATAGGTTAAAAGTAAAATGAGGGTGCCATCTCGCTGTGAGACAGCAGCAGCTGGAGCCACATGGTCTTGTGCTGGGGACCCAGCCAAGACTTGGCGATAGAGCCTCACAGCTGTTCTTCTGGCCCTGCACTTTCAATGGAGGTCCTGTATTGGTAATTGCTGGAGGAGATTTTTCAGTTGTTGCTTCTGACTCTTGATTGAGTGAAGGGTTTTAATTCACACTGGGGACAGCCCCAAGTGATACAAACTCACAGGCCAAACAGTCACTGGATACTGGATACAGTGTTTTTCATGGAGACTGTCTTACCCTGACAAAGATTATTGAAGCAAGACTAAAGATGTATAAGCATTCTAATAACCAGACCATGACTATGGGGGCGATTGCTGCAATGCTGTCTACAATCCTCTATTCAAGGCACTTTTTTTTTCCATACTATGTTTACATCACTGGGGGAATGGATGAAGAAGGGAAAGGAGGTATGGACAACTTTGACCCGGTTGGGTCCTACCGGAGAGATTCTTTCAAGGCTGGAGGCTCACCTAGTGCCATGCTACAGCCCCAGCTTGATCACCAAGTTGGTTTTAAGAACATGCAGAATATGGATCACATCCTGCTGTCCTTGGACAGGGTCATGCATCTTGTGAAAGATGCCTTCATTTCTGTGGTGGAGAGGGACAGTTTCACTGGAGCTGCACTCAGATTTTCATCATGACTCAGGAGGGCACCAGGGAGGAGACAGTTCCCTTGAGGAAGGATCGATTTGTGTGTTGTTGTCATTAATCACTTCAAAACTGGTTAATTTTGTATCTTGAACTATTGGACTCATTTCTTTTATTCAAAAGTAAAGCCTGAAGTAATAAAGAAAGTAAAGTGATGGAAAAAAAGATACAATGCAAATGATAATTGAGAGAATGCTGTGGTGGCTGTATTAATGTCAGAAAAAGTAAACTGCAGAGCAATAAATATTACCAGGAATAAAGAAGGAATTAGGCATGAAAGAATCAGTTCATCAAGAAGATGTAACAATCCTAGATACATATGCAGCTAACAACAGATCTTGAAAATATACCTGATAGAAAGTAATACAAATGAAACGGGAAGTAGACAAATCCACAAATGTATATGATGACTTCAATACAGGTATTTCAGTAATTGATAGAAATGTTAGAAAGGAAAGGAATATGAATATAGAAAGCCTAAACAACACTGTCACCAACTTGAATTGATGTTCTTATCAAGTGCACATGGGACATATTCTGAATCATAAACCTTAAAATTGTTAAAGAATTAAAGAATAGAAGACATACAGGTATGTTTGCTGATCATATGATATTAAACTAGATAGTGATAACAAAGACATAAAATATCTGGAAACTCCTCAAATACTTGGAAAACTTTACATAATAACCAATGAATTAAAGGGAAAGACCCAACAGAAATTAGAACATATTTTGACCTAAATTAATTTTTTAAAAGATTTTATTTATTTATTTATGAGAGACACACAGGGAGAGGCAGAGACACAGGCAGAGGGAGAAGAAAGCAGGACTATAGGAGCCCTATAGGGAGCCTGATGCAGGACTTAATCCCAGGACTCTGGGATCATGCCCTGACCCAAAGGCAGATGCTCAACCTCTGAGCCACTCAGGTGTCCCAGCCTAAATTAAATTTAAATTGTAACATTTGTGCAATTCATCTAATGTAGTTGTTCAAGGGAAGTATGCAGCACTAAATGCATCTTTTAGAAAAGAAAAAAAAAGGTTTCCCAGTAAGGATCTAGGCATCCACCTTTCAGAAATTGGTAAAGCAAATTAAATTCAAAGAAAACAGAAAGAAGGAAATGGTAAAGATAAGAGGAGAAATCAATGAAAGTGAAAACAAAAACAATAGAGAAAATCAATGAAACTAAAAGCTGTATCTTTGAAAATTTCAGTAACTGATGAATCTGTAGCAACACTAACAAAAAATCGAGTGAAGACAGATTGCCAACATCAAGAATGAAAGAGAGGATATTGCTATAGAACATACAGGCATAAAAGGATATTAACGGAATAGTAAAGACAATTATAAATTATAAATTTATAAATTATAAATCTAAAACTTTAATTGAACCAACTCTTAAAAGACACAAACTACTAATGTTCACTCAAGAGAAAATAAGTAACTAGATAGTCCTATATCTATTAAAGAATTTGAATTCATAGTTAAACTTGCAAAAATAAGACTCTAGGTCCAGATGGCTCCACTGGAGGATCCTATCAATCATTTAAGAAAGGACTGGTGCTAAATCTATAAAATCTCTTACAGGAAAAACATGTCAATGTCACCCTGATATCGAATCAGAAAAAAAAATTTAAAAATTAGAAGTCCAGGGTCCATCACATAGTTGCAAAACCCTAAACAAAATATTAGCAAATAAAAATCAACAATATATGAAAATGATAATACATCAGATGCAAATAAAATTTATCTCAGGATTATAGGGATGATTTGTCACTGAAAATCAATAAATTTAATTCACCATAATAACAGATTAAAGAAGAAAAAATATACAATCATATCAAAAAAGGTAGGAAGAAGAATTTGACAAAATTCAACATCAATTCATGATTTTAATAATTATCCACAAACAAGGAATCAGAGGGAAATTTACTCAACCTAATAAGGAGACTTTATTTACAAAACAAAACAAAACACCTAGAAACAAAACAAGGAAACCATTTCTCAAGTAATCACATACTTAATGGCGTGAAACTGAATATTTTTTACTTAAGATGTGGAATCAGGGAATAGTGTCCACTTGAAAATCTTATTTAACTTTATACTTGATGTTCTTTTGAGTGAAAGGAGGCAAGAAAAAGAAATAAAATATATACAAATTGGAAAGGAAGAATGAAAATCTGCCTTTATCCATGGATGCCATGATTTTCTAAATAGAAAATACACCAAGAAATCTAC
Organism: Canis aureus; assembly: GCF_053574225.1. Taxonomy (NCBI): domain Eukaryota; kingdom Metazoa; phylum Chordata; class Mammalia; order Carnivora; family Canidae; genus Canis; species Canis aureus. Next base: position 38,049,207 of record NC_135649.1, on the reverse strand, counting down.
AAACAAGGTCAATATACAAAAGTAAGTTATATTTCCAAATGCTGATAGTGAACAATGGGAAGACAAAATTTAAGAGTCAATGCCATTTCTAACAGTACACACAGAATAAAATATACATAAATTTAACAAAATATGCTTATCTATTTGCTGAAAATTCCTGAACATGGATGAAAAGATTCAATATTGTTACATTTCAGTTCTCTCCAAACTGATCTATAGATTCAGTTCAATCACAGTAAAATCATAGCAGGATATTTGTAGATATAGAAAAGCTGTCTCAAAAATACTCTGTAGAAATGCAGAGGACCTTAAATAGAAAAAACAACTTTGAAAAAGCAGGAAAAGTTGGAGGACTCATGAGAGCTGATTTCAAGACTTATTCTAAAGCTGCAGTAATTAAGACATGATGGTATTGGTGAAAGGATAAACACACAGATTATTGGCACAGAATCTAAAGTACAGAAATAGACCTACAAAGATATGGAAGGCTGATTTTTTTGGTTATGTCTACTTTATTTCTTTGTTATTTCATACGTTTTAAATACTATTTTCATTGTGGTAAAAATGCATAATGTAAAATTTACCATCTTAACCATGTCTAAGTATATAGTTCAGTAGAGTTAGGTATATTCATATTGTTGTGCCGCTAATCACCATTACTTTTTCACCTTGCCGAACTAAAACTCTACACCCATTAAATAACTGCTGATTTTCTTCTCACTCCAGCCCCTGGAAACCACTCTTTTACTTCCTGTTTATATGAATCTGGCTACTCTAGAGACCTCATATAAGTGAAATCCTACAGTATATGTCTTTTTGTGACTGCCTGCCTTATTCTGTGTAGCATAATGTCCTCACGATTCATCCATGTTGCATGTGTCAGGATTTCCTTCCTTTTGGCAAATTGAATTTTGACCAAGTTCCAAAGGCAATTAAATGGAAAAAAAATAGTATTTTCAAAAGCTGTGGCTGAAAATTTGAACAGGCTGCAAAAAGAAAAAAAATGAGTATACCTGGTCCTCACATCTTGGTTACTAATATCATTCTCCAATGAAAGGAACCCCAGGCCCTTGGAAAAAATATCTAACTGTAGGGCCAGGGAATAAATACACAATATAAGCTTGGAATATTTTGTACTGCCACAAAGCAAGGAAACGAGTAAGCAACATCGAGAAAAACCTGTTGATGATTGGGATATGTCAAAGAGACACAGGACCTAACTGAAAGAGTTCCCAGTGGCCAAAGCTGGAAAATTTAAACAAGATAAAGGCAATAGTGTCCAATTATAGCTCAAAGAATAAACATCCATGAGTCCATGCTGTCATAAATGATCACCAATAAAGAGCAATGACCTCTACTGAGTTTTGAAATTTTGAGTACCGAAGCTCAAAACAACACTAGTGTATTCAAAATAATTGTGATGAGTCAAATAAATAAGCCAGACAGCAAAGAGTACATACTTTATGATTCCATTTACATAAAATTCTAAAAAATGCAACCCAATCTATAATGACAGAAAATAGGTCAGTAGTTGATTGGGAATGGAGGTGGAAAGGATGGAACGCTGCACAAATTATCTTTTTAGGGGGTACTTGGATGGCTCAGTCAGTGCTTTTGACTCAGGTCATGATCTCAGGGTCCTGGGATTGAGCCCTGTAGAACCATGTCAGTCTCCGGGCTCATCAGAGTGTGGTGGGGTCTGCTTCCCCCTCTTCCTCTGCTGGGGGCCCCTCTGCTCATATGCTCTCTCCCTCTCTCTCAGTCTCTCAAATAAAATTTTTTAAATAAAAAATTATCTTTTTAGGATGATTGAAGTGTTTCTTATCTTAATTGTGCTGTGCTTTCATAGCTGTATTCATATGTCAAAACTAATCAAATTTTACACTTCCGCTATGTGCATTTTATTTTATTTCAGGTAGGTCTCAATAAAGTTTTAAAAATTGTCTGCTTAACCCTCAGTCTAGAGCTCTTTTCATTACAGCACAGTTGCTTTGGGGATGGAACCTCTGAGGATGATGGACAGAGAGAAAGAATCAGTATTTATGAAGTGATCTATTAGATTAGAGTCTCCCAGATCTTGAAACATAGTATTAGGTCAGACTTCAAATAATAGATCAGACTACATGAAATTGCTCTTTTTATAGGCCGGAAGTGGTTGAATATCAGAATTTCATATGGTTTAATCTATAGTAATTTGTATTTTTCCAGGGAGGGGTGTACATGGAAAGTGCATAATATATGCATTGCATTTAGACTTAGATGCAAATTCATAGAGTGGTAAAATGTGACATCTGTGAGTCGATTCAAGGAAGGATATTGGCTTCTCACTTTCAGTACAAGTGATGAAGGCTCAATAGAGTATATGAATTTTTTTTCTTAAAATGGAAATAGCTTCAGACAATGTAGCAAATTTAAAGAAATGAAAATCACCCAAAGAAAATCACCGTTAATTTGGTGTGAACTCTTTAGGATTTTTTTCTGTACACATGTAAACTCACATAGATTATAGATTATTTTTTAAAGTGGTATTGTGCTATATAGATACTGATTTGATATAAATGTAACACATGGTTTTTATTTTGTTTTTTATCTTAGACAATCTTTCAAGGAAATGTGTAAAAGAACATTATTTTCTTTTTTAGCTTTCATATTGTTTTGTCATCATATGGAGGAATTCTAATTATTGTTTTTTTTTAATTCTGTGTTGTTAACATTTTGGCAGTTTATAGTTGCTCTACTCTAAAGAAGGGCCTAATGAATATTCTCATAACTACATCCTTGTACATGTACATGAATATTTCTACAGGATAAATTGCTAGGGGATGGTCAATGGGTAAAACATTCTTGAGGCTTTGGATGTATAGTTGGCAATTTGGTAAATCCTTCTTGCAACACTCTTTCCTTGGCTTTGGGGATGCCATTATTCTCTTGGTTTTCCTTTTAACTCGTTGGCTTTTCTTTTTAACCATTTCCTTTTAATCATTGATTAATCCACTAACTCTCCTATCTCCTTTGCTGGATCCTCCTACTCTTGCTAATATTCAAATGATCAGCCCTTGGAACTCTTCTTTTTTAAAAAAAATTATTTATTTATTTGAGAGAGAGAGAGAGAGAGAGAGAAACAAGCAGGAGGAGAGGCAGACTGAGGGAGAGGGAGAAGCAGGCTCCCCGCAGAGCAGGATGCCCATCACAGGGCTCCATCCTGGACCCTGGGATCACAACCTGAGCTGAAGGCAGACACTTAAGGGACTGAGCAACCCACGCACCGTGGAACTCTTCTTTATTTACAACGACTTTCTACATAATTCAGCTGGTCCCATGACTTCCAAATTTGTATCTCCAACTCTGACCTTTCCCTGAATTCCAGACTATCCACTTGGATAGCTAATAGGCATTTGGAACTTAAATATTGTCTCAAATCAATGTTTTCATTCCTACTCCACCTCTTAGTCGGCTCTTCATTTATTATCTTCCCCACCCTCAGTGGCTTAAGCCAAACAATGAAGAATACTCTTGAATCATTAAGTCTTCTCTTTCTCCCTTCATCCAAATCTAATCCATCAGCAAATTCCTTCAGATTTACCTTCAAAATATATTCCAGGGAGGAGGGGCAAGATGGCGGAAGAGTAGGGTCCACAAATCAACTGTCCCCACCAAATTACCTAGAAAACCTTCAAATCATCCTGAAAGTCTACGAATTTGGCCTGAGATTTAAAGAGAGACCAGCTGGAATGCAACAGTGAGAAGAGTTCGCGCTTCTATCAAGGTAGGAAGACGGGGAAAAGAGAAATAAAGAAACAAAAGGCCTCCAAGGGGGAGGGGCCCCGCGAGGAGCCGGGCTGAGGCCGGGGCGAGTGTCCCCAGGACAGGAGAGCCCGCCCCGGAGAAGCAGGAGCTGCACCGACCTTCCCGGGCGGAAAGGGGCTCCCAGGGAGTTAGAGCAGGACCCAGGAGGGCAGGGATGCCCTCGGGCTCCCCGGGACAGTAACAGCAACTGCGCGCCCAGGAGAGTGCCCCGAGCTCCCTAAGGGCTGCAGCGCGCACGGCGGGACCGGGCGGGACCCAGAGCAGCTCGGAGGGGATCGGGCAGCGGCTCCGCGGAGGGGGCTGCGCGGCCCCGGGAGCAGCTCGGAGGGGCTCGGGCAGAGGAAGAGGCTCCGTGCGGAGGGGGCTGCGGGGCGGGAGCGCGAATCCAACAGCGCAGACCAGGAGCACAGGGCGCGGGGGACACAGCCCAGGATCCGGCCTCCCCCGGGACTAGCAGAGGCCAGGAGGGCCCAGGACAGCAAGGACACTCCTGCCCCGAGCTGAGCAGATCAGCGGCCCCGCCCCGGAGCCTCCAGGCCCCTGCAGACAGAGAGCTCCGGAGTTACAGCGGGGGCTGAATTCAGGGCTGCAGAGCTGCCCCCCCCCGTCCACTGCGGTTGTTCCTCCTGGGGCTTCACGGGGTAAACAACCCCCACTGAGCCCCGCACCAGGCAGGGGGCAGAGCAGCTCCCCCAAGTGCTAACACCTGAAAATCAGCACAACAGGACCCTCCCCCAGAAGACCAGCTAGACGGACAAGTTCCAGGGGAAGTCAAGGGACTTAAAAGTATACAGAATGAGATGATACTCCCCCGTGCTTTTTCTTTTTCTTTTTTTGCTTTTTGATTTGTTTCCTTCCCCCACCCTTTTTCTTTCCTTTCTTTCTTTTTCTTTCTCCTTTTCTTCTCTTTTTTCTTTTTCTCTTTTCTTTCCTTCTTTCTCTCCTCTCTTTTTCTCCTTTTCCCAATACAACTTGCTTTTGGCCTATCTGCACTGAGCAAAATGACTAGAAGGAAAACCTCACCTCAAAAGAAAGAATCAGAAACAGTCCTCTCTCCCAGAGTTACAAAATCTGGATTACAATTCAATGTCAGAAAGCCAATTCAGAAGCACTATTATACAGCTACTGGTGGCTCTAGAAAAAAGCAAAAAGGACTCAAGAGACTTCAGGACTGCAGAATTTAGATCCAATCAGGCAGAAATTAAAAATAAATTGAATGAGATGCAATCCAAACTAGAAGTCCTAACGACGAGGGTTAACGAGGTGGAAAAACGAGCCAGTGACATAGAAGACAAGTTGATGGCAAAGAGGGAAACTGAGGAAAAAACAGACAAACAATTAAAAGACCATGAGGATAGATTAAGGGAAATAAACGACAGCCTGAGGAAGAAAAACCTACGTTTAATTGGGGTTCCCGAGGGCGTCGAAAGGGACAGAGGGCCAGAATATGTATTTGAACAAATCCTAGCTGATTTCCTTTCCTAATCTGGGAAGGGAAACAGGCATTCATATCCAGGAAATAGAGAGATCCCTCCCCCAAAATCAATAAAAACCGTTCAACACCTCAACATTTAATAGTGAAGCTTGCCAATTCCAAATATAAAGAGAAGATCCTTAAAGCAGCAAGAGAGGAGAAATCCCTGACTTTTATGGGGAGGAGTATAAGGGTAGCAGCAGACCTCTCCACAGAGACCTGGCAGGCCAGAAAGGGCTGGCAGGATATATTCAGGGTCCTAAATGAGAAGAACATGCAACCAAGAATACTTTATCCAGCAAGGCTCTCATTCAAAATGGAAGGAGAGATAAAGAGCTTCCAAGACAGGCAGGAACTGAAAGAATATGTGACCTCCAAACCAGCTCTGCAAGAAATTTTAAGGGGGACTCTTAAAATTCCCCTTTAAGAAGAAGTTCAGTGGAACAATCCACAAAAACAAGGACTGAATAGATATAATTGTGACACTAAACTCATATCTCTCAATAGTAACTCTGAACGTGAACGGGCTTAATGACCCCATCAAAAGACGCAGGGTTTCAGACTGGATAAAAAAGCAGGACCCATCTATTTGCTGTCTACAAGAGACTCATTTTAGACAGAAGGACACCTACAGCCTGAAAATAAAAGGATGGAGAACCATTTACCATTCGAATGGTTCTCAAAAGAAAGCAGGGGTAGCCATCCTTATATCAGATAAACTAAAATTTACCCCGAAGACTGTAGTGAGAGATGAAGAGGGACACTATCTCATACTTAAAGGATCTATCCAACAAGAGGACTTAACAATCCTCAATATATATGCCCCGAATGTGGGAGCTGCCAAATATATCAATCAATTAATAACCAAAGTGAAGAAATACTTAGATAATAATACACTTATACGTGGTGACTTCAATCTAGCTCTTTCTACACTCGATAGATCTTCTAAACACAACATCTCCAAAGAAACGAGAGCTTTAAATGATACACTGGACTAGATGGATTTCACAGATATCTACAGAACTTTACATCCAAACTCAACTGAATACACATTCTTCTCAAGTGCACATGGAACTTTCTCCAGAATAGACCACATACTGGGTCACAAATCGGGTCTGAACCGATACCAAAAGATTGGGATCGTCCCCTGCATAGTCTCAGACTATAATGCCTTGAAATTAGAACTAAATCACAACAAGAATTTTGGAAGGACCTCAAACACATGGAGGTTAAGGACCATCCTGCTCAAAGATGAAAGGGTCAACCAGGAAATTAAGGAAGAATTAAAAAGATTCATGGAAACTAATGAGAATGAAGATACAACCGTTCAAAATCTTTGGGATACAGCAAAAGCAGTCCTGAGGGGGAAATACATCGCAATACAAGCATCCATCCAAAAACTGGAAAGAACTCAAATACAAAAGCTAAACTTACACCTAAAGGAGCTAGAGAAAAAAACAGCAAATAGATCCTACACCCAGGAGAAGAAGAGAGTTAATAAAGATTCGAGCAGAACTCAATGAAATCAAGACCAGAAGAACTGTGGAACAGATCAACAGAACCAGGAGTTGGTTCTTTGAAAGAATTAATAAGATAGATAAACCATTAGCCAGCCTTATTAAAAAGAAGAGAGAGAAGACTCAAATTAATAAAATTAAGAATGAGAAAGGAGCGATCACTACCAACACCAAGGAAATACAAACTATTTTAAAAACATATTATGAACAGCTATACGCCAATAAATTAGGCAATCTAGGAGAAATGGACGCATTCCTGGAAAGCCACAAACTACCAAAACTGGAACAGGAAGAAATAGAAAACCTAAACAGGCCAATAACCAAGGAGGAAATTGAAGCAGTCATCAAAAACCTCCCAAGACACAAGAGTCCAGGGCCGGATGGCTTCCCAGGGGAATTCTATCAAACGTTTAAAGAAGAAACCATACCCATTCTACTAAAGCTGTTTGGAAAGACAGAAAGAGATGGAGTACTTCCAAATTTGTTCTATGAGGCCAGCATCACCTTAATTCCAAAACCAGACAAAGACCCCACCAAAAAGGAGAATTACAGACTAATATCCCTGATGAACATGGATGCAAAAATTCTCAACAAGATACTAGCCTATAGGATCCAAGAGTACATTAAGAAAAGTATTCACCATGACCAAGTAGGATTTATCCCCTGGACACAAGGCTGGTTCAACACTCGTAAAACAATCAATGTGATTCATCATATCAGCAAGAGAAAAACCAAGAACCATATGATCCTCTCATTAGATGCAGAGAAAGCATTTGACAAAATACAGCATCCATTCCTGATCAAAACTCTTCAGAGTGTAGGGATAGAGGGAACTTTCCTCGACATCTTAAAAGCCATCTACGGAAAGCCCACAGCAAATATCATTCTCAATGGGGAAGCACTGGGAGCCTTTCCCCTAAGATCAGGAACAAGACAGGGATGTCCACTCTCACCACTGCTATTCAACATAGTACTGGAAGTCCTGGCCTCAGCAATCAGACTACAAAAAGACATTAAAGGCATTCAAATTGGCAAAGAAGAAGTCAAACTCTCCCTCTTAGCCGATGACATGATACTCTACATAGAAAACCCAAAGGTCTCCACCCCAAGATTGCTAGAACTCATACAGCAATTTGGTAGCGTGGCAGGATACAAAATCAATGCCCAGAAATCAATGGCATTTCTATACACTAACAATGAGACTGAAGAAAGAGAAATTAAGGAGTCAATCCCATTGACAATTGCACCCAAAAGCATAAGATACCTAGGAATAAACCTAACCAAAGAGGTAAAGGATATGTACCCTAAAAACTATAGAATACTTCTGAAAGAAATTGAGGAAGACACAAAGAGATGGAAAAATATTCCATGCTCACGGATTGGCAGAATTAATATTGTGAAAATGTCAATGTTACAGAGGGCAATTTACACGTTTAATGCAATCCCTATCAAAATACCATGGACTTTCTTCAGAGAGTTAGAACAAATTATTTTAAGATTTGTGTGGAATCAGAAAAGACCCCAAATAGCCAGGGGAATTTTAACAAAGAAAACCATAGCTGGGGGCATCACAATGCCAGATTTCAGGTTGTACTACAAAGCTGTGGTCATCAAGACAGTGTGGTACTGGCAAAAAAAAAAAAAAAAAGAGACACATAGATCAATGGAACATAATAGAGAACCCAGAAGTGGACCCTGAACTTTATGGCCAAATAATATTCGATAAAGGAGGAAAGACTATCCATTGGAAGAAAGACAGTCTCTTCAATAAATGGTGCTGGGAAATTGGACATCCACGTGCAGAAGAATGAAACTAGACCACTGTCTTGCACCATACACAAAGATAAACTCAAAATGGATGAAAGATCTAAATGTGAGACAAGATTCCATCAAAATCCTAGAGGAGAACACAGGCAACACCCTTTTTGAACTCGGCCACAGTAACTTCTTGCAAGATACATCCATGAAGGCAAAAGAAACAAAAGCAAAAATGAACTATTGGGACTTCATCAAGATAAGAAGCTTTTGCACAGCAAAGGATACAGTCAACAAAACTAAAAGACAACCTACAGAATGGGAGAAGATATTTGCAAATGATGTATCAGATAAAGGGCTAGTTTCCAAGATCTATAAAGAACTTATTAAACTCAACAGCAAAGAAACAAACAATCCAATCATGAAATGGGCAAAAGACATGAACAGAAATCTCACAGAGGAAGACATAGACATGGCGGCCAACATGCATATGAGAAAATGTTCTGCATCACTTGCCATCAGGGAAATACAAATCAAAACCACAATGAGATACCACCTCACACCCGTGAGAATGGGGAAAATTAACAAGGCAGGAAACAACAAATGTTGGAGAGGATGTGGAGAAAAGGGAACCCTCTTACACTGTTGGTGGGAATGTGAACTGGTGCAGCCACTCTGGAAAACTGTGTGGAGGTTCCTCAAAGAGTTAAAAATAGACCTGCCCTACAACCCAGCAATTGCCCTGCTGGGGATTTCCCCCAAAGATTCAGATGCAATGAAATGCCAAGACACCTGCACCCCGATGTTTATAGCAGCAATGTCCACAATAGCCAAACTGTGGAAGGAGCCTCGGTGTCCATCGAAAGATGAATGGATAAAGAAGGTGTGGTTTATGTATACAATGGAATATTACTCAGCCATTAGAAATTACAAATACCCACCATTTGCTTCAATGTGGATGGAACTGGAGGGTATTATGCTGAGTGAAGTAAGTCAATGGGAGAAGGACAAAATTATATGGTCTCATTCATTTGGGGAATATAAATAATAGTGAAAGGGAATATAAGGGAAGGGAGAAGAAATGTGTGGGAAATATCAGAAAGGGAGACAAAACATAAAGACTCCTAACTCTGGGAAACGAACTAGGGGTGGTGGAAGGGGAGGAGGGCGTGGGGTTGGGCGTCAATGGGTGACGGGCACTGAGGGGAGCTCTTGACGGGATGAGCACTGGGTGTTATTCTGTATGTTGGTAAATTGAACACCAACAAAAAATAAATTTATTATAAAAATATATATATATATTCCAAATCTGAGAATCTCTTACCATCTCTGCCTAAACCATTATAGTCCAAGACATCATCCTTTGTCAGCTGAACTGGCTCCCAAGTCCTATCTCCTTTGCCCCTCTATGACCTACTGTATGCACCATATAACGAGTGATCCTTTAAAAATGCAAACAAGACTATGCCGGAGACCTTTTCAAAATCCTCCAATGGCTTCCCAAATACATCTATGAAATTCAAGTTTTCTGTTTCATACACATTGGGCTCCTTGCCATCCCTTGAATGACACATTTGCTCCTATGGTCACCTCTGTTTTCTTATTTAATTTTTTTCCACTTATTCAGGAAAGACCTCTCTATGACTACCCTATCTAAGGTAGCACCTCCTGCTACTCTTTTCCCCCTTATCCTGCTCAATCTTTTTGTCATAACATTTATCAGTACCTGAAACAATATATATTAAGTTATTAGTTTATTTTGTCTTATAAGAATGTAAGCTCTACTGGGGTCTGGGGGCAGGGCTTTTTAAATTTTTTGTTATATACATAACTGACATTCACTGAATAAAGGAATTAATGAGGCAAATTTTCAGTAAGTGTGTAATAATTTCCATTTCTACCAGCAGTATCTGAGAGAGTCTGTTTTCCATTGCCAACAATGGATATTCTGGGTGTTTTTCATCTTTTGCTAATCTGTAGATTACAAAACAATATATCATGGTGAGAAACTATAAAAAGATGGTCAGAATGGAGCTTTGTTTTTCTTTCCTCCTGGTATATAAAATAATATGCATCTTACAGTTGATGACATCTAAGACTTGAGGAAGAATGGCATTTGCACTGCCTGTCAATTTGCCTTGCATTGTACGTACAGAATAATTAAAGAACATGGTTCCTGCCTTTGAAAAGCTGAGAAGCTAAGTGGTAAGTAAAATGTGCATAAATATTTTGAATAATGTGGAACCAAATCAGGTGGTAGTCATTTTATAATCATTAGGTTGATTAGTAGTTTTCTGGTTGTTTGGTGGGCCGGCCCCCGGGGTCCTCAGACCAGGGATGAGGGATAGCCAGCTGAGCTCATATTCTAGATTAAATGAGAAGCTCTTCTCTGACCTGTATTACATTTTGGATTTCCTTGGGCTTCCCTTTATTTCACTTGAATAAAGAGTGTCATTGATAGAAATAAACACAAATATTTGAAAGTTATTGTTTTAAATGTTTAGGAAAGGGCCAAAAGGGTATGTGCTAGAATTGTGGGAGAAGGCTTGAATGGAATGGGTAGAGGGAAAGTAAAGAATATTTCTTTCTATTTTTACAGCTTCACACTCTTCCAAATGCATTTACATATATTATCTCATTTAAGCTTTATCATACACCATGAGTTATTCAAGTCAGCTAGCACTACCCCATTTTACACGTGAAAAACATAAGTTTGTGAGTTGTTTGAGATTATATAGCAGTTAATCTAATCTATGGCAGGGCCAAAATTCACAACTCAGTAATTCAGTATTCTTATTCTAACAGGATAGCATTAGTAAAATGTAGATGCTTTTATAAGGAAGAAAACCTAATTTCTTTCTCAGACTTTGATTCTCTTTTAACATTTTTTAAAAATTTTTATTTATCTACGATAGTCACACAGAGAGAAAGAGAGAGAGAGAGGCAGAGACACAGGCAGAAGGAGAAGAAGGCTCCATGCACCGGGAGCCCGACGTGGGATTCATCCCGGGTCTCCAGGATTGCGCCCCGGGCCAAAGCCAAGCGCCAAACCACTGAGCCACCCAGGGATCCCTCTTTTAACATTTTTATTTAAAAGTTTTCCTCTAAACCATATTTATCTAAAGTTCAAATCTAATCCTCATATTACATTTTTTTTCTCCACATAGGATTTCTAGCTCAGTTTTGTCCTCTCTAGTGCCCTGGAAAAAGGGTAATGCAGTCTCATTGTAATATATGTAAGTGATTGGGTTGATTTTTTTTCAAAATGTAATCATTAGTAGATGCTTCTCTGAAATTGAAAAAAAAAAAGGCTTGTAATGTTCTTGTATTTCAAAATCATAGTGTAACTGATGAGGAGACCAGATATAGTTGACTGAATCTGGCAGCTTAACAATAATTGGTGTGCCAGACATGATTACTCTGTGCCAGACACATTACCCAAATCATTTCATTTAATTCCTCACAACCTTATTTAATGAGGGGATTGATAGATCATGAGTTGATTCCTGTCAGCACCACCATCCTCTTCCTCGCTAAAGGCATTCCACAGGAGATCAGTCTTTAAGAAAAATCGTGTGTGTGTGTGTGTTTATAACTGGCATTCAATTTTTTGGAGACATTTGTATTCTTTAATATTACACTTTAGCTTTTGACAATTATTTAACCTTTAAAATTAGACTTGATTTAGAGAGCCTTCATCCAACAAGTAAGATACTTCAAGAAATGATAAATTTATCTGTAGCGTACAGTTTTTGATGGGATGAAATAAAGATTAATCTACTCCAAAAGGCAAGTTCTTATGGACAAAGACCTCGGACTTGTAGCTCAATATTACTGGTGCAAGAGTGGACTCATGTAGAATAGGTGTGAACAGTCTCAGACTTTTTAGGCTTCTCAGGAGTCTGCTTCCCAGGGACAACATGGAGGTAGACAGATTTCGCACAGGATACGCTCAGAGTTCTTCTTCTTCGTTCACCAATCCCCAGAGCTTAGACTGCTTTAACTTAAGCTGAGACCAGGCACACCTAGCTGGCTCCATCCATATAGCATGTGACTCTTGGTCTCAGGCTTATGAATGCAAGCCCCACATTGGATGTGGAGCCTACTTCAAAAATTTTGAGGGGCACCTGAATGGCTCAGTCAGTTGAGCAACCGACTCCTGATTTTGGCTCAGGTCATGATCTTAGAGGTCTTGGGATCAGCCCCACATCTGGCTTCCTGCTCAGCGAGGAATCTGCTTATCTCCCTCTCCCACTGTCCCTCCCTCTGCTAGTGCTCTCTCTCTCCCTCAAATAAATAAATCTTTTAAAAAATTCTGAGACCAATTCTGCTTTTATACTAGAGAAATGGAAGGAAAACAATGACATCTACTGAGGTCTTCCTTTGTGCCAGACACATTATCTGAATCATTTCATTCAATTCTTCACACTGACACTAATTATTGCTAAATCACAGCAGCTAAGACAATAAACTCAATAAATACTTGTTGACTGAACAAACAGGCAACATAGTTCTTTATATTCCCATTTTATAATTGAAGAAATGGATACTCAGGTAGGCTAAATATATAGCCCAAGTTTACACAGGCAGTAAATTTCTTCTTCCCTTCCTCCTTCCCTTCCCCTTTTTCTTTTCTCAGTTTTCAAATGTATCCAAGTCATACATATTTGGCATTAAAAACCTAAACATTATGAAAGTATAAAGAGTTAAAGTGAAAGCCCTTTTCTTCACCTCCTCCCTGCTTTACTCACCAGAGATACTACTCCCTTTAAGTAATTTGGTGTATCTATGTCCTTTTCATTGTATCAGGCGAGTTCTTATAATTGCTTCCATGACTCTGGTTTGAACTTTGCAATTCCTAGATTCATATGACGGGGCTTTATCATGGTCTTTGGTTGCATGCTCTCGTCTTATATCCCCGATTTTGCGACTGAGTGATTTTTTTTATGATTTTTATCCTCATGCTTTTGTTTGTGTCATGGTCAGCAAGAGTATATTGGCATTGTTTATGTTGTTTATAATAAAGGTATTACTGTAGCTGAGTTTACCAAAATTAAGGATTTTCTATTTAGGTTGCCAGTATACACTTGGGGGATGTGACAGTTGAAATGTACTCTATAGCAACTGTTTTATGACTGTGGTAGGAATTGAAAGAGTAAGCATGGCAGCAGTATGCACTAAAACTGATAAATGGATTCTAAAGAAAAGCAGTACACAAAGAACTGGTAACTGCTTGTCTCTGCTCTCTGATTTGATGTGCTGCTGGTGATAGAGACTCAGTCTTTCTGGAGGCAATCTGTGTTGTTGCAGAAAAAGGTAAAACTATCTTAATAGATCTTTAGTTTATCATCACATTTCTTCTTTCATTGTGTCTTGCAGTTGTTTATCTTTAGTAAGGGATCTTTAGCAATTCCATTTCCAGCAAATTGATCCCCAACACATTCTTTATTTCACTCATCTTACTGTTTCTTCAGTAAGTCAAGTCTAAGAATCAGCTATCATTACTCTCTGACCACAATAATATTTCCTTCTTTATCCTTATTCCTTTATACTTACTGACATTTCTTCTTTTGCTCCCACCCCACAAATAACTTGCAGTTTCTTTAGTTTTTTTTGATGAATTTTTCAATTAGGTTTTTTTTTTTTTTAATTTGCCTTCCTACTCATCCTGGGACCCATGATCAGCTACTTTAACCTATCTCCTCATTAACTCAAATAATCCCCTATTTCTTTGATTTTTTGTTAAGTCTACAAAACCCATTCTCAACCCAGCTAAGAAACTTCTTGTTATTCTGTTCCTCTGATTTTACTCCTAGGCTGTAATATCTGACTAAAGTCACAAAATCATGATGACAAAGTTCAAAATAAATTTGGGCTCCTGAACTTCAGCTGGATTTTGCACTTTAGTTGCTAGCTCTCTTACCACTGCTTGACATTTTCTTATCATTCCCTATGGTATTGCCTAAATTTTATACAGGCACTAAATATGGTTCTCAGCTCTAAATATGGTTACTACTTAATTCCTTGGATAAGATTGACTTAATTCCTTGGATAAGATTGAGGCCATTTGATATGGCTCCCTGACATTTCTTCATCTCCTTCTAAGTAGATTTTTATTGCCAAACTGTCCTCTTCACTAATATCTAATCATCTAACATCCTGTCTTTGCTCTATAAGAGATATCCTTTTAAAAAAGATTTTATTTATTTTAGAAAGAAAGTGTACAAGTAGGGGTAGGGGCAGAGGGAGAGAGAGACTTTCAAGCAATCTCCAGCTGAGCACAGAGCCCAATGTGGGCCTCAATCCCATGACTTCGAGATCATGACCTGAGCCAAAACCAAGAGTCAGATGAGCTCAAGCAGTGGGGCCACCGAGGAACTCCAAGAGAGACTTTTTCAAGGCAGGCACCTCTTGTTCTCATTCTTTCCACATTCCTCTGGCACCTTGCTGCATCAATAATCCCCTCTCTACAGTGTCAATCTCTCTTCTCTTTCCATGAATAAGATCGTCTTCCCCCCAAATCCTCCACAGTCTTCTTTGAAATTGGATTATCGTTTAAAACTGCCATTTCATTTCCCTCCCACACCTTTTACTGCCAATACTTTTAAAAGAAGAGGCTGTACTTGCCATTTTCTTCCTTACTGCTTCTTTGTATTCCTTGAAATCTGATTTCTATTCTCACAACTGTACAGAAATTCTTTCCCCAAAGTTCTGATGTTCTGATAATAGTTTCATACAATGACTTTTCTGATTGTCATCCTTTTAGTTTTACTCTCAGACATAGGACTTTCTAAGGCATGTGTCCTTAAGATATAAGTACATATATTGGCTACCATAACTTTCTTAAAATTCTTTTCTCTTTATATGGAGGTATTGTCTCTGTCATGATTTCCTCCTACCTGTAGGTGTCCTCCCCATTAATTTCTGTTATATTTTGTAAATATTTGCATGGAAAATCAAAAGCATTTAGCCATACAAAGACCCATGCTTAATTGCTTATGGGGATTTATTCACAATTGTCAAAACCTAGATTCAACCCAATAGATGAATAGATGAATAATGATGAATTGTGGTACATTCATAAAATGGAAAACTACTACAGGAATAAAAAGAAATACGTTACTGATACACTTGACATGGGTAATTCTCAAAAATATTTTGCTAAGGGAA
Source organism: Canis aureus (assembly GCF_053574225.1). Taxonomy (NCBI): domain Eukaryota; kingdom Metazoa; phylum Chordata; class Mammalia; order Carnivora; family Canidae; genus Canis; species Canis aureus. The sequence continues at coordinate 38,033,484 of NC_135649.1, read as the reverse complement.
AGAAGCCAGACACTAAAGACTGCATACTGTAAAGTTCAATTCCTATGACACTCAAGAAAAGGCAAAACTACAGTGGCAGAAAGTAGATTAGTGGTTGCCAGCTTGGTCAGAGTTTAAGGGAAGACACTGAGTACCAAGAGCCAAAAGGGAACACTCTGGAGTGATGGAAATGTTGTATATAATGATTGCAGTGATGGTGGTTATATAACTGGATACATTTGTTATTGATATTGTAGAATTTTATTTCATATAAATTACACCTCAATAAAGTTGACACAAAGTTAAAATATAAAACTCTAAAACTAGTGCAATGATTTTCACATTCTCATATGTTCCCCAAAGAAATCAATTGTTCTTTTCTTTTTTTTTTAATTTATTTTTTATTGGTGTTCAATTTACTAACATACAGAATAACCCCCAGTACCCGTCACCCATTACTCCCACCCCCCGCCCTCCTCCCCTTCTACCACCCCTAGTTCGTTTCCCAGAGTTAGCAGTCTTTACGTTCTGTCTCCCTTTCTGATATTTCCCACACATTTCTTCTCCCTTCCCTTATTTTCCCTTTCACTATTATTTATATTCCCCAAATGAATGAGAACATATAATGTTTGTCCTTCTCCGACTGACTTACTTCACTCAGCATAATACCCTCCAGTTCCATCCACGTTGAAGCAAATGGTGGGTATTTGTCATTTCTAATAGCTGAGTAATATTCCATTGTATACATAAACCACATCTTCTTTATCCATTCATCTTTCGTTGGACACCGAGGCTCCTTCCACAGTTTGGCTATTGTGGACATTGCTGCTATAAACATCGGGGTGCAGGTGTCCCGGCGTTTCATTGCATTTGTATCTTTGGGGTAAATCCCCAACAGTGCAATTGCTGGGTCGTAGGGCAGGTATATTTTTAACTGTTTGAGGAACCTCCACACAGTTTTCCAGAGTGGCTGCACCAGTTCACATTCCCACCAACAGTGTAAGAGGGTTCCCTTTTCTCCGCATCCTCTCCAACATTTGTTGTTTCCTGCCTTGTTAATTTTCCCCATTCTCACTGGTGTGAGGTGGTATCTCATTGTAGTTTTGATTTGTATTTCCCTGATGGCAAGTGATGCAGAACATTTTCTCATATGCATGTTGGCCATGTCTATGTCTTCCTCTGTGAGATTTCTGTTCATGTCTTTTGCCCATTTCATGATTGGATTGTTTGTTTCTTTGCTGTTGAGTTTAATAAGTTCTTTATAGATCTTGGAAACTAGCCCTTCATCTGATATGTCATTTGCAAATATCTTCTCCCATTCTGTAGGTTGTCTTTTAGTTTTGTTGACTGTATCCTTTGCTGTGCAAAAGCTTCTTATCTTGATGAAGTCCCAATAGTTCATTTTTGCTTTTGTTTCTTTTGCCTTCGTGGATGTATCTTGCAAGAAGTTACTGTGGCCGAGTTCAAAAAGGGTGTTGCCTGTGTTCTTCTCTAGGATTTTGATGGAATCTTGTCTCACATTTAGATCTTTCATCCATTTTGAGTTTATCTTGGTGTATGGTGAAAGAGAGTGGTCTAGTTTCATTCTTCTGCATGTGGATGTCCAATTTTCCCAGCACCATTTATTGAAGAGACTGTCTTTCTTCCAATGGATAGTCTTTCCTCCTTTATCGAATATTAGTTGCCCATAAAGTTCAGGGTCCACTTCTGGATTCTCTATTCTGTTCCACTGATCTATGCGTCTGTTTTTGTACCAGTACCACACTGTCTTGATGACCACAGCTTTGTAGTACAACCTGAAATCTGGCATTGTGATGCCCCCAGATATGGTTTTCTTTTTTAAAATTCCCCTGGCTATTCGGGGTCTTTTCTGATTCCACACAAATCTTAAAATAATTTGTTCTAACTCTCTGAAGAAAGTCCATGGTATTTTGATAGGGATTGCATTAAATGTGTATATTGCCCTGGGTAACATTGACATTTTCACAATATTAATTCTGCCAATCCATGAGCATGGAATATTTTTCCATCTCTTTGTGTCTTCCTCAATTTCTTTCAGAAGTGTTCTATAGTTTTGAGGGTATAGATCCTTTACATCTTTGGTTAGGTTTATTCCTAGGTATCTTATGCTTTTGGGTGCAATTGTAAATGGGATTGCCTCCTTAATTTCTCTTTCTTCAGTCTCATTGTTAGTGTATAGAAATGCCACTGACTTCTGGGCATTGATTTTGTATCCTGCCACGCTACCGAATTGCTGTATGAGTTCTAGCAATCTTGGGGTGGAGACTTTTGGGTTTTCTATGTAGAGTATCATGTCATCGGCGAAGAGGGAGAGTTTGACTTCTTCTTTGCCAATTTGAATGCCTTTAATGTCTTTTTGTTGTCTGATTGCTGAGGCTAGGACTTCCAGTACTATGTTGAACAGCAGTGGTGAGAGTGGACATCCCTGTCTTGTTCCTGATCTTAGGGGAAAGGCTCCTAGTGCTTCCCCATTGAGAATGATATTTGCTGTGGGCTTTTCATAGATGGCTTTTAAGATGTCGAGGAATGTTCCCTCTATCCCTACACTCTGAAGAGTTTTGATCAGGAATGGATGCTGTATTTTGTCAAATGCTTTCTCTGCATCCAATGAGAGGATCATATGGTTCTTGGTTTTTCTCTTGCTGATATGATGAATCACATTGATTGTTTTACGGGTGTTGAACCAGCCTTGTGTCCCAGGGATAAATCCTACTTGGTCATGGTGAATAATTTTCTTAATGTATTGTTGGATCCTATTGGCCAGTATCTTGTTGAGAATTTTTGCATCCATGTTCATCAGGGATATTGGTCTGTAATTCTCCTTTTTGGTGGGGTCTTTGTCTGGCTTTGGAATTAAGGTGATGCTGGCTTCATAGAACGAATTTGGAAGTACTCCATCTCTTTCTATCTTTCCAAACAGCTTTAGGAGAATAGGTATGATTTCTTCTTTAAACGTTTGATAAAATTCCCCTGGGAAGCCATCTGGCCCTGGCCTCTTGTGTCTTGGGAGGTTTTTGATGACTGCTTCAATTTCCTCCCTGGTTATTGGCCTGTTCAGGTTTTCTATTTCTTCCTGTTCCAGTTTTGGTAGTTTGTGGCTTTCCAGGAATGCGTCCATTTCTTCTAGATTGCCTAATTTATTGGCGTATAGCTGTTCATAATATGTTTTTAAAATCGTTTGTATTTCCTTGGTGTTGGTAGTGATCTCTCCTTTCTCATTCATGATTTTATTAATTTGAGTCTTCTCTCTCTTCTTTTTAATAAGGCTGGCTAATGGTTTATCTATCTTATTGATTCTTTCAAAGAACCAACTCCTGGTTCTGTTGATCTGTTCCACAGTTCTTCTGGTCTCGATTTCGTTGAGTTCTGCTCGAATCTTTATTAACTCCCTTCTTCTCTTGGGTGTAGGATCTATTTGCTGTTTTTTCTCTAGCTCCTTTAGGTGTAAGGTTAGCTTTTGTATTTGAGTTCTTTCCAGTTTTTGAACGGATGCTTGTATTGCGATGTATTTCCCCCTTAGGACTGCTTTTGCTGCATCCCAAAGATTTTGAACGGTTGTATCTTCATTCTCATTAGTTTCCATGAATCTTTTTAATTCTTCCTTAATTTCCTGGTTGACCCTTTTATCTTTTAGCAGGATGGTCCTTAACCTCCACGTGTTTGAGGTCCTTCCAAACTTCTTGTTGTGATTTAGTTCTAATTTCAAGGCATTATGGTCCGAGAATATGCAGGGGACAATCCCAATCTTTTGGTATCGGTTCAGACCCGATTTGTGTCCCAATATGTGGTCTATTCTGGAGAAAGTTCCATGTGCGCTTGAGAAGAATGTGTATTCAGTTGAGTTTGGATGTAAAGTTCTGTAGATATCTGTGAAATCCATCTGGTCCAGTGTATCATTTAAAGCTCTCGTTTCTTTGGAGATGTTGTGCTTAGAAGACCTATCGAGTATAGAAAGAGCTAGATTGAAGTCACCAAGTATAAGTGTATTATTATCTAAGTATTTCTTCACTTTGGTTAATAATTGATTTATATATTTGGCAGCTCCCACATTCGGAGCATATATATTGAGGATTGTTAAGTCCTCTTGTTGAATAGATCCTTTAAGTATGATATAGTGTCCCTCTTCATCTCTCACTACAGTCTTTGGGGTAAATTTTAGTTTATCTGATATAAGGATGGCTACCCCTGCTTTCTTTTGCGGACCATTCGAATGGTAAGTGGTTCTCCAACCTTTTATTTTCAGGCTGTAGGTGTCCTTCTGTCTAAAATGAGTCTCTTGTAGACAGCAAATAGATGGGTCCTGCTTTTTTATCCAGTCTGAAACCCTGCGCCTTTTGATGGGGTCATTAAGCCTGTTCACATTCAGAGTTACTATTGAGAGATATGAGTTTAGTGTCATCATGATATCTATTCAGTCTTTGTTTTTGTGGACTGTTCCACTGAACTTCTTCTTAAAGGGGAATTTTAAGAGTCCCCCTTAAAATTTCTTGCAGAGCTGGTTTGGAGGTCACATATTCTTTTAGTTGCTGCCTGTCTTGGAAGCTCTTTATCTCTCCTTCCATTTTGAATGAGAGCCTTGCTGGATAAAGTATTCTTGGTTGCATGTTCTTCTCATTTAGGACCCTGAATATATCCTGCCAGCCCTTTCTGGCCTGCCAGGTTTCTGTGGATAGGTCTGCTGTTACCCTAATACTCCTCCCCATAAAAGTCAGGGATTTCTTGTCTCTTGCTGCTTTAAGGATCTTCTCCTTATCTTTGGAATTTGCAAGCTTCACAATTAAATGTCGAGGTGTTGAACGGTTTTTATTGATTTTAGGGGGGTATCTCTCTATTTCCTGGATCTGAATGCCTGTTTCCCTTCCCAGATTAGGAAAGTTTTCAGCTAGAATTTGTTCAAATACATATTCTGGCCCTCTGTCCCTTTCGGCGCCCTCGGGAACCCCAATTAAACGTAGGTTTTTCTTCCTCAGGCTGTCGTTTATTTCCCTTAATCTATCTTCATGGTCTTTTAATTGTTTGTCTCTTTTTTCCTCAGTTTCCCTCTTTGCTATCAACTTGTCTTCTTTGTCACTCACTCGTTCTTCCACCTCGTTAACCCTCGTCGTTAGGACTTCTAGTTTGGATTGCATCTCATTCAATTGATTTTTAATTTCTGCCTGATTAGCTCTAAATTCTGCAGTCATGAAGTCTCTTGAGTCCTTTATACTTTTTTCTAGAGCCACCAGTAGCTGTATAATAGTGCTTCTGAATTGGCTTTCTGACATTGAATTGTAATCCAGATTTTGTAACTCTGTGGGAGAGAGGACTGTTTCTGATTCTTTCTTTTGAGGTGAGGTTTTCCTTCTAGTCATTTTGCTCAGTGCAGAGTGGCCAAAAGCAAGTTGTATTGGGAAAAAGAGAAAAAGAGAGGAGAGAAAGAAGGAAAGAAAAGAGAAAGAGAAAAAAAAGGGAAGAGAAAAAAAAATGAAAGAAAAAAAAGAAGAAAAAGAGAAAGAAAAAGAAAGGAGAAAAAAAGGGGGGGTGGGGGAGGAAACAAATCAAAAAGCAAAACAAAACAAAACAACAACAACAACAAAAAAAAAAAAAAAAAAAAAAGAACCACAGGGGAGTATCTTCTGATTCTGTGTTCTTTAAGTCCCTTGGCTTCTCCTGGAAGTTGTCAGTCTAGCTGGTGTTCTGGGGGAGGGGCCTGTTGTGCTGATTTTCAGGTGTTAGCAGTTGGGGGAGCTGCTGTGCCCCTGCCTGGTGCAGGGCTCGGTGGGGGTTGTTTACCCTGTGAAGCCGCAGGAGGAACAGCCCCAGTGGCGGGGCCAGCTCTGGAAACCTGGATTCAGCTCCGGCAGGAACTCCGTCTGCAGGGCCTGGAGGCTCCGGGGCGGGGCCGCTGATCTGCTCAGCTGGGGCAGGAGCGTCCTCGCTGTCCTGGTCCCTCCCGGCCTCTGCCTGTCCCGGGGGAGGCGGGATCCTGGGCTGTGTCCCGGCGCCCTGTGCTCCGGAGCCTGCGCTGGTGGATTCGCGCTCCCGGGCCGCGCAACCCCCTCCGCGGAGCCGCCGCCCGAGCCCCTCCGAGCTGCTCCTGGAACCGCGCAGGCCCCTCTTCATGGAGCCTCTTCCTCTGCCCGAGCCCGGCCGAGCTGCTCCCGGGGCCGTGCAGCCCCCTCCGCGGAGCCGCCGCCCGAGCCCCTCCGAGCTGCTCCGGGTCCCGCCGTGCGCGCTGCAGCCCTTAGGGAGCTCGGCGCACTCTCCTGGGCGCGCAGTTGCTGTTACTGTCCCCGGGAGCCCGAGGGCATCCCCTCCCTCCTGGGTCCTGCTCCAACTCCCCACGAGCCCCTTTCCGCCCGGGAAGGTCGGTGCAGCTCCTGCTCCTCCGGGACGGGGCTCTCCTGTCCTGGGGACACTCGCCCCGGCCTCAGCCCGGCTCCTCGCGGGGCCCCTCCCCCTTGGAGGCCTTTGTTTCTTTATTTCTTTTTCCCCGTCTTCCTACCTTGATAGAAGCGCGAACTCTTCTCACTGTTGCATTCCAGCTGGTCTCTCTTTAAATCTCAGGCCGAATTCATAGATTTTCAGGATAATTTGAAGGTTTTCTAGGTAGTTTGGTGGAGACAGGTGATTTGGAGACCCTACTCTTCCGCCATCTTGCTCCTCCTCTCCAATTGTTCTTTTCTTTAATGATCATTCTGTTTTTCAAAATATTTTATTATTTGCTTCAATAGATTATAAACTTATTTTTGGATCTACCACTGAATCCAATATTGTTAGTTACATAGAATGTACTCTCCAAGTACTTGATTTGTTGGTGCAGTTATTTTGTGGAGAAATTCAGACTTGTGAAGCAATGCAGTATAATATTTAAAGCATTTGTTATTAGAGAAATGAAGAGTTCAAATCATTGCTTTGCAACTTGGCTGTGTGGGTTTGGGCTAATTTCTTGTTCTTTGTATGCTTATGTTTTTTTCTTCTGTAAAAGAGGGAAAAGACTAGTAATTATTTCATAAGCTTATTGTAAGAATTAAAAGTGATAATGCTTGTAAATAATTGACATAGAGAAAACAGTGAAGGCAAAAAGCACTGGACAGAATAAAATTTATGCTTTCAAGAGAGCTTATTCAGTGTCTAATTTTTGCATGTATAGTGAATTTATTCCTCAATAAAAATATAATCACCATCCCCAAACAGAACTGCATAATTATCTAGACAACCTTTGATGCTGGAAAAAAATACTGATATATTTTCTTTCTATTATATCCTAACTTATTACCTATTTTTCTTCCTTTAATCTCTTTACTTCTTTGCACTTATCCTCTGTGATATTTATTATTAGTTCTTAGATCTGGGATTTTAAGACAAGTCCTCAAGAAGCCATTTATTTTATTTCTATTACTTTGTTTACAATTGAAGTGAATTGGTTGCTGACTTGTTTAATGGATAGATCACTTTCCAGGTGATTATTCTTTAAAGATGATAAGTAATTCATAAAAATAACTAAGTAGACCATTAAATACTGACAAGCATTATTAATAAATTTTAGAGTGATAACAGACTAAAATTTAAATAAATCAGAATTTTCTCACTATAAGGCATATAAGTAGTCATTCACTACAAGTTTCTCATTACTTGTTAATGAAGCAGAGGCCCAAAGAGATGGAATGACTTGCCTAAGACCATACAGAACTCCCAATTAAATCCATTTTAATCCAGTGGCTTTCTATCAAAACCAGTTGGTATCTATATAAACATGATTACTTACTTTAGGAAATATTTACTGCAAGAAAATTTTATTGAACATAGCATTTATTTTGACTCAGAATTAGTAGAATACACTTATCAACTTAGATTGAATCTCATAAAGAGTCAGATATGATATAATTTCCCTAATAGTGCCATGATTCCTCTGCTCTCACCTTTCTCATTGATCAATATCAAAATATCCCTGCCTCTTCTTACATCAGGCTGCTTTATTCTTTATCTGACAAGACAACTGAGAATATTTGAGTTTATATCTGATTGAAGACTCATTTCTGTTATTTGACCTATCTTGCAGTCTCTTTCTAAAGCAATCTTTAGAGCTCTCAGTTCCTTTGATTAGTTTGGTTCAGTGGTCAACAAACCATGGCCTGTAGGTCAAATCCAGCTCACCACTTACTTTTGTAAATGAAGTCTCATTGGAACACAGCCATGCCCATTTATTTATGAATTGTTCATGGTTGTTTTCACATTACAATGGAAGAGTTGTATATTTGTGATAGAGACCATAAGACCCACAAAACGTAAGATATTTACTCTCTGGTCCTTTAGAGAAAAATTTTGTAGAGTTCCCTGGTCTAGATTAGGATCAACTTTTGGAGATGAACTTGAGCTTTGGAAAAGAACATGTGTTCTTTTCTTAGGATATTTTATTAGATATACACCTAATAATTCAAATGCATAAAATATATTTTCAAATTTTCTCCAGTATTATGTGTTTCTTTCTGCTTTCCTCTATCAAGGATTGAGTGATATGATACATCAGTCTCTCACTGCAATTACGTTTTCTAAATTTCTCCTTGAATTTATAACAGATTTTGCTTATATGTATATGTAGTGGTAAAGATATATGTTATTTTGTAATGGTTTGTTAGTATTGAATCTTCTTTATAAATTACACATTTTAATAAAAATAAATTATCTTCTGTATCAATGTTCTTTTTCTTTGACTTCTACTTCGGTATTAGTATTGATTCTCCTAATCTGTTTTATTTTTGCCTATATAATTGTTCATTCTTTTATCCAATGTTTTTGTATCGCTGAGAAGGAGACATATGAGCTAGTAATCCACTAGATATAATATGTGTAATGCCCCTATATTTATCTTTTCCACAACCAAAAGGGATGGCCTGGGATTTGTAGCATTGGACAAGACAGAGGAAGCCCACTGTAGCCAATTTCCCCTGTTAATGACAACTAAAACTTGTGAAAAAAACACAAAATGGTACTAATCGATGTCTCTGAAAAGTATAATAGCAAGTAGATTGGGGAAAGAAGTAAAAACTTAAACTTGAAGAATGACCAGTAAACCTGAGTTTACTATTTGTTTTTTTTTGTTTGTTTTTTTTTTTTTTTTTTTTTTTTTGGTGTTGCTTTGTTTGCTTTTAACTTAAGGGCAGTGAATGATTTCCAGAATTTTGCAGAGTGTGGACAGCAAAAAACTGAATAATCCTCTTTCTAGGCAGAGGACTAAGAAAATGGTTTGGAGAATGTAAGGAAAATCCTTATTTTTCTTTTTCTCTCTCCAGGCCTTGCCTGAGATCATTACTAGTCACAAAGTTGCAGTGCTGTAATAATGGTAGTCACTTAAAACCCTAAGGCAGAAATAATCCTAATGTTTCTTTCTAGAAGAATCAAGGAAAGGGGCCTTAGTGGACCAGAGTGTGCGTTGGGAATCCTGATTATTTTTCTCTCTCTCCTTTTCTTATTTTACCCTAATTTTGGCATCAGTTGCATGGAACTCCACAACAGACCTAAAATTCTAAGAGGAGCCCCTGTATTCAGACAGGGGAACTGGGAAAAAAAGTGTCTTGGACCTGGAGAGTGTGGGAAGTCCTAGATAATAAATGATAGAAGAAGGGCGTTCTCTAATTCTGGGTTTAAACTGACACAAGTTCTGGGCTTCCATCAACACTGTGCATGCAGGGCACAAACACAAAGAAACATAGAAAAGTCTTTGCTTGAAAACTGAAATATATTACCAACTACTGGCCAAAACCCAGAGTAAATCTTCAGTTGTGCACATGTAGGGTACACCCAAACAGCACAACAATGATGTGCTAACTGTGCTAACAACGATGTGCTACACTTATGTTAGAATTGTTGTTCATCTAACTGAATTGATTGCCTGCTAAATCAACCAATCAACCAACCAACCAAACTCATCATTCACCAGAGAACAAGATATGAAGTAAAAAATATAGTATTCAGAATGTCTAGAATAAATTGTTTCTTAAGAGACAATAAACATGAGGTAATATCTATGAAATGCTAAGAAATGCTAACCCTGAGATAATCCAGATATTGGAATTATCAGACAAAGACATTAAAGCAACTATTTTATCCATTCTTCATGCAGGAAGGCTGAACCCTCTTGAAATGGATGGAAAGGTAAAAGTTTTCAGTCAAGAAATACAAGCTATAAAAAAGAACTAACTTGGAATGTAGTACAGAAAAATATATTAATTAAAATACAAAAATTCAGGGGCACCTGAGTAGTTCAGTCAGTTAAGTGTCTGCCTTTGCCTCAGGTCCTGATCTAGGGGTCTTGGGATAGAGCCCAACTCACATTGTGCTCCCTGCTCAGTGGGGAGTCTGCTTCTCCCTCTCTCTCTGCCCCTTCCCCTGGCTTGTGCACGCTCTCTCTCAAATAAATAAATAAAATCTTTTAAAATATAAATAAAATAAAAAAATAAAGAAAATCATTAGAGGGGCTCAATAGCAGAATAGAGATGGCAGAAAGAGGGGAAAGATATTGGCTGAAATCTTCCCAAATTTGGTGAAAGATATAAATGTATAAGATTCAAGAAGCTCAGCAAATTCCAAACAGAATGAACAAATTATGGTCGTATACATCATAATCAAGATACTTAAAACCAAAGAAAAGAAAAACCTTTAAAAAGGAGAGAAAGAATATATTACATCTGGGGAAAACAGTTATTTGAATGATTGTGTATTTGTCATCACAAACCATGGAAGACAGAAGATAGTGGAATGATATGTTTAATGTGCTGAAAGAAAATAAATGTCAACCAAGAAAGTCTATGCATTTTTGGGGTGCTGAAACTGATATCTTGATTGTGGTGGTGTTTGTCAGAATTTATAAATATGTGCATCAAAACTGAATTTTATTATATGTACATTACAAATAAATTTCAAAAGAAATGATCTACAAATTTTAAATACTTATGGGGACACCTGGGTGGCTCGCTCAGGGAGTGATCCTGGGATCCTGGGATTGAGTCCCACATCGGACTTACCACAGGGAGCCTGCTTCTCCCTCTGCCTGTGTCTCTGCCTCTCTCTCTGTGTCTCTCATGAATAAATAAATAAAATCCTTTAAAAAATTAAAATACTTTTGATAAATTGTGAATACATACAGAAAAGGGAGTATCTTTTCTTTCTCTAAATAAGGGATAATTCTATCCCTTCTGAACTGTAGATGCACCCTTTGAAATAAGTACACGATTTTTTTCATTTTTGACATAAATATCTTCTTAGCTGCCACTTGCAAATTTAAAATAAAATCACTTTATAGGGATCCCTGGGTGGCGCAGTGGTTTAGCGCCTGCCTTTGGCCCAGGGTGCGATCTTGGAGACCCGGGATCGAATCCCACGTCGGGCTCCCGGTCCATGGAGCCTGCTTCTCCCTCTGCCTGTGTCTCTGCCTCTCTCTCTCTCTCTCTCTCTGTGTGACTATCATAAATAAATAAAAATAAATAAATAAAATAAAATTACTTTTTATATAAGAATGTAAGGTTAATAAATATCTTAGTGTTAGAAAAAAATAGCTTGCATTATAATATTACTTAAAAATTTTAGGCATAATTATGATTTTTTTCATAACTATGATTTTAAAAACAGATTAAAGGACATGTTTTCTACGTATAGCTATTATCTTGTGGAAGCATAGAAAAATGTCTTGAAACATATGTACTGATCTCTGAACTGTAGTTAACTATGAGGTTAAGACTTCTAGTGTTGGAAATGAGGGTGAAGAGACGTTTCTCTACCCACTTTTCATAATTTCTGTAATTTGTTTAAACGTTATAATAGCTTTTTAAAAATAATGGTGCTGCCTTCTGTATTTTAAAATAAAAATTCTGCAATATTCTTAAAAAGTGAAACTATAGAGGAAAAACCTACATTTAACTTTTTTTTAGTTCCTCTTCAGTTGTCCCTGTTGGCATGTATCAAGCATCTGCCCGCTCACCCTCAGAGTGAGAAAAGTTCCTGAGTCATTGACTCGGTAGAGGACCCTGGCTTTGTTTCGCAACTTTAAGACTGTAGTACTCCTGTTGTTTACATATACAGTCTTCATTTTTGTGATTAGTTTCTTTGCTGCTATCAGTAACCCTAACCATTTTCATGGCAGTGCTTTGGAATGCAGTGGCAAAAGTCCATGAGCTTTGGATGCGGACTGCCCCAGGAAAGAATTCCAATTCTTGGCCCTACTGGCTATAAATTTCTCTATTGTACTAAGTGGTAAAAATACATCATCTTGGGGCACCTGCATGGCTCAGTTGGTTAAGTGTCTGACTCTTGATTTTGGCTCAGGTCATGATCTTGGGGTCCTGAGATTGAGCCATGCATCAGACTCCATGCTCAGCACAGAATCAGAGCCTGCTTGAGATTCTTCCCCTCTCCTTCTGCCCCTCCTCCTGCTTGTGTGCTCTCTTTCTCTAAAATAAATAAATTTTTAAAAATAGCAGTACCTTCCTTACATATAATTTCATATATTACATGAGATAATCCAGAGTTTGGACCTAGGTATGTCTGTTCTCAGAGGTCAAATTCCCTATTACCCCATTATGCTGCCTCTCATGAAGTGCCAAATGCATTTTCCAGTGGAAGCAGTGTTGAAAAAAATGATGAAATTCCTTGATTTCCTGATGAAGGTAATCTGATCAATTCCCTTCAAAACTCTAGCAAAGAAAATCCTTGGCCAAAATTTCTGAAGTTTGGAGATTAGGATATTATACTCCTATAAAAAATGTGATACATGATAAAGTACTTACCTTGAAACAATTTTCAGGCTTTGCTTGTTAATGCCCAAGAGCTTTGATCCATATAGAAATCATATTCAGAGCCCAGGTTCATGGGCCTATGATCAAATACTCAAAACCAGAAGACTCCCTGGAACCCCAAATTTCAAAATTGTGCTATGCATTGTTACATACATAGAAAGACTAGGTTTATAACTATCACAGATTGCCTTAGCTATTTTAGTCCTGAGCAGTCCTAGATCATTTCACAAGTAGGCAGACAATACGAAGACTATCTGATTGACAAACTACAGGGTGGAGAGATGGGAGTCATGCCCATTTTCTTGAGGGCACACTCTTTGAGATGATAGCGAGCCACAAGCAGTTATTGATTTAAAATGAGTATGACAGTTTGTGTGTGTGTGTTTTAGCAACTTTCTTGATATTCCTAACGCCCGTCTTCACAAGCTGGGATCCCAGTATTCTACTGACTGATGTTTAATGGGTGGTCCATTAAAAAAAGATTTCTGTGGTAAGATATGTTTGAAAAATATCATATCTGACAATGTAAGCAATTTAAAACAGATTGCTGTGGGATATTTTAGAACCGTTTGATGTATAAGTAAATATTCATTTGAAATCTTTAAGCTGGTGATAGAGTCAGCAGTGCTTCCCCAACTTATTTGATTATGTGGCCCATTTTTTATGGTCCACCTATTAACATCTCTCAGAACTACTAATCTGTAAGACACCTTGGGAAATGTCGTCCAAATGTTCACGAGTCCATGAATACAGTATATACCTGATTTTCAAGCTTTGAAATGGAGTGTGGAGGGGTAGGGTCCAGTACCAGGCTAGGAAAGTTAATTGGGCAGAGGGATTAATTATGTGGGTAAAAGTAAGTAGAAGCTTGGTAGGCAGATCCTATACCATGTCATCAGCAAAATATTTACAAACCTTCTCTGTGTTCAAGTTAGTAGGACAGTTTCCAAGGTTGCCAACTCTGGTCTGTTGCTTTTTCATTGTATCATAACTCCAGATGTTCTTTCCATAACCCAGCTCCTCTGGTATTGGTGATCACATCCTTTCTGATTAAATTCTTCAGGTAGGTTTTACTTAGCATCTATTGCATATATTTTGCCAAAAGAGGTATTAAAAAAGTCTGAAAAAATGTTATAAACATGTTTCTTGTTCTTGAGGAGCAAATGATTCCCCACGTGTGAGACCAAACCTATTACTCATGCAGCCTTCTCGCTCACTGTGGAAGACATAACTATTACAGCCATGTCAGGTTCGTCATTCTTCTCCCCATTCGAATACGTTCCAGGTCAAATTTGTTCTCAAGCTCTTTTGCTTGTGCTTTCTCGTGCTTTAACCCAACTTAATCCTTTCTTTCCTGTCAATAACTGGCCTTCTTGTAAGGTTTAGTAGACATTCCCACCTTCACCCTGCAGCCTTTCCTTATTGCTCTCTTCTGATCTCCCTGTTATCCTTTCTTTTATACTGAGGTTTATTGTTTATGTGCATTTAGCTGGCATTTTCAAATAGATTTCAAGTTCTTTTTTCTTTTTCTTTTTTTTTTAATTTATGATAGTCACACACACACACACACACACAGAGAGAGAGAGAGAGAGAGAGAGAGGCAGAGACACAGGCAGAGGGAGAAGCAGGCTCCATGCACCGGGAGCCCGACGTGGGATTCGATCCCGGGTCTCCAGGATCACGCCCTGGGCCAAAGGCAGGCGCTAAACCGCTGCGCCACCCAGGGATCCCTCTTTTTTCTTTTTTTTTTTTAAATAAATTTATTTTTTATTGGTGTTCAATTTGCCAACATACAGAATAACACCCAGTGCTCATCCCACCAACCAGTCACCCCCACCCCCCGCCCTCCTCCCCTTCCACCACCCCTAGTTCATTTCCCAGAGTTAGGAGTCTTCCATGTTCTGTCTCCCTTTCTGATATTTCCTACCCATTTCTTCTCCCTTCCCCTCTATTCCCTTTCACTATTATTTATATTCCCCAAATGAATGAGACCATATAATGTTTGTCCTTCTCTGATTGACTTATTTCACTCAGCATAATACCCTCCAGTTCTATCCACGTTGAAGCAAATGGTGGGTATTTGTCATTTCTAATGGCTGAGGAATATTCCATTATATACATAAACCACATCTTCTTTATCCATTAGCATAAGATTTCAAGTTCTTTAACTGCAAAATGTTTTACTGGTGTATTGTTCACAGTACCTTGCACGATCCTGGACCCAGAGTAGGTTGATAATAAATATTTACCTATTGATGTACAAAATATGCTTCTGTATTTTCATAGTACCTCATAGATGGGGTTGGGGTATGGGCTGGAAGAGAGAACACAGTTTAAGCAGAACTATAGATGGTTAAAAATTACTAAACTGTAGCGACATGACCTTAATTTTTGAATGTTTTAATTTGGTGACTAATTAGACTTCCAGACAAACTAACACATCAGAAACGATATTTTGGCATAGTTCAAATGGCTACAGTTAAAACCTCAAAAAGGATGTATTTACCATCTTCCTCCACATTCAAAAATACTCCTCGAACATATACTGTAAGCAATTAGTGTATATCCTCCATCTGATGCCTGCCAAAATGTTTCATGTCATCACAAAGGACCACTTTTTTCTCAGAGCTCTCACAGAAATTAAAACTAAACTTTTGGGCAAGATTTAAAAGATCACCTTGTCACCTTTTTGCTCATTATGCTAGTCTGCCACTTGAAATCAGCGCCCTTTGTGATATATAAAAAGGCATACTAATATGAGATGAAGCAAAATGAAAAAAACCTGATGTACATGCAAAATATAGTTCATGGAAGCCAATTTGAAGCAGTAAGTAAAATGAGCTGCATTGTCTACTGTCCTGGAAGGATGTAGGATACGTTATTTTCATTACCAGCTGCTCTTGTAAACAACACGGTTTAGTTCAATTAGGGTGACTCATTCAAACAGGTCATTAAATCAATATTACAGGCCAACTGAACTGATTAATCAAAAAATTTTCTCATGCCTGAAAGTCACCACATTATGTAAATTCTGTTAGAGTGAAACCTTGATTGACCTGAATCTAACTAACCCGAACCTTCAATTAACAGGATTTTTAAAAGTCTGCACTTGAATTTTAAAAGAACAAGATAAACGACAATTTCATATCAAGTAGAGTTGTTAATGCAGTTGATAATCACAGGTTGTTCCAATGAGTAGACCTATTCCTCATGTTTTGAGGAACACTGGGAAGGATTCTAGTCCTAGGACGACCATCCTCTTGATAATGCCTAAACTTCTACCTTCATTATTCATCTATGATTGTAAAATATGACTGTACTTGCTGAGAGAATGGTATCATCTAATTAGTGAGTTAAACCTTTCAATAGAGTTTCTTAGACATTTCCCAACAGGAAAGTTCACTGAGAGGCCCATACCAGGTCAGTTCAGATGGGGTAAGGGTATGTGAAGAGCAGGGACAGGACAGTATCCAAGAAGGCACACCTCCAAGGCTATCACATGAGGGACCCTGGTTATCTAGCAGAGAAATGTGGGAAGAAGTATTCTTTGGGATAGGCAGTTAAGGGGAGGCTGGAAGATACCAAATCAAACCTTACAGTTTTTCTGAGATCAGCCTTACATTCTCTCCCAGTATTTCAAAATGGTCCCACTACAGTGCTTTCTGTAATTTCTTTAAAATTTTATTTTGCTAAATATAAATTGCTGCATCTCACTGTAAGAATCCATAGTGAAGGGCATCTGTGAAGTAAATTTTAAACTGACATTTTCTTTTCCTAGTGAGCTCTCATGCACAATAACCATCAGGAACTTCTCCCAAGAGAAAACATGAGTTCTTGGAGAGAACATAGCCATACAGCCAAGCTGCATCTTAGCTATCGATTCTAAAGGCTTCCTCAGACATCAGCCTCCCTTCAAAGAGAATAAAATACCAAACATCAGTCATAATGAAGTCAGAGAGGCCATCCATTCCAGTCAGCTCCACTTAATTTAGAAACAATTTCTCCATCTATGAAACTGTTATCTTGGACTTTAATTTTCATTACAACAGTCTGAATACTGGCGGTACCATGTAGAGACTCCCTTGGGCATGGGGTGGGGCCTGTAACTAAGTAAAATGTTGTCAGACTGGAGATGCTAACTCTACTTTAAACACACCAGTACCTTCGATTCAAGGTAAAAGTTTTATTAGAATCCAAGTATTCGGGATCCCTGGGTGGCGCAGCGGTTTGGCGCCTGCCTTTGGCCCAGGGCGCGATCCTGGAGACCCAGGATCGAATCCCATGTTGGGCTCCCGGTGCATGGAGCCTGCTTCTCCCTCTGCCTGTGTCTCTGCCTCTCTCTCTCTCTCTCTCTCTCTCTCTCTCTATCATAAATAAATAAAAAAAAAAAGAATCCAAGTATTCTTTTTCTTTTTCGTTTTAATGAGGTATGAGTTCAAATGGAAAAAGTAAAAGAAGATGTATTTATAGAATAAGTTGTAATTATAATCAGAAAAAGGAAACATTCAGGGGAAAGATGAGTTATACAGAACCTGCTTTGAATGACTGTTAATTAAATAATTAACTAATTAATCAAATAGTTCCTGAGCATCCATGATGGATGAGCAACTATGCTAAATTGGTGATTCATCTACAATCTTTTTGTGTACGTTGTTAGAGATTCCCAGAGTAAAAGGCCTTAGGTTCTACAGTATTTAAAGTTTAATCTGGGGGCAATGTGGTTTTGGCCTGGGAATGGCATCACGAGATGCACACATTAATGCAGGAAAAGAACTGTTTTAAGGTGGTAGAAATGATAGCATGTGGGAGCTGATTGGGTATGGGGGGAGGACGAGAGGAAAGAGAGGGTAATCGGGGATGATGTCCACGTTTCTGGTTTGGAAGATGAGGTTCAGTTTGATAATATGGGCCCTCATGCTGCCCTTTCAAGTGTCCATTGTGTGTCAGGCATGCTGCTAGGCAATGCTGTGGTCTAGGGAGGATTCTGTGTTTCAGCGGTAAACGAGGCCTTGTTTGAAGCAGACCTTCAGGGTTATCTCATCCTGCCTGGATGGCAGCTATTTTGCAACTCTGTAGATTGGGGATAAGTGTTGTGAATGTAAAATAATCCTTGTTTATCGGCATTAATCCTTGTCTATATACAAGCAAATCTATTTCTCTTCGGTGGAGCAACATCTCCCCTGTGGGAAAACTAGTTTTGCCTCCCTTTTGTATGTTCTGAAATGTCAGCATTCTTGATCTATAAATGGGTCTGTTCTTTGGATCTGCTTTTAACTGGTTGTAACCCTTTACCAGTTTCCTCATTACCAAGTGAAATAAAATCTTTAACATGTATTTATTTTGGTATGTGTGTGAATGTCGTGATTTTGGCATTTTTCAGAGCATTTGAACGGTACTGAATTTAACAGGCCCACCTTTATCCTCATGGAACTTAAATCCTAGTGGGGCAAACAGATAACAAAACAAATAAGTACATGTGTACAGTGAAGTAGGCATCAATAAGTGCTAGGGAGGAAAATGTCTCAGGAAGTGTTACAGGAAGGGGGCGGTGAGTGGGATGAGGGAAGGTTACAATTAAATTAAGAGGATCGGAGGAAGGCTTTCATGACAAAGTCCTCTATGACCAACTTAAAACAACATATCTGATTTTGGACTTTATCAGGGGCATGTAAAGTTAGGTGCCTGTATCTGCCACATTAATAATCCTCTAAGTTTTCCTGGTCACATGATCTTGTCTCTTCAAGGAGGGAAGGAAGGGTTGATTGCCACACCTGCCTTTTTTGTTTTCCTCTTCCCTTTTATCTTGTGTGTATTTCTTTTTTTTTTGGGGGGGGGAACCTGCTCTAACCTTAGCGTCTCCTTTCAGTATCTTATCTTCATCTAATGGAAACTGGTGGTTAACACTCAATGAACCTCTTTGTAGGCAGGGCACAGTTAGTTCAGAGACAACTTTCTGAAACAGAGCTTGTTAGGAAAATTGCAGTTTATACCAGAAAGTTTTCCAAAAGGTTGGGATCTCTCCCAGAACAACCAACCAATGGGAAAATATTTGTTGAATTTCTTCTATGTGAATGACCGTATACTTGGCACCATAAGGCTTACACAAAGAGAAAAGTACTTTGGAAATAAATATTGAACCTAGATTTGACAGAAATTCAAATAATTTGAAAACAGACCATTTGAATGATTTTACCACCATTTCCAGATTTAAGAGGATGTATGCAGCTGTTTCTTCTATGCCTGTATTTGGAAAGATAAAGAAAAACATAATAGACAGTTCTTTTTAAGTTTCCCTTTCCCCCATACTCACCAATCTCTTTGGCCCATGGTTGAGAACGACTGGTATAAGTAGTGCTTTTAAAAGTCTTTTTTTTTTTTTTTTGAAAATTCAGTTACTAAATCTTGGTTTCAGAGGCTTCAACTTCAAGAAATTGTTTTGTGTAACTGCTAAACCTACCATCTGGAGATTAGACACACAATCAATTAAAAAGCCATCAATTCTATCTCCAATGTGTTCCCAGGAAAATGATAGAAGGCAGTTTTGAGGAGGTATTTTTCAAACAGTGATTTATCCATGTGTTCCCTGAAGCCTGTACCCTCACCACTGGAGTAATCCAGTCCACACTGAGATTGATGAAAGGACATGCAGTGGTTGTGGGCATGTTTTCACAGTGTACTTGTGACGTTGTCACTGCTTCATTTCCCCTCCACCCTTTAGTTACTGCACCATAGACTCTGAGGATACCACCCTTGGGTCTTTCCCTCAGCCCTCTAGCCTTCCTACCTCTGCTAGCTAATGTTGAACCACTGGAGTCAGCTGAGTTTTCAGATAATTGAATCCAGGAAGGCCATGATATTTGGTAATGTTGCTTGACTTTTCATAGGTGTTAATTTTGTCTCCCCAGCTACATTCTAAGCTTCTGCAAGTTAGGGAGTGCCAGGCTAATAGGCATCGCTCCATTAATGTTTACAAACAGATGCCACATCTCTTATGCCCATTAGTCCTTTATCTCGTGGAGTTAGAATATTCTTCCTGCTGTCAGAGAGGTTGTAAAAATACCATCGTGGAATTTATGGGTTCACAAGTGGAAGAAGGGGAAGAAATAAATAGCTTAGGAGGAAAGATAGGTCTAAGGGTTTAAAAGCCCCATCACAATGTGACTGTGTGATCTGGTAGGGGCAATGCTTTATGTCATTAGGAGCCATCAAGATCTTTGCTATGTAAATTGACCAAATGAGTTCAATTAGAGCTCCTAAATGACAAGTCCCAGGAAGGAGCAAGTTTTTAACTTGGGTAGGGAGGATGCTATGGAACATAAAATAGGTTAAGGAGGTGGCAGAGAGGAGACAGCCCCACACTAGGAGGCTTGGACATGCACTCAAAAAATATTAGCTCTGGGACTAATTGGGGCAGAGGAGTAGAATAAGGGGAGGAGAGGTGAGGGCAGAGGGAGAGAAAGAGAAAACAGACAATCCCCTTCACGATTTTGTCAAAGGCTAACCCTTTGGACATCCAAAGGTTATTTTTTTCCTGCAAACATCTTATCTCCTCTTTGTTAGTTTGTTTTAGGCTATACTGGAAATTCCCTTATCTGCTTGTTCCTTATCTGTTCTTGATTCCTTTGCTTGTTCATTGACAGCAGGGCTGAGGGCAGCTTCTGAGATCCCTGGCTTCCTGGAAACTTTTCTTCTTTGTGGTCCCAGAAAACATTTGCTTTCCCCTGGATGCTGCTTGGCTGGGCTCTAGGGATTTACATGAAGAGATATTCGAAGCAAAAACAGAGGCGCTCTCATGTTTTGGCGTGCTGTGTACAGCCCGAGTTTGATGAGGGGGTTAACTTCTTTTCCTGCCAAGGTCATCAGGAAGATAGCTGTCCCCTGAGACATGCTAACATTAACCTGAGAAGTGGGATTACGGATGCAGAGGAACGTTTGAGCTCTAGGGCTTTCACCATCAAACTGCACTAAATCAGAAAAATTTAAACAGCTAGGCTACTTGAAGGGAAAAGCTCAAATTATACATTCTTTCAGAAGACACTAATCTTTGTTCCTTGAGGTCTAGTACCAATGCTCATATACCTTGTCTGATAGTAACAAGCCAGTGTTTTGAAGGTTAGCACAGTATCACAAAGGCCACGCACAGACTTCAGGGCTGAAAGACTTGTGTTTGAAACCTAGGAGCGCCGCTTCAGAGCCATGTGGCCTCAATCAAAGATACATAGCTGCCATTGACTCAATTTTTTTTAATCTTTAAAATAAAGGTACCAATGTCTGTCTCCCAGGGTTTTAAGAATGAGAAAATACATAGGAAAAATCTTTGCACAGTGGTCTCATAAACTAGGGGCCCAGCCAATGATAGGCAATATTAATGCAATATTACTGATAAGGAGGGGCACCAGGGTGGCTCAGTGGTTGAGCATCTGCCTTCAGCTCAGGTTGTGATTCTGGGGTCCTGGGATGGAGTCCCTCATCTGGCTCCCTGCAGGAAGCCTGCTTCCCCCTCTGCCTATGTATCTGCCTCTTTCTCTGTGTCTCTCATGAATGAATGAATGAATGAATGAATGAATAAATAGATCTTAAAAAAATATTACTGATGGGGAGAGATAATCCAGGTTCTTTCCTCTGCCTGGGAAATGGGCTAGTGAGTTTAGGATTGAGGGAAGAATGTTTCCCAGTTCCACAATGGTTAGACAGTTTTCAGAGAGGTAGGACATACTCCATCATGTCAGAGAAACCATAAAACAAAAATGTTTCAGATCAATGAGAAAAGCACACAGGATAAACAGAGTTATAGTACATAGTGAGATACCCTAAATACTCCTATTTATAGGAAATTCAACACTGGGGGCAATCAGTTATAATCAGTAACATTCATTGCTATGTAGACCATAAATATGCTAAAGAACTTATAAATTGCTGTTCTCTTAAACTGATGAACTCGGTCTCTTATTTACATTGAGGAGAAGAAATTTGTTTGATAGACACTTAAATGTCAACATTGGCCTAGCCTGGGTTGAATTAGCACAAGTTCTGAACTAAAGGGTTTGTGATACAGCCAGGTAAAGTTCTGTTTGTTTTTCCTTTATTTGAAATTTCCTGCTTGATGGCATATTGTCCTTTATTTTTTTTTAATTTTTTATTTATTTATGATAGTCACAGAGAGAGAGAGAGAGAGAGAGAGAGAGAGAGAGGCAGAGACATAGGCAGAGGGAGAAGCAGGCTCCATGCACCAGGAGCCCGATGTGGGATTCGATCCCGGGTCTCCAGGATCGCGCCCTGGGCCAAGGGCAGGCGCTAAACCGCTGCGCCACCCAGGGATCCCCATATTGTCTTTAAATTGAGATAATTTTTATTTAGGCTCTTGTTACGAGCAAGTGGCCTGTGGGTATTTTTTCCCCTGCTACTCAGATGCATTTTGTTTCTAAAACATACACTGAGGAATCTCTGCTAGATCCTTAGGAAAACATAATCACGTGTTAATTTCCAGTCACACTGAGCCATATTTGAAAGCTTTTTCAAGGTCAACTTTGGCATAAGTGAACATTATGCCATTTACCCAAGAATTATTTTAGTCTTTGATTAAAGGGCATATGTTTGCTATGTAATATAATTCTGTGAATGCTAAATAAAATTGTAACTTAATTAGGTTGATTTAATGGTTTGGGAGAAAGCTTTAAAATATTTTGCACCTTTTTTGTTGCCAATTTTTTCAAAATTTTAAGTCCAGTATAGTTAACATACAGTTAACTATATTAGACTATGTTATATTATAAACTATGTTATATTAGTTTCAGGTATACATTATAGTAATTCAACAATTCTATGCATTATTCAGTGCTCATCATGGTATCTGTACTCTTAATCCCCATCACCTATTTCACCCATCCCCGCCCCCACCCACCCTCTGGTGACCATTGTTTTGTTCTCGGGAGTTAAGTCTGTTTCTTGGTTTGTCTCTTTTTTTCTTTGTTTGTTTGCTTTGTTTCTTCAACTCCACATATGAGTGACATCATATGGTATTTTTTATTCTCTGACTTATTTCACTTAGCATTATACTTTCTAGCTCTGTCCATGTCCTTGCAAATGGCAAGATTTCATTTTTTATGGCTGAATAATATATATTTTATATATATTATTATATTTATATATAAAATATATATATTATTTTTATTTTATTTTTATATATTATATATAAATATAATTATATTTTAAAATAAAATTATATAAAAGTATATTAAAATTAATTTATATATAAAAATTATATATAAATTATATATATAATTATATTAAAAATTAATTTTTATATATATATAAAACTTCTTCCTTATCAATTCGTCTGTTGATGAACACTTGGGCTGCTTTCATTGTTCGGCGATTATATATAAAGTGCTGCAATAGATACAGGGGTACATGTATCCCTTTGAATTAGCGCTTTTGTATTTTTTGGGTAAATATCCAGTAGTGCAATTACTGCATCATAGAATAGTTCAATCTTGGGATCCCTGGGTGGCGCAGCGGTTTGGCGCCTGCCTTTGGCCCAGGGCGTGATCCTGGAGACCCGGGATCGAATCCCACGTCGGGCTCCCGGCATGGAGCCTGCTTCTCCCTCTGCCTGTGTCTCTGCCTCTCTCTCTCTCTCTGTGTGACTATCATAAATAAATAAAAATTAAAAAAAAAAGAATAGTTCAATCTTTAACTTTTTGAGGAACCTCCAAACTTTCTTCCACAGTGGCTGCACCAGTCTGCACTCCTATCAAAAGTGCACAAGAGTTCCTTTTTCTCCACATCCTCGCTGATACTTGTTTCTTGTGTTTTCAATTTTAGTCATTCTGACAGGTTTGAGGTGATATCTCATTGTAGCTTGATTTCAATTTCCCTGATGTTGAGTGATGTTGAGCATCTTTTCATGTGTCTGTTGGCCATCTGGGTGTCTTTGGAAAAACATTGATTCGGATTCTCTGAACATGTGTGTACAAATACCTCTTTGAGTCCCTGCTTTCACTTTTCTCGGGTATATACCTAGGAATGGAATTGCCGAGTCATATGGTAATTCTATGTTTAGCTTTTTGAGGAAAAACTAAACTATTTTCTGCAATGGTCGTACTCCTTTACATTCCCACCAGCGATGCATGAGAGTTCCAATTTCTCCACATTCTTGCCAAGGCTTATTTTCCATATTATTTTTTATTAGAGCCATTCTAATGGATGTGAAGTGGTATCTCATTGTGGGTTTAATTTGCATTTCTCTAATGGCTAATGATGTTGATTATTGGCCATTTGTGTATTCTCTGTAGAGAAATATCTATTCAAGTCCTTTGCCTATATTTGAATTCGGTTGTTTGGGTACGTTTTTAATTGCTATTTTGGCTAAGCTCCCATCCACTCCAGCAATGCAGCACAGTAAATTCTTCTCAATAAGAAAAATAAAACTAATTTAGAAAACCAGGGACAAATGTGAAGGGAAACCTACTACTAATTGTGGATGGTGAATCATGTTCCCTAAGTGAAGAGGAAGAAAGGCAGAGCAAATAGAACCAGAAAGCTGCAGGAAGATGGAGAGATCACAAGAAACACTGTTCCTTGTATTAGCTCGGATATCCAGGCAGGGTGGCTCTATCATGCTTGGCTAGGTCAAGGGGAGGGTGCAAAACAAGATCCTGAAGATAAAAAAATGAAGAAAAGTAGTTCACTGCAAGTGATAATGGATATGAAAATTAGCATTCTAATCAAACACTGGTACACAGTTGGGGTTTGGGGTAAGGTAGGTTGTCTGATAACTTTTGAGAAATGGTGAATAAAATTGCATTCTGGAATTCAGTTGTTTGACATTTGCTCTAAAGAATTGTTTAGGATTTAGTTACTATTTAAGTTTATAATATGCTTTTGATATGAACAAGGTGCAAAAGAATGTTTGTCTTTTGGGTCAAACAGAGTCTCAGTTTATACCTTATAGCTCAAACCTTGGAGGGCTGTGGCATGCAACTGCCATCTGGTGTTGGCATGTCCTCATAGCAGGGTTATGTATTTCGTACATTTAAAAAAAAAGGAAAAACTACTTGGGGACAGATTTTGCAAACTGAAATTGATGAAGTGATAGTAAGTTCCCCAGTGGTCTAAATTAATAAGGTGTTATTGTTTTCAAAAAAGAGGTTAGGAAACAACCTTTGAGAATACTTCCTTATGGAATCCAGAGTGATGCAAAAACTGTTCCTATTTATTACTGGCGAAGGGGAATTTTTTTTTTTACGTGGATGTGTACAGTCTATGAATTGTGAATGAACTCATTGTCTCGGTGATCTGGTTTACACATGAATATGCTGTAAATGTACACAGCTGAGAAAGTGATAAAATAAAAAAGAAGTGCATTTAAGAGGAGACATTTTGTAAGCTCTAAATCTCTTATTTTAAAGGTAACAGTCTCTTAAAAAAATCAAGTATTCTTTTTCTCTATTGTTGTGTAGTTCAATCTTTTTCTGCGTCATGTAAAAGTGCTTAATGCTTCCAGAATTCATTTTACTCAAATAAATCAGTTAGATTCATCAGGCCCTGTGATTCTTTCAGGATTAAAAGAATTTTCCTTTGAAAGTAGGTATCCTGGTAGCACAGATGTAGGGAATTTACTCCAGTCACCTATAGTCAGGAAGGTTGGCAGGAACAGAACACCCAGTCCCCTGTTGTCTTATCTTAGGAATCTAGATGCAGAAAGCTTGTCTTTTTTGAGCTGCCTTTCAATTAGTGGATCAGGAGAAACAGAGATGGAAGTAGCCCGAGGGAAACCTCCAAGCTATCCAGTTGAACATTACAAGACTGGCCCTATCATCTAAGAAAAGCTGGAGTCTTGCTCAATTTTAAAGTGAAAAAATAACACTGGGGATGACTGGAGTTAGGAAGGAATGAGAATCTTAAATGCATTCCTTACCGCTGTGGTCTGGATAGTTTGCTGAAGAAATTGTAACTTTATGAAGAATGCCACTTCCCCGAGGGAAACAGCCTATTTTGTTGAGTAACAGTGAAAGTTGTAAATGACTTTTAGATTTTCTTGTAGGTTCCTTTGTGAGCAATTAACTGCCCTTCTTTGGTTCACAGCTGGGGGTTACAGGCGAGGAAGCTGAGAGTGGCAAGAGAAAAATATACTCGGTCATCTGCCAGAAACTGCGTTGGGCATCTTCCTGATGATCCTTTACTCCACCTCCAGCAGTCAGGTCTCATTAAAGCTCAGTTGGCACTTTATACATTTATCCAGTTCTGCATAAAGCTTCTGACATCTTTCCTCTTAGCGCTGAGTAATGTGGGTAAATAGGCAACAGTCTTTAAAACCTGAGACTGATGTCTCCTTTTGGCCTCCACATTTGTTTCCATCTCCTTTTCTGTTTCTACCCACCTGAGGTGAGTAGTTTGAAGACCGTGCTTCCTGATAATTAGTAGTCAGGAGTCAAATGGACACCTTGCTATTTCTAACTTTAGGGCTCTTCAGAGGAGTGTCTGGATGTCCTTTGTTTTCTGTTTCTTTTATTTTTTTTTAAGATTTATTTATTTGAGAGAGAGAGAGAATATCTCCAGCAGATTTCCTGCTGAGCATGGAGCCTGATGTGGGGCTCAATTGCACAACCCTGATATCATGACCTGAGCCGGAATCAAGAGTTGGACACTTAACTGAGCCACTCAAGCACCCCTATTATCTGTTTCTATAGCCACTGTATAAATGTAGGACTTCTTGCAAAAATTGCAACAACTAAGTGGTTTTTCTACCTTCTATTTCTGTCCCATAAGAATCAGTTTTCTCAAACGTTATTTTCTCTCGCTCAAGTGCTTGGAATGTTTACAAGCTTCACTAGGAAGCATACAGTGTCTGATTATCTCTCTTGAATATATTAACTTAGGATATATGCCTTTATCATTTGATATATGGTTCTATTTATTGGAGTTCAGCTTCATTTTTCTATCATAAGTTACGAGAGAGAGAGAGAGAGAGAGAGAGCATAAGCGAGGTGAGGGGCAGAGGGAGAGCTGACTCCCCGCTGAGTGGGACTTGATCCGGGAACACTGAGCGAAGGCAGTCACGTAATTGACTGAGCCACCCAGGCACCCCTACATCCATTATTGTACTAATACTTTTCAGTTTCAGGTTCCCTAAAGTGAAATAAGTACTTAAAGACTCTTGAAGTTAGCTGAGCATAGAGTTCTAGATGTTTTTCCTTCTGTTATCTTATAATTCTCTATTCTATGACTAATTACACAGCAAATAAATATTAACTTGTCTTTATTAATTTTTAATAAGCCATTTTACTTAATTTGCATAAGCTTTTCCCATCCATATTTTATCTGTTGATAAATTAAACTAAGTTATGAAATTATAATGTAAGTAAACTGGAATACACAAGTTTGGGACCAAACACAACTGGCTTTTTTATAAGTTAAACTGGGGGGGTGAAAAAATGTGTAGTTACTCATGAATTTCAGTATGTCTTGGGTATTAATAGATACGTTTTGCAATGGGAATACAGAGTTAATTAGGCAAGTTAGTTGAATTATAGTCTATTAACAGACCTTCTAGCATACTGCTGTCCAATAGAACTTTCTATGATGGGGATGTTTTTATGTCTGTATTGTCCATATTGTAGACACTAGCTATATGTGGCTATTGAGTGCTTGAAATGTGTCCACCATAATTGAGATGAAACTAGAGAACTACACTTTTAATTTAACTAATGATTTAACTTAAATTTAATAACCTTGGACAATTTACTTCTAGGACGAAAAATCTGCACCAGAGAATAATTGGCTCCAAAGTTGAACTCTAGAAACTGCACTCTTTTTTTAAAAAAAAAAAAGATTTTATTTATTTATTCATGAGAGACACACAGAGAGAGGCAGAGACGTAGGAAGAGGGAGAAGCGGGCTCCCTGCAGGGACCCTGATGTGAAACTAGATCCTCAGACCCCAAGATCACTGCCTGAGCTGAAGGCAGATGCTCATCCACTGAGCCACCCAGGTGCCCTAGAGCTTGTGCTTTTAACAATAACACTATACAGTTTTGTGGCTTGGTATTCTTCAGGACTTTTTTTTTCAATGCACAAATGCACATTCACATTTCTTTTTTATTTTTTATTTTATTTATTTATTCATGAGAAACACAGAGAGGAGAGAGAGAGAGAGGCAGAGACACAGGCAGAGGGAGGAGCAGGCTCCTGACGTGGGACTCGATCCTGAGTCTCTAGGATCACGCCCTGGGCTGAAGGCGGTGCTAAACCGCTGAGCCAACTGGGCTGCCCTCTTTTTTTTAAAAATAGCAAATGACAAAGACCCAGTTTACCAGCTTTACTTTTTTAAGCCTAAGCTTAACTTTATATATTTAAACAATTGTCAAAACTTACTAAGTTGCCAGCATTCATACACAATTAGGAAGCATCCTCGGTTTATATTAAAACAGAAGTATATCACCATTAATGCATTACTATCTTTCACTACTAACTACTGAAAAAAATGAAATTATTTTTGTGGAAGACTCATCCTGGCAATGTTAACTACACAGCAGGTTGACACTACTTGCCTCACATTGCAAACACTTTGGGAAAACAGGTCTATGCTGGTATTAATGCATGAAGAGTCATGGCCACATTGGATTACATTTAATAATAATGAAAAAACAGGCAAAATGCGTACAAAGATTTATGACAATTTTCAAGACAAAAAATAGTTCTATGAGGTCCCAACAATAAACTCAAAAGTCTGACAAACGGAGGCTACCGTGAATTGTGGTTATGAGTACTTGAGATTTGGTATAGTTAGACTGAATGTCAAGTCCATTTGAAATCTTAAAAAAAAAAAATTCCTGCTAATCCTCAAACGGTGCTTGTCATAGTTAACTTTTATATTCATTGTTGGCATTGAGTTACTTGTTATCCAAGCATAGCAGCTGCTTCTTACCATTTATGGAAGAGGACTCTATTTTTAAAAAACATTTTTATTTGGGGGAAGAGAAAGAGAGCATGGGTGCACCCATGAGTGGGGGGCAGATGCAGAGGGGAGGTAAAAGTAGATTCGCAGGGATCCCGACATGGGACTGGAGCCCAGGATCAAGACCTGAGCAGCTGCTTAACCAACTGAGCCACTCAGGTGCCCCTATTGTTGAGGAGGACTTTAACTGGCTATCTTCAACTTCTACTCTTTCTTGACCATTCTCAATAATTCCCTTTGTAGTGATTTTTTTCTGTCACTAACAATTTTAGTAAAAGTTGATATAGATTTGAGGCAGTCATCCCAACTATCCTCAAATGATATGGAAGTGAATGAAGTGAGGTTCCCATGACCCAGTAGTAAACCTGAGGATGTAAATCCTATATCAGAAGGAGAAAATTACTTCAAAATATGGAAATCTGGGACACCTGGATGGCTCAGTGGTTGAGCATCTGCTTTCAGCTCAGGTCATGATCCTGGGGTTCTGGGATCGAGTCTCTCATCGGGCTCCCCACGGGAAGCCTGCTTCTCCCTCTGCCTATGTCTCTGCCTCCCTCTGTGTCTCTCATGAATAAATACATAAAATCTTTAAAAAATATGGAAATCTACTGGAGGCAGTGAAAAACGACTCTCTGCCTCAGCTTCTGTGGGGGGACTCCTGTGAGTCCTCAGAAAAGTCCTCAAAGGGGTCTTCAAAGAAGTTGAATAAAAACCACTCTCTTCCACCAAAAAAAAAATCTGTGAAGGCAATAACGGAAGGTGAAGCCAAACTCAAATGGACTGTCCAAATGACTTCCACCTCCACCATTTAATTCTTCTTTGCCATGTTCGTCAGAGGGGTCTCATTTTGTTTTTTAAGATTTTATTCATTCACTCATGAGACACACAGAGAGATGAGAGACATAGGCAAAGGGAGAAGCAGGGTCCCTGCAGAGACCCCAATCCCAATGCAGGACTCGATCCCAGGACCCCGGGGATCACAACCTGAGCCGAAGGCAGACACTCAAACACGAGCCACCCAGGCATCCTGAGAGGTCTCATTTTTTAGCATCTGATGACACCTCATATACCTCAGCTACCTGTTTGATTTTTCTCTCTGCTGCTTGTTTATTCTCATGATTTTTATCAGTATGCCCCTTCTGTGCCAGTTTCTGATAATGCCTTTTTAATATTTTTGGCTAAGGCATGTCTCTGCATGTCTAGAACTTCAGAGTAGTCCACGTGTTTTTAAAAAATTTTTTTTTAAATTTTTATTTACTTATGATAGTTACAGAGAGAGAGAGGCAGAGACACAGAGAAGCAGGCTCCATGCACCAGGAGCCCGATGTGGGACTCGATCCCGGGTCTCCGGGATCATGCCCTGGGCCAAAGGCAGGCGCCAAACCGCTGCGCCACCCAGGGATCCCTAGTCCACGTGTTTTAACAGGCTTTGGGAACAAGTCCTCAGTTCTGGTTTTAAGGTCATGTGTGTTGGATCCAGGACTCGGGAGCCAGCAGCTAAGTGCAGCCAGCGTCTCCTCTGTTCCCTTTTGCATGCTGTGCTGGTAACAGTGGCATCCTGATGTTTCTCAGGATTTATTCTTATATCTGCACCATTGCCTTTGTGCATGATATTCCTTCTAGCAGAAAACTATCCTCAGAATATCCAAACCTCTTAGCCTGGTGTGGTGACCAGTCTCCATGATAGTCTTGAATAAGCCACGCCTCCCTGGTATTTACACACTTAAGGTGTTCCCTCCCACACTGACTCATGTGTAACCAATAAATTATGTTGGCAGTGATACTGCCTGCCTTCTAAGGCTGTTATAAGGAGCCTTGTAGCCTCCACCTTGATCTTTAGGGCAGTAGCTCTTGAAGCCCTGAGCCACCTCATAGGCATCCACCCACCCTGCCAGAGAGATCTTTCAGAGAAGCCCTGAGAGTTCATGGAAAGGAGGAAGGTTCTAGCAGAGACTAGTCTTTAAAGCCATCTCCTTCAAGGTACCAGCACCGGGCATGTGAGGGAAACCATCTTGCATCCTACCAACCAGCCCAGCTGCTAAGTAAGTACCTGAATTCTGAGATATGATATTTGTTATTTTAAGTGTTAAAGATAGATTGTTACATTGCAATGAAGAGCTGGAACACCTGGCTCACTTTTACTCTTCCTTCAGGGTTAGTTTAGGAATCAGCTCTAAGAAGTGTCTGATTTCCCTTTTTAAATCTCTCTTTCCAGTTTGAGTTAGCTATAGATCTTTGCCCCCATGCCATATTATACATTCTACATTTCGGGGTTTGTGCTATTTGCCCTCTAGACTGTAGTCTTCTTGAATGTATGACTTACTCTCCTTTGTGAGAGGACCTGATCCCAGTCCTGGGCGCACAGTGGCTCTCCAAAATAAATGACTAAATCGCAGAATCTCGGGATTGGGGGAACTTTAGATGCCATTGAAAACAACCCAGTTTGATCTACACAGCGTTTGTCCACCCAGCCTGCATGGGAAGCTCCTCACCAGATGAGCATTTACTACTTGCTGAGGCACCTGACCCCATCTTCAAGGAGCCCAGACTGTTAGCATGTGTTTGTCAGCTTTACTTTTGCTTTTGATCACATTTTCATTTCAGTGCCTTTCAGGAGTCCTGTGCTTGCTAATATGTTCATTTGTGGTCACCTATGCACCGTCAACATTTTTTTTAGCCTTTTTAATATTTGTGTCACATGTACCTAACTGTATTATATGCTTGGAAATAAAACTGCTCTTAGATGTATTTTATAGTCCCTCAGTGGATGTGTTGCCTCCAGAGGTAACTCAATTTATGCTCATAGCTGACAGACCAGTAAAATGTACTCGTTAAGAGTGTGGGCTCTGGTGTCAGAAGCCTTGGGTTCAAATTCTAACACTACCATATATTAGTGATTATGTGAAATTTGACAAGTCACTTGATCTAAATAAGTGTTTTCCTATCTGGAGAACGATAACTTCCTTGTACATTTTTTGTGGAAATTGAATGACATAGTGCACATAAGTAGGGATTAAACAGAACCTTACATATCAGATGCTTAGTTAAATAGTAGTGACTCATAACTATTATAGAAACACAGTGCCGGTTGAACATATTAAGCATTCTTTCCTCCTATTGAGCATTAGATAACCACCTAGTTTTATTTTGTCTACCTTATCTGTTTGTCTCACTTTTGCCTGACCACTTTCTCTATAAAACTTCACAATAGTGGCATTCAATTTTTTTAAGCCTTACCTGCTTTTTAAAGAAGATTTAAATTCATAAATAACCACATCTATACACAAGATAATACTTCTATCAAAACCTTAGTCACAAGACCATTTGGAATCAAAGCCCGTGTCTCACTTGCAAGAGAAAAGAAATGTAGGTATAGACAAGTCCATGATCTAATTTCATTGGTAACATTGTCCAAATTCATACCATAAACAATTGAGATCTATTCTCTTGATCTCAGCCTAGCCATATGACTCTTCTAGAACTCAGCTGCCCCTTATATAAAAAAGGCAAGCCATTTCTATTTAATTTTCAGTGTTTCTGTGAATATCAATGAGGTGAGGTCTTTGAGGGCAGGTGTTGGGATAGGGGAGTGCTTCCTCTCTCCTCCTGATATTTCCTTCAAGATGGAGGGACATCCATTAGTGTAACACACCTGGTCTCTCTTCCTTGCTCATTCTTTACTGGGGATGGGAGAAGAGTTATGATTTTTGGATGCAGAAATTAGGTAACCATAGTGAAGCCCTTTCCTCTGCCCCAACTCCTTGGGAGCAGCTGCCTACGGGGAGCATATAGCCTTCCGTGTTCTCCAGGGACTGTTTTTCCAGGTCTTAACCTGCTAAGTGGTTAAGTTTATAATTCTGGGATTCAGATTATGAAATCTTCTTGGCTTTAGAAGCATCATATTCTTGAATATCTGTTTTATGAGAAATGAAGTTAATATTTTGGTATCTACCTAACTTATTGGTATGTCCTACATAGGACAGTACAGTTGGCTCACAATTGGAGCAGGCAGGAGGTATTTTATTTATGGGGTTGCCTCAAATACCCCAAAAGCAAAGGACTAGGTTTTAGTCCTTTTTTAGTCATTTTTGTGGTTCTGGCACTTAGCACAGTGCCTGGCACATAGCAGGTACATAATACTGTATGTTTGATCCCTTTAGAATAATATCAAGCACTGTGCATATAAATAATAATATTTATTAAGAAAAATAGCTGTGCTATCAGATTTGTATATTTCAAATTTCCAGGAGAAGCTATTACATGATTATAACTATAGCTATAGTTAATGCCCCAGGAAATTTATATAAGCATTATCTTAGCCATTCTGGGCTATTCGAACAAAATAACATAGACTGAACCACTTTTAGACAACATAATTTCTCACAATTCTGGAAGCTGGAAGTCCCGAGATCCAAAAGCCAGCATAATTGGGTGAGGGACTTCTGGGTTGCAGACTTCTTGTATCTTCATGTGGTAGAAGGGGTGAGCTAGCTTTCTGAGGCCTTTTGTTTTTTTTAAGATTTTATTTATGAGAGAGTGAGGGAGCGAAGAGAGCAGGAGCTCCCACACAAGCTGGGGGAGGGAGAGGGAGAAGCAGACCCCCCACTGAGCAGGGAACCCAACAAAGGGCTCTATCCCAGGACTCCAGGATCATGACCTTAGCTGAAGGCAGATGCTTAACCAACTGAGCCACCCAGGTGCCTCCTGGGGCCTCTTTTATAAGGGAATTAATCCCATTCATGGAGGCTTGGCCCTCATGATTTAATTACTTCCCAAAGATCTCTCATCCTAATAAGACCATCACTTTGGGCATTAAGTTTACAACATATGAAGTTTTGGGAATGGGGGCACAAATATGCAGACCACAGGAATCATGCAGTATGTCCCCCAAATTTCTGTGAAGCAGAACAAACAGCCTAGTCTTTCTACACACATTACAGATCAGAAAATTTAGGTACAAAGCAGTAATACAATTTACTTATGCTTTTACAGCAAGTTTATGGTCATATTTGGAATAGAATAACAACTTTAGACCTTTATTAGCTAATCTGGGTTCTTATTTTGAGATTTTATAGAATACACTGAGACCATATCTGTAAGCTTCCAAATAACTAAATGTAGATGCTGGACTTGTTTACAAGTCCATTTGTGAGATTTGAAATTGTTGGAAATGTTCTGGAATCTCTGGATCACAAAGTCATTGAGGCAGTTTGGATGGAGGAAGTAAGAGACTATCACAATAAAAAAGAGGTGTGAAGTTTTTGATTGTTATCAGAAGAGTAATTACCAGCAAATTGCCACATTTATAGAGATAGCAACAGATGTGTGACAGCTGGGTTAATTGAATGTCTGGTGGGCCTTTTTCTATATAAGATAATTCCATGTACATGTTATAGGAAAGAAAGCAGGTGTGACCAGTCAGTTGTCAAACGAAGAGGATAAATATCACCTGGAGAATGTACTGGTCTACTAAACTTAATGGTTTGTATTTTTTAGCTTGCGATATAATCTAGCAATCGATTTTCGATGGTGTGGTGATAAATTTTATACCCAGAGAGCACATATTAATATGAAAGTATATGGCAGAGAATTTCTTATTTCTAGCTCTTATGTGAAGGCTTTGCAAAATGTACATGGATGTGCATTTCTGAAGCTATACCCCATCTCAGCACTACTATGTATATGACGCTGAAGTCAGCAAGTTTGGTGCTTCACAGACGTGCACTGCCAGAATATTCCCTAATTCTTGACACATGTAAGAAAGCACAGTACTGACAGGAAAGAAATCTAGTCACTGGCTGAGTCACTCCATAGTTTAGGGACTTGAAACAAATTAGTCATTGATTTCTCTGGGCTTTAGTCAATTCCATGTCTCAGAATGAAATGATGGAATTCAATGATCTCCAAGTCCCTTCTGTGGTTCTACCACCTTACAGGAAAAAGAAAAAAACAGTGTTTTAGCAATTTTTTTCTTTGTCAGAGATTTAAGACAAATTATCAATGCCATTATCCTGTAATAGCAAATAGATCAGAAGACTTCAGTAAGCATTTGTTGATGGGCGGACTGATTAGCTTATGTAAACTGTTGAGGATCAGAAGTATGAGAAAGTGCATAATTCCAGTCACGAGAGTCCTTTTCGTGCTTCCAAATATGTATCCTCTGTTCTGATGTAGGACATTAGTTTGTGTAATTTCTAATAGTAATTTCTGCTGAATGGAAGGTGGCTACCGGGATTTGCTCAAGTGTAGATAATCACCACATATGCATTTCCAGTGGAGTGGACCTGGTAGTTCTTAAACTTCACCACATTCGTCTTGAGAGTTTGCAAGAGATACAAATTCTTATTGGCAAGACAGGTACTACACTTAGTGAAAACTGCCATAGATTTTTGAAGTTCCTGGATCTGGAGTTAGAACTCTGTTCTAAGTGTTAGCTCCACACTTAGCCCCCTCAGACGTCGTTGCCCGCTAGT
This sequence comes from Canis aureus, assembly GCF_053574225.1. Taxonomy (NCBI): domain Eukaryota; kingdom Metazoa; phylum Chordata; class Mammalia; order Carnivora; family Canidae; genus Canis; species Canis aureus. The sequence continues at coordinate 37,998,284 of NC_135649.1, read as the reverse complement.
TGATCTAACTTCTCCATATTCCTTGTCCCTCATCATGGGCTCCAGACCCATCAAACAAGGTGGTTGTCTATTTTGTTCTCCCTGTGGATAAAGAAAGTCCCCTCTGTGAGTGTTACTATCCAATTCCCTTACTGCACAGTTGAAGTTATCCACTGTGTAGCCATTCTGTCTCCTCCTCTCCTGTAGTCCCATTTTCCTGCCCAGGAAGGTCTACCATACCTCTGCCCCAAATATGGTTTACTTTGACCAAAAATATTCAGGGTTAAGTACTGTTTGAATTTGCTCTCTTTACAACTCTTATAGATTCCCATTCATGAGAATGAATTCAGATGTATAACTTCTGTGTGCAAAACTCTGAGCCAATCCTATAGTTCTAGTCCAACTGTCCCAGCTTCCCCATCCCAAAACACACAGCATTTCTCTATATTCCATCTATTGTGTGTGGTAGTCATGAAATCAAGGAAGACTGCTGGGAGGAAGCTGTATTTGGCTGGACTTTGAAGAAAGGGACAGGATATTTGCAGAAATAGAGCACCCAGGAAAAAGCAATAATGTAATCAAATGTATAAGAGCAGAGCATTGGTTCTCAAATTGTAGTGTGCGTAAGAAGCACATGGGGTGGCTGGTGGCTCAGTTAGTCGAGTGTCAAACTCTTAGGCTCAGGTCATGATCTCAGGGTCATGAGGTTGAGCCCCTTGTCAGGCTCAATGCTCAGCATGGAATCTGCTTGTCCTACTCCCTCTGTTCCTCACCCCACTTGCATTCTCTCTTTTTCTCTCTCAAATACACAAACAACCATCTGTAAAAAAAAAATGCACATGGGGATTTTGCTTAAAATGCAGATTCCTGGACCATACCAAAAGAGATCTTGATTAGATTGGGCTGGAATGGAACCCAAGAATTTTAATGATAAATTCAGGTGATTTTTTAAAAAATTTTAATTTAATTTTTATTTATTTATTTATTTTTAATTTAATTTTTAAATTTAAATTCAATTAGCCTGTAACCTATGATACATCATTAGTTTCAGACGTAGTGTTCAATACTTTATCAGTTGTGTAATTTTTTTATATAGTGATTCATGAACAAAACCTAGAAAAAACTAATAGAAATATAGTCTATCCTTATACATATTGGGATGTATCATGGGTTCCTATACTCTAAGATGTACCATTTCACTTAATTCAATTGATTATTTATCAAACATCTATTATGAATTGTTACTTTATATATAATAGTGATTCTCAAAGTGATTTCTGTGCCAGCAGCATCACCTGACAATCTGTCAGAGATGAAAATTATGGGGCACCAATGCAGATGTACTGAATCAGAAAGTCTGGAGTTGGGGCCCAGGAATGCCTGAGGAGTTTGAGAACCCTTGCTCTACACTAATATTGGGTTTGTGTAATGTAGTCGACCTTCACATTTGCTGTTAGTTCTTCTCTGTTCAAACCAGTATTTTAAGAATGAATGGATAGAGACTTACTTCATAATTTAATTTAGCAAAATAAAGATATAAGAGCTGATATGTTATAGAGATGATTATTTCTTTATCTACACTGGTAAAAATAATAAAGAATTTTGAAATTGTTTCCATAGCAGATATTGCCTCATTTAGTTATTTAATGAACTTTTTTCAAATTTTTTAAAATTTATTTATTTATGATAGTCACACACACACACAGAGAGAGAGAGAGAGAGAGAGAGGCAGAGACACAGGCAGAGGGAGAAGCAGGCTCCATGCACCGGGAGCCTGACGTGGGATTCGATCCCGGGTCTCCAGGATCGCGCCCTGGGCCAAAGGCAGGTGCTAAACCGCTGCGCCACCCAGGGATCCCAGTTATTTAATGAACTTTTTAAAAAAGATTTTATTTACTTATTCATGAGAGACACACAGAGAGAGGCAGACACAGGCAGAGGGAGAAGCAGGCCCCATGCAGGGAGCCCAATGTGGGACTCGATCTCGGGACTCCAGGATCACACCCTGAGCCAAAGGCAGGCACTCAACCGCTGAGCCACCCAGGCATCCCTCATTTAGTTATTTAAATCAATGGATATGATGGCATGATTTTTATTTTCCTGTGAATATGTAAATTACATATTTTTTGTTACTTGTCTCTCAATTGTAATTAATCTGTGAAAATGCAGTTTTATTTTAGCTTAGAGCAGTGGTTTTCACCTTTTGTTGCACATTAGAACCATCTGGGAAGCTTTAGATGCCTAGATGTACCTCCTCTCCCCATTCTGATTTAATTGGTCTATATTAGGGCATAGCATTGGATATCTTTTAAGCGCTCCTCAGAGAATGTGCAGCCAGGTTTGAGAATCACTTGCCTAGAGTTTTCTACATGGCTCTTATTTTGCTTCAATTTCTAACCTCAGTTTAACAACAGACGTTCCTTAAAAAAAAAAAAAGTAACAATAAAAGAGTTCAGACAAAAATTCTACAAAAGCAGCAATGGTTATTAGGTTAAGAAATTATAATTCAGACCTCTTCCACTGGACAATGACTGGATTATTTAATATTCTTTGGTGGTAGAAATCTGGGCAGTAAAGTCCTTGAAATCAGGGAGTGTGCCTTGTCACTTTTACGTCCTCACTGCCAGGCACAGAGTAGAGACAAAAGTATTTGTTGAATAAATGGAGGGGAAGTAAGGGAGGAGTGAGCCAATTAACCAGTATCTGTGTTCTTATCTACAGTTTTAAATATTAATATAGGATTGTGTTCTTATCTACTATTTTCACATATTGGTCTAGGATTGTGAGCAAAGAAATAACAAATATAGTTCTTTACTCTGATAATTTGCAATTTTGAAATAAGACTTGTATGTATTAAAAAATGCAAGGTAGGTTTTACTTTGCATCAAAAATATAAAACTTAAGAGATTGGATTTTGTAAGAGGAAGAGTTTATAATGGGTTGGAGTAATCAGGATGGACTTCACAGAGAACTTGATGAAATAAGGAGAATAATCCAATAAGGAAGGACTTTGTAAGTAAAGATGCAGAAGAATTTTGGGAGCTAAAATTGAACAGATAGGGGATTTGGGCTAGAGTTTGGAGAGTCTTGGACACAAATTGAAATGTGAACATATATATGTATAGCTTAATATGTGCCAGGCAATGCAATAGACATTGAGAATACATCCAGGGGTCATATATACGATTTTTAAACCATTCCTACAGCATGGGCATCCGTGGCTTCCACCAGTCCAAACTCATGAAGTCCAGTAGGTTGTACCAGTATTTACTGACTGAATATCAATCAGTCCAGACTACGCAGTGAAGAAAACAGTCTGTGCCTTTATGGAATTTAACATATGTAAAAAAGAGTTTGGTGCCAGAGTATTTCCCACTGAGGGAAAAGGCAGCCCACATAAAGTTGTGACTCTACAAATGGTCCCCTGGACAACCAATATGTAGAATTAGAGTTAACCTTTGAATAACATGGGTATTAGGAGTACCAACCCCCCATGTAACAGAAAATTCACATATAATTTTTGACTCCCTCCAAACTTTACTAATAGCCTACTGTTTATCACAAGCCTTACCAATGTCAGTTAAGACATTTTGCATGTTTATATGTATTATATATTGTCTTATTTTTAAAAAGATTTAATCACTTGAGAGAGAGAGAGAGAGAGAGCAAGAGAGCGAGAGAGAGCACCTGAGCAGGGGGAGGGGCAGAAGAAGAGGGAATTCTCAAGCAGACTCCCTGCTGAGCATGGAGCCTGATGCAGGGCTCCATCCCAGGACACTGAGAGCATGACTGGAACTGAAATTAAGAGTCAGCCACTTAACAGACTGAGCCACCTAGGCCCCCCACATATATTGTATTATTTTTTTTGTTTTTTGTTTTCATATATTGTATTATTAAAGTAAGTTAGAGAAAAGAAAACATTAACAAAATCATAAGAGAAATACATTTATAGTACTGTATTTATCAAAAATGATTTGCATATAAGTGGGCCTACACATTTCAAACCCAGGTTTTCTCAGGGTCAGCTGCAGTTGAACCAGTCCTTGATTATATTGAGCTTCCTTTTTCCTTTCATTTTGCATTACACTACCATTTTGACACCTCCTCTATGGCTTCTGTGGCTTTTTGTAAATTCCATTCACATAGTTTGGACCTGTTTACATATTACTACTTTGTTATGAGCTTTTCACACTCCAGTTGTAAACATTCCCAAATCTAAGTTGTGCCACAATGTGATGGATCCATTATGTTTTAGTAATATTTGAGGCCATGTCATGGCAATCATAGCAAGATATTGAGCTTGGAGGGGAGAGAGAGGAGGGGAGAGAGAGAGAGAGAAGGAAAGGTACACAAAGTTGGTCCAAGTATACTGTTTGCTAGAGAAGAGAGTTTTTTAGGTCCAGTTGTTTTTTTCAGACCTCTTAATGATTGCACTTTTGCATAATCAATGGGATCACCTTTGTAGTAAATCCTTTATGCTTGTTAAAATGTCTGAAAACACCAGACTGACCATTTTTCAGACTGTTTCTTAATCACCTTTAATCAGGTGTAATTTTTCAAATCATTCATTAAAAGTATTATCTTTTACACAAAGGACATTCTTAATCATTAAACACTTGCAAAATGAAGTGTGTTATTGAAACACTAGGGAAGGTCAATTTTTCAGAGTACCAATGATTAAGACCATTTTATTGTCTAAGGCTTCTGTTTATTTTTATTTTTTTAAAAAAGATTTTATTTATTTATTCATGAGAGACACACAGAGAGAGAGATGCAGAGACACAGGCAGAGGGAGAAGCAGGCCCCATGCAGGGAGCCTGACATGGGACTGGATCCCAGGTCTCCAGGATCACACCTTGGGCTGCAGGCGGCGCTAAACCACTGAGCCACCGGGGCTGCCCAGGCTTCCATTTAAAAACAGAGAAAAACAGCTTAACAATAACCCACAACCCTCGGACTGGATGACGGGCACTGAGGTGGGCACTTGACGGGATGAGCACTGGATGTTATTCTATATGTTGACAAATTGAACACCAATAAAAAATAAATTTATTAAGAAAAAAATAAAAACAGAAAAATAACTTTTTTTATCCTATAAAAATAAGAGTTCACTGTAAAAGGTACTTTGAAGATGCAGAAAATTCAAAGTTAACTAAAAGTGCTCATATTTATACAAAAAAGGTACAACAAAATGTTCATTATTTCATCTCAATACTTTTTTCTAGCATAGAATGATCCTTTGTCTATAATTTTCCCAATATAATTATCTATAATATATCCCAATATTTTATTTAATATTATACTTAAAGCATTTTCATATGTTCCAAAATATTTTTCTAAAATATAGTTGTAATTGCTAGATAATGTTATAATCTATGGATATATCATTTTTTTTACTATTTTTGTACTACAGAATATTTAGATTGTTTTTATATATGATATATTGTAAACCATATCACCATAAACAAAACTCACTTTCCTGCATTTATGATCCTATCACTAGGTTATAAACCTATATTTGCAATTATTATGACCAAATACATGAATATTTATAAGGCTCATCATACATCTTATTATCTGGGAAGATTATACCAAAATAATATAGGTGAATATCTGTTTCACTGTATTCTTACCAGAATTGAGTATTACCACATGGAAAAAAATGGCAATTTTGTTTCTGTAAACTGGCAGACTAGGTGCCCAGACTGATTCTCTCATAGAAAACCAATAAAAACACTTTACAAATCTTAAGTACACCCATAATGTAGGTGAAAAGAAAATAAATTATCAGCTAGTGACCAAATGAAGGGAGAGATGTAAAAGAGCTAAGCAGCTCTCCAAAGCCAACTTTTACATTAAGAGCATTTGCTGAACTGAATGAACTTGTTTTCACAGCCTTCTGTAGGTCAAGGGTTAGGAGACAAAGCCTATGGTCCACCTAAGATGGAGAATCTGACAGGAGATCCTTACACAGAGTTTGGGCCCCAAAGGACCATACCCACAGTTTAAAAGTTGACTAGAGATAAATCTGTTCCTCATTCAGGAGACTGCAAGGAAAACTATACTACCTGCTTTGAATATTGGCAGGAATGTGAAGTAATCCTCTTGAGATTTTTGTAACAGCAAAGTAGCCCTTACATAGGTTTGCAGCCCAAATAGACAACACATGTGTGGCCTGGAAAACCTAAAGCTGAGTATTTACCTTAAAGCCAATCCAGACTCATGCTTCCTCCAAGGGCCTGACAGATCCAAACTCAAATCCTTTCTTGAGGGAACTTATTTTTATTGCAAGCCCAGGGTAATTTCCACAAATAGAGGTTGAAGGAAAATAAGGGGAAAAATAATTGAATTTATGAGGAAAAAGTCACCAAGAATAAGAGCCAGGAGAAACCAGAGAAAACAGAAATAAGATGTATAAAACTTCATCTGTGTAACTGTCAAACTCAGCAGAAAATAATTGTTTTCCCTATTTTAAGAAATTAGAGAATTAAAAATATAAGGAGCAGGTGGATATGAAAATAAACCATACAGAACCCATAGAAATGGGACATATTGGGGCACCTGGATGGCTCCATTGAGCATCCAACACTTGGTTTCGGCTCAGGTCATGATCTCAGAGTCATGAGATTGAGCCCTACCTTGGATGTTTTGCTTAGTGGAGAGTCTGCTTGAGATTCTCCCTCTCCCCCTGCCCCTCTTCTGACTCTCTCGCTTTTTCTCTCTAAAAATAAATAACCTTTAATAAATGAAATATATTACAATGAAAATTGAAAATTTAGTGAATGGCTCTAACAATGGGTTACACAAAATTGAATAGAGATTTAGTGAACTATACCAAATAACTGAAGAAAATACATAGCCCAAAAAGAAGAAGAGATGAGAAATGAGAGAGGGGCTAATAGACTTGTAGAATAGACTGAGAGGATCTAATATACATTTAATTAGAGATCCAAAAGGAGAAGGAAAAATAAAACAGAAAATATTTGAAGATATAGTCATTGAAGTTTTTGTAAAACTATTAAAACATCAATACATAGGTTCAAGAAGCTTAACTAATCCCAAGCAAGACTTTAAAAAGAGATCATCTGGGCAGCCTGGGTGGCTCAGCGGTTTAGTGCCGAGACCTGGAGACCCAGGATCGAGTCCCATGTTGGGTTCCCTGCATGGAGCCTGCTCTCCCTCTGCCTGTGTCTCTCATGAATAAATAAATAAAATCTTTTAAAAAAAAAAAAGATCATCTAGAAACATCATGTTGAAATTCTAGAGTACCAAAGAAATTTGAAAAAAAAAAAAAAACCGGCAAACTAGACCTCTCTACCCAACAAAAATATCTTTCAGGCAGAACAAATATAATACAAGATGGAAGGTTTGAAAAGCAAGAAGGAATAATGAAGAAAGAAAATAATTACATAGGTAAACATAAACATATGCAGAATATTTAAACAGGAATAATGATCCCTTGTGAAAAAGAGAAAACTAAATAGTAGATGATAATAGCATATAAGTCAAGAGAAGGTTTGATCAAATTCGATCAGGCTTAGAGTATTATAAGGTTCTTATATAAGTTGGAGAGTAACTATACTAATTAATTTTAGAACCTCAAATGATATTGTATAGACAATAGTCTGATCACAGTGTGAGTACGCTAAAATTCAATAGGTAACCAAGGTGCTTGGTTGGCACAGTCGGTTAAGCAACCAACTCTTGGTCTCTGCTTGGGTCACAATTTAATAAGAGTCCTGAGATTGAGCCCCAAGACAAGCTCCATGCTCAGGGCAGAGTCTGCTTAAGATTCTCTCTCCCTCTGCCCCTCTTCCTCTGTTTCTCTCTCAAATAACTGAGTCTTAAAAAAATCAATACGTAACCATAAAAGACCCATATACCTGGAAAGGAAGATATACTCTTTTTTTAAAGATTATTTTTCCTTTTAAGTGATTACTATGCCCAGCATAGGGCTTGAACTCATGACCCAGAGATCATGAATTGAATGCCAACCAGGCACCCTGAAGATATACCTTTCTTTTTTACGATTTTTTTTTTGTGGTAAGAAGATCAAAAGATCAAAGCAGAAATAAATTGAAATTAAGTAAGAATCAAAGGAGAAATAATCGAATTGAGATTCTGAAATACATGAAAATTAAAATAATAAAACTCCAATATAACAAAACTTAGATCTAGCTAAGGCAATAAATAGAAATTACAATCATCCTAAATGCTTATTTTAAAAGAGAGAATGGCAATTAATGACAATTATACATCTTAAGAATTTAGAAAAAATAGAAAAATAAATACAAAGAAATAAATAAAAGAACAAAAAGTAGAGATTAGTGAAATTAAAAAAAAACACCTATATATAATAGAGAGGACCAACACAGCCAAGAGTGTTATTTAGGGAAAAAATAAAGTTGACAAATCACTGGTAAAAGTGAGAAAAGAATAAAGTAAAATCCATGGTACAGATGTACGATATTAGGGATGCAAAGCACATATAATAAAAAATGTAGTTGCTATTAAAAAGATATATAATGAACAATTTTATGGCAGCACATTGGATACCTTACATAATATGGAAAAATCCCTAGAAAATGATACGAAATGTCTCAAGAAGAAATATAAAATCTGAATAATACTATAACTACTAGAGATAGTAATTAATTTAAATCTTTCTGCAGATAATTCTATGTCCATACAATTTTTTAATAGTGAATTCTACCAAATATCTAAGGAATAAATTATTTTCATCCTCTATGTACTATTCCAAAGTATATAAAAAGGGGATATTTCCTATTTCATTTTATGAAGCTGTCATAACTTTGATACTAAGTCTTGACAAAAATATCTGAGAGGAAAATTATAGAATAATGCCACTCTGAATACAGATGGAATTCCCAAACAAAATATTAATCAGTAGGATCCAGCAATGGTTAAAAAGGGTAATGTGGTATCTGTATCACACTGAGTTATTCCAGAAATTCCAGGCTGGAATAACTTTAGAAAAGGAATTAATATAATTCACAAAATTAATTTCAATGCAAATCAATGTAAATAGGAAAATTGATAAAACTTTTTATGATAAACTTTAACAGTAGAACTAACAGTAGAGGGGAATTCCTCTAATAATGAATACCAAAATTAAAACTTATGGTGTGTATTATTTGATATTAAGATTTAGAATAAGACAACTGTTCTTATAATTACAGGCAATGGTCATCTTTTATAAACATGATTGCAGAAAATTCAAATAATTTAGATGTACATATTGGGAATTTTAGAGTACAGTGTTTCTGAATTCAAAATAAAATACTAAAATATTCATATACTCTACTAAAAGCACATAAAATGAAATAAAAAGTGAAATATAGCTTTTGATGCTATTTAAAAATATAATGCCAAAGACCAATTTTAACAAAATCATGTAACCTTTATAGAAAAAAAATAAAAATATGTTAAATGTATTAAGACTTTAAATGGCATCAAATGGTAACTTGAATTCAATTCATATAAAGAAATTAAGAGAATCAGAAATTGTCAATAAGATTAATATAACAAATTTTATAAATATATATTTTTGTCTCCATTCAGTTTTTTAAATGACATATCTTGGGATCCCTGGGTGGCGCAGCGGTTTAGCGCCTGCTTTTGGCCCAGGGCGCGATCCTGGAGACCCGGGATCGAATCCCACATCGGGCTCCCGGTGCATGGAGCCTGCTTCTCCCTCTGCCTGTGTTGTGTCTCTGCCCCCCCCCGCCGCGTGACTATCATAAAAAAAATAAAAAATAAATAAATAAAATGACATATCTTATAAAATAATTACTTTTGAACTTGCACACTTAGATGAAATATGTACAATAGCACATAAAAGGAAATAAGAGGGGATATGTGTAATGGATTTCCCTCAGAAAATAAGACAGGATAAATATGAAATGGATTCTGATAAGTTATAATGTATATTTTAAGCATATAATAAACACTAGAAGAAAATAATATGTTTACAAAATATTTAAGGGAATGAATATATCATACTATGAAATATTCAATTAAAAAAAACATGAAATCACAAAAAAATAAATAAAATTAAAAAAAAAGCAGTAAAGCAGTAAAGGAGGACAGAGAAACAAAACAGCCATTAAACCTATAGAAAACAAATAAAATGGCACATGTGAATTGGACATATCAATAATAACTTTAAATGTGAATAGGTTAAACAGTCCAATAGATGAATGGATAAAGAAGATGTAGTATTATATAACGGAATATTAGTCATAAAAAGGAATGAAATCTTGCCATTTGCAACAACATGGATGGAGCTAGAGAACATAATGCTAAGTGAAATAAGCCAGTTAGAGAAAGGCAAATACTACATGATTTCATTCATATGTGGAAGTTAAGAAACAAAACAAATGAAGGAAAAAAAATAGACCCACCAAAAAATAGACTCTTAGCTACACAGAACAAACAGATGGTTACCAGAGGGGAGGCAGGCAGAGGGATGGGTGAAATAGATGAAAGGGTTTAAGAGTATGCTTATCTTGATGAGCACCAAGTAATATATGGCATTGTTGGATCACTATATTGTACACCTGAAATTAACATAATACCCTATGTTAACTATACTAAAATTAAAAATATATATATATTCAAAAGGTAGGGATTACTAGCCTAAATTAAAAAACAAAAATATCCAACTATATGTAGTTCACAGGAGGCACACTTTAGATTTAAAGATCTAAGCATATGAATAACAAAACGATGAAAAAGGTATCATGCAACCATAAAGAAGTTGGAGTGGCTATACTAATAAACAAAATGGAGCTTAAAGCAAAATATGTTGCTAGAAAGACATTTTATAATGACAAAAGACAATAGGAACGAATAATTTAAATATGTTATTATGTACTGAATTGTCTCCCCTCCAGATTCATATGTTAAAGCCTTAACCCCCATTATGACTGCATGTGGAGATCTGGCCTTTAAAGAAATAATTAATTTCACTGAGTTATAAGGATGAGGCCCTAATCCAATGTGACTCTAATCCAATATGACTAGAAGTGGAATTGATACCAGGGATGTTCAAGAAGAGAGAAAGGGCCATGTGAAGACACAGGAAGACGGTGGCCATCTACAAGCCAAGGAGAGAGGCCTCTGGAGAAATCAATCTTGACAGTATCTCAATCTGGGACTTGCAGTCTCTAGAAGTGTGAAATAAAGTTCTATTGTTTTAGCCACCCAGTCTGATATTTTGTAGTAGCTCTAGTTTACTGAAACTTTGGTACTATGAAGTGAGGTGCTGTTGTAACAAGTACCTAAAAATGTGGACATGACTTTAGAAGTGGGTAATGGGTAGAGGCCAGAAGCATTTTGAGGTGCATGCTAGGAAAAGGCTAGATTGCCTTGAAGAGGCTATTGGTAGAAATATGGACATTAATGGTGATTCAGGTGAAATCTCCAATGGAAATGAGGCACATGTTATTGGAAACTAAAAGAAAGGCAATTCATGTTATAAAGTGACAAAGAACTTGGCCAAATTGTGCTCTAGTGTTTGTGGAGGCAAAACCCAATAGAATAGCAAGGACAAATAAATTAATCCACTATTGTAGTTGGAGACCTCAGTACCTGTCTACCAGTACTTGACAGATTCAGCCAGCAGAAAACCAGTAAGGACATAGTTGAATTGAACAACATCCTCAGTCAACTGGATATAATTGATGTTTATGGAATATTTCATCTAACTGCAGCAGAATAAATGTTCTATTGAAGCTCACAGAGCATCCACCAAGATAAACCGCAGTTTGGGCCATAAAACACAACAAATTTAAAAGCTTATGAATTACAAAAGATATGTTCTCTGACCACAAAGAAATTAAATCAATAACATAAAGATAATTGGAAAACATCAGATCTGGAGGTTAAACAGAACACTTCTAAATAACCTATGGGTCAAGGAAATCTCAAGAGAAATTTAAAAATAGTTTGAGTTAAATGAAAATTCAACTTATCAGATTTGAGGGATGCAGTACAAGCAATGCTTCGAGGGAAATTTGTAGCATTGAATGCATGTATTAGAAAAGAGGAAATATCTAAATAAGATTCTACTTTAGGAAACTGTAAAAAGAGCAAATTAAATCTAGGCAGAAAAAACTTATTGGAGAAAAATATCAACTAGAAGGTAACAGATGGAATATTCCTGATTCATTCTATGAGATATTTCTCATAATAATACCAAAATCAGACAAAGTCATTACAGGAAAGGAAAATTGGACACCAATATATTTTATGAACATAAATACAAAAATATTAAGAAATGAAATCGAACAACATGTTAAAAAATTCACACCATGAGTAAGTGAAATTTATTCTAAACATGCAACCTGGTTTGACATTTGAAAATCAACTGCTGAACTCCATCACATTAACAGACTAAAGAAGCCAAATCATATGATACCAATAGATAATAGAAAAAGCACTGACAATATTCCACAACTATTCATGATAAAAACTCAGAAATAGAATCTTCCCGAACTTGATAAAGAACATCTACAAAAAGCTTTCAGCTAATATCACATTTCACAATGAGAAGCTAGATGCTTTCCTGCTAATATTAGGAGCAAGACAACGTTGTCAGTTCTCATCACTGTCTGTCAACATTGTCCTGGAAATCCTTGCTAATGCAATAAAACAAGAAAAGGAAATAGAAGGCGTATTTATAGATTGTGAAGGAAGAAATAAAACTGTTTTTGTGGGGTGCCTGGGTGGCTCAGTGGTTGAGCATCTGCCTTTGGTTCAGGTCATGATTATGGAGTCCTGGGATGGAGTCCTGCATCGCACTCCCAAAGGTAGCCTGCTTCTCCCTCTGCCTATGTCTCTGCTTCTCTCTCTGTGTCTCTCATGAATAAATAAAATCTTAAAAAAAACTGTTATTGTTTGCAGATGAAATGATTGTCTATGTAGAATATCCAAAAGATTAACAAAACTCCTGGAACTAATAAACAGTTATAGCAAGATTGTAGTACAAAAGGTTATTATACCATAAAAAATTGCTTTCCTATATTGAGCAATGAAAATTAGAATTTGGAATTAAAAACTCAACACAATATGTGTATTTCCGGATTTGCTTTCTTCATATTTTGTTGAGGACTTTTGTGTCTATATGTATGAGATATTGGTCAGTTAATTTTCTTGTCATTTTGTCTAGTTTTGGTATTAGAGTCTTATAGGATGATGCAGGAAATGTTCTAGTTTTGGAAGATCTTGTGAAGGATTGGTATTAATTTTTAAAATATTCAGAGCAGCCATTGAACCTGGACTTTGTCTGGTTTTTTTATTTAATAATTTCATGCCTTTATTACAGGTATATTCAGATTGTCTATGCCTTACTAAGTCAGTTTCAGAAGTTTGTGGGGTTTTTAAAATATTAATATGCTTTATATTTTAGAACAGTTTAAGGTTTACAGAAAAATACAAATCAAAACCACAATGAGATACCACCTCACACCAGTGAGAATGGGGAAAATTAACAAGGCAGGAAACCACAAATGTTGGAGAGGATGTGGAGAAAGGGGAACCCTCCTGCACTGTTGGTGGGAATGTGAACTGGTGCAGCCACTCTGGAAAACTGTGTGGAGGTTCCTCAAAGAGTTAAAAATAGATCTGCCCTATGACCCAGCAATTGCACTGCTGGGGATTTACCCCCAAAATACAGATGCAATGAAATGCCGAGACACCTGCACCCCGATGTTTCTAGCAGCAATGTCCACAATAGCCAAACTGTGGAAGGAGCCTCGGTGTCCATCGAAAGATGAATGGATAAAGAAGATGTGGTCTATGTATACAATGGAATATTACTCAGCCATTAGAAACGACAAATACCCACCATTTGCTTCAATGTGGATGGAACTAGAGGGTATTATGCTGAGTGAAATAAGTCAATGGGAGAAGGACAAACATTATATGGTCTCATTCATTTGGGGGATATAAAAAATAGTGAAAGGGAATAAAAGGGAAAGGAGAAAAATGAGTGGGAAATATCAGTGAGGGAGACAGAACATGAGAGACTCCTCTAACTCTGGGAAATGAACTAGGGGTGGTGGAAGGGGAGGTGGGTGGGGGGTGGGGGTGACTGGGTGATGGGCACTGAGGTGGACACTTGACGGGATGAGCACTGGGTATTCTATATGTTGGCAAATTGAACACCAATAAAAAATAAATTTAAATAAAAAAAATTGTATAGTACCGAGTTTCCACAAACTCCCATACTCTTCCTCCTTCACAGTTTCTCCTATTATTAATATCTTGCATTAATATGGTATGTTTGTTACAATGATGAGCCAATATTTACATTATAATTAATTGAAGACCACAGTTTACATTAGGGTTCACTGTTGGTGTTGTACATTCTATGAGTTTTGACAAATGTATAGTGATATGTATCTATGATTATAGTATCATACAGAATATTTTCACTGCCCTAAAAATCCTCTGGGATCCACCTATTTCTCTCTCCCACCCTCTTATCCCTGGTAATACCACTGATCTTTTTCCTATCTCCATCGATTTGCCTTCTTTCAGAATGTCTTTTAGTTGGAAGCATACAGTATGTGGCCCTTTTATATTGGCTTCTTTAACTTAGGAATATACATTTAAAATTCCTCCATGTCTTTTTATGGATTGATAGCTAATTTCTTTTTATCACTGAATATTATTCTTTTGAATGGATGTATAACAGTTTATCCATTCACCTACTGAAGAACATCTCAGTTATCTCCAGGTTTTGGCAATTATGAAAAATTTAAAGCTGCTTTAAACATTCATGTGCAAGTTTTATGTGGACATGTTTTCAATTCATTTGAGTAAATGTAAAGGAACTGGATCATATGATAAGCCTATGTTTAGATTTGCAAGAAACTACCAAACTGTTTTCCAAAGTGACTATAACATTTTTGCATTCCCACTGGTAATCAGAGTCCCTGTTGTTCCACATCATCACCAGTGTTTGGTGTTGTCAGTTTTTTGGCTCTTAGCCATTCCAATAGGTGTGTAGTAACATTTAACTTTTTTAAAAATACATCTTTGGTAATTGTTTACATTTGTTGTTAGACAAATCATTTAAACAGAACCTAAGATTTCATAGGAGACTCACATAAATCTAGATGCTTTCCTTAAGAAAACCTCCTTAAAGTTTCATTTTGCTTACAAAAACAGATGAATATGGCAGAGTATTTTTTTTTCTGAACAGAATTATGCTTGAGTGAAAAATATGATCTGTACAGAAAATTTTCAATTAAGGGAAACTCATTTCACCAGCAAAAAATAGCAGTCAAATTTTCAGAAAATGATGGGCATTTATTTAAACAACTTTTATTTGAGTAATTCTGGTATTTTGTCTTTTAGCAAGAAGACATACAACTATAAACACAGTCTGTGACTTTAAGACCTCAGGTTTCTTTCATTCTTTGTATATGAATAAAGGAATCTGGTCTATGTCTAACCCTAACTATGTTATATTGTCCCCAAACAATAGATTTTACTAGCAGTCAGTCACATATAACAGAGATTCTTGACTTTCTATTTTTTTAAAGATTTTATTTATTCATGACAGACACACACACAGAGAGAGAGAGAGAGAGAGAGAGGCAGAGACACAGGCAGAGGGAGAAGCAGGCTCCCTGTAGGGAGCCCGATGTGGGACTCAATCCCCAGTCTCCAGGATCACGCCCTGGGGCTGAAGGCGGTGCTAAACCACTAGGCCACCAGGGCTGCCTGATTTTTTACCTTCATTATAAAATTTTATTTATTTTGTTATCATCCCTGGACCAAAAAATTGCAATATATTTACTATAGGTAGGAGTCAAAATAGTCCACTCTACATCTGACATCTCATTATGAGCAATTACCAGGAATATATTCCTCAGTATTTTCATTAATTCTCTTCTTTCTCTGTACACCACTCCCAATCTTTCATTTTCTTCTAACACTGAACCTCCCCTTTTTTTGTTAAATGTGGAGTAAGCCTCATGAACTTTTCCATGAACAAAGAGATCTATAAAGGTGAACTACAGTCTTAATTAGCACCTCTGTAAAAACCACTGGTTTGCATAAAAGATAGAAGTTTCTGAAAGCTGAAAATGATCTGTCGACCATCTAGCCTACACCTCCCTGCAGGATTACCTTTGAATAATTCTCCCACCAGCAGCCCTAAATCATTATCTATCATGTTTTATAGATTTCTAGAGAAGGCTTTTGAGACAACCTTGCAGTGCTAATGTTTAACGTTCCATAAACTATTGTCAGGATAAAATCCTCTTTTCTAATCTGCAGTTTTATCTTATTTCCATTTAAATTCTCTCTGAAGGTGGCTACTGTTCATCAAGTTCATTTACATTCTGACAACTGTTATTAATAAAGGGCATAAGACTTCTGTTTTTAACCCCAATGTCAATTTTCAGCTGTCATTTACCTGACCTCTCAGCAGTATTGGCACAGATGATCACTCCTTCCAAGTTGATATTGTTTATTCACTTGGCTTCCAGTAAGCTACATTACTCTGTCTTTTTTTATTTTTGTTGCCTCGAGCTGTTCCATCTGTCTTATTTTCTGGACTCTCCTCTACTCCCACATTTTAAAATGTTGGAGTACTCCAGGACTCAATCCTTAGTCCTCTTTTCTTCTCTAGCTACGTTGTTCCATTGGTGATGTCATTCCTTGGCATTAAGTATCATCTACATGATAATGGCTCCCAAATTTATATCTTCATCATAGACCCATTCCATGAGCTACAGAATGATATATCCCACTGATTACTTGGCAGCTTAAACCTAACATGCTCAAAATTGAGCTCTTCATTCTACCCTCTTCCACCCAAACTCTTTTCCCAGTGTTTCTCACTAGAGTAAATGGAACCACCATTCCCCTATTGTCCAGGCCAGAATCTTTGGAGTCATTCTTTATTATTTTCTCTCCATAATCCATGTACAGATTATTACCAAGTCCTGTGAGCTCTATCTTCATAATGTGTCTAAAATGTCACCACCTTTCACTACTAACAACACTTCTACCCAGGTCCAAGCCACCATCCTCTCTCACTTTCATTACTGCAAAGATTTCTGGTTAGTTTTCTTGTTTCTGCTCTTGTGCCTTGATAGTCTATTTTCCATGCAACATTCAGGCTGAACTTTCAGTTATTAACTGAATTATGTCCCCCTAAAATTCATGTTGAAGTCCTAGCTTCCAATGTGATGGTATTTGGAGATAAGTAATTTGAGAGATAATTAGGTTTAGAAGAAATCATAAAGGTGAGGCCCATACAATGGGATTAGTGCCTTTATAAGAAGAGACACAAGAGATCTTGCTTCTTCTTGCCGTCTCCTCATGTACAGAGGAAAGACCATGTGAGGACACAGCAAAAAGGTGCCTGTCTGAAATCTAAGGACTGTGCTCTCATAGACATCCAGCCTGTTGGCTCCTTGATCTTGGATTTTCAGTCTACAGAAATGTGAAAAATAAATTTTTGTTGTTTAAGCCACCCAATCTTTGGTACTTTGTTATGGCAGCCTGAGGTGACTAAGATATCTTCTAAAGATACATAAATTATTACCATATAATTTTCCACTTAAAACTTTTAAATGACTTCCTATCATTCCTAGGACAAAGTTCAAAGACCTTACAAAGACTTACAAGATTCTGTATGATCTAGATCCCTGCTACATTTCTGACCTCATCTCTTAACCAGAATCTTCCTGGCTCATGGTATTTCAGCCACTCTGATTTCTTAGCTGTTGCTACGTTACCTCAAGTTTTTCCTCTATCCTGGATTTTGCACTTGTTGACTGTGTCCCTCTTTCTCCTGATAGTGGCATTACTCACTCTCTACCTTAAGATTTTGTTTTCAAATATCTCAAAAATGCCTGTCTAAAAATAGCCAAGTCTTTATCCATTACTTTTTATCCTCCTAGCCTGATGATTTTTTCTGTATAAACATATCATTAAATGATATTATCTATCTCTATTATCTTTTTTCCCCACTAGATGGTAAGTTTCAGGAGAGCAGGGAGGGATTATGTCTGTTTTGTTCACTGTTTTAGATTTTGTGCATGGGAGACATTTGATAAATATTTAACAAATGAATGAGTTTGATCTCACAATCACTGCTCTCCATCTGGCTCTTTTGTTTAACTCTTGAAGTTAAGGTAAAAAAAGGATGGCCTAGTGGGACTTTAAAAGCCAAATATGAGAAATATATTTAGGAACTGATTGTCAGTATAGCAGAATACCAATTTTATTTTGTTTCCATACATGGCTAACTGCTCTGTTCTTTTACCCTAATAAAATACATGTTTGTGGTTAGGTAGTCATCATGGTTTAAGACGAAAGAACCATCTAATACCTGTATAAGTGAATTCAGACCCTGTAAAATTTTTCATTTAGGCTAATCCTGTGATTTATTCATTCAGCAAATATTGAATATTTTGGGGGAAAACAGGCTGAGAAATAAAAATGAACGAAGTCTAGGGGCACCAGTGTTGCTCAGTCAGTTAAGCATTTGACTTTGACTCAGGTCATGATCCTAGGATCCTTGGATTAAGCCCTGAGGCAGGCTCCTCTGCCCCTCCCCCTGCTTATGCTCTCTTACTCTTTCTCTCTCTCTCAAATAAATAAAAATAAATAAATAAATACATAAATAAAATCTTAAAAAAAATGAATGAAGTCTTGTCCATGCTATTGAAGAACTCAGTCTTATGGGGACAGGCACACAATAAGATAATTTTGCTAATGACATATTAGGGTGGAGTTCAAGATACAGTGTGGGAACCTAGGGGAAAAGAGTACTCACAGCTGTCTGGAAAAGGCAGAGTGCTTCATAGAAGTGGTAGTATTTGAACTCCTAGATTAAGGATGGATGAGGCATGTTGCCAGGTGAAATATGCAGAGATTGTTTCTTGCAGGATGTGGTGCATGAGCTAGCTGTGACAAAAAGGTATGATGGTATAAGAGGGAATTGATCGAGGAGTAAATAGGACGGACAAAGGCATAGAGTCACATGATTAAAACAATTCATAGATTGAATATTGCAAATGATGTATTCTTGAGAGATGTGGAAGATAAGACTAATATAGCCAATTCAAGCTGATTCTGAGATTTCCAGAGTGGCTAATTAGGAGAACATACTATTGCAAATTCCGTTCTCTCAATGCACAGGTAGTTATCAGTTAAGAGGGAAATTTGATAAACTAGTCTAAACTATAGTATAATGACTCATTTGTTATTGTTCTCAGGGACACTTACATTTTATAGGAGGATACTCAGAAAGGGCAATGCATTATCTAGTAGAATTTTGGCATGGACAAGTAGATCAGACTTAAGCTGAGGAGTTTCCAGTAAGTTTTCCTGCCCTTAAAAATCATTCCATCATGATCTCTGTCTGCCATGTCAACTTACTGCCCTAAAATTTTTACATTTTCCTGTGGCACTCTGTCTAAAGGGGATGAGAAAATGAATGGATTTAGTTTTAAGACTGTCAAAGAATTATTCCCTCTGACTAGAATTCCAAATACCCAGAAGAGACAAAAAAGAAAGTGTGTGACTTAGAAAATCCTTGGATTAAAAAAAAAGGAACTAAAGCAGCTGTGCTTTACCTAAGTAAAGAATAATACATAAAAGGGGGAAAAATCCATCTGTTTTGAGTCATGAAATCATCCTCCAGGCTCTGAGGAAAGCTTATATCCAAGTGGGAGAGAAAGTGATTCTTCCTGTGAAACCCAATTCTAAAGAACAGCATCTTTTCCATGAGGCCTCCTGGTGGGACAGATCTTCCTCTTTCATCAGTCTAAGTTACTGAACTACAGATATATGTAAAGGTTAAATTGTGATACCTTGGTTGGAGCATTTAAGACCTGATGGTTGTTCATGCCTTCAGTGGTATACTAAAAACCAGAGGTCTAAAAATAGAACATAAAGAACATGCTCTTTTAAAAAAGAAAGTAAAAGGAGAATGAGTTCAATTTAGAAAAATGAAGCAAGTAAATGGATCTGGGCATTTAAAAATGCCATATAACTATGTAGAGGAAAGAAAGTTCTGACAAGTGAACAGTTTCATGTCAAGTGAATCCTACATTGACTTAAAAAACAGCCTTCTATTAAATGATTATTAATCTGAAGATACATATGTATCTTGGGTACTGTGTCAAGTGATATTGATGATGACAAAAAGATCCTTCGTTGTTTGCTTAGAATCTAATTGTGGAAACTAGCCATATAGTGAGGACATTAAGGTACATGGAAGTATTTGGTATAGATATACATATTCATGCGGTAGGCATTTCAAGTAAGGAAATGGTCACCGAAGGATGGGGTCAGACAGGGCAGCTCTTATGGAAAAGGTGAACTTAGAGCTTTGAAAGAAGGAAATGTGGGGTTTTGAATGGTGGAGAAAGAGGAAAGAAAGCAGTTTAGATATAAGGAAATAGAATGAATGAAGGTATGGAGGCAAGAATGTGGTATGTGATTTTAAGGGGGGCCAGTTTGACAGAATTGGGGCCAGCGATCATGTTGGGAATTAATGGGGGTTAGGATGAATAGATAGGGTGAAGTCCATTGATGGAAGACCTGGAATGCCAGGTTGATTAGCTTTGACTTTATCCTATGGGCAAATGGATGTCCTTGTAGGGGAGTGACATGCTGAAAGCAGTGCCTCTTAACATTAATCTAGCAGTGGTTTTCAGAAGAATTTGCTTGTCTGTGTGTGGTAAGTGATTGATAGGTGTGGGGTCAGTGAATGAGTTAACTCTTAGTTATGGCATGAAGGCTTATCAGAAGCAAATCTTTAAATTCCTCTCTAAGTGATTGGAACAGGGAACAAAGCCATGTTTTTTTTTTTCTTCCAATTCGTTTGTTGATGTTATTATATTTGCTTTAACTCTTCCTTTTTCTAATTTAGTGTACTGCTCAGGGAAGTTGGAAAGGAGGCAATGTTCAGGTGTGTGAACCTCTCCTCCTACCTTCTTGCCACCCCCCACCCTGATGCACGCTCAGTGGTCAGGAGAGGTCTTTTAAAACAGCTTTGTGATTCATTCTTCCATTTCCTAGGGAAGGTATGAGTCATTCAGCTTGTAATTGTCAAAAGCCCCTAAGTCTGGGCTTGGTGCCTTGCTTCGGTCCTCAGCCTGAATATAAACTGGGTTGCTTTCCATTTTCTTCAAAATCACCTCTTTCCAGTGTGACTTCATTATTTGAAATTATGCAAAGTCCTAATAACCCAGACAGATCCCTATTGAAATGGAAATACAAACACCCATCAAAATGCCAAATATGGATGAGCTGGAGATTATCGATGTTATTGTCCCCTCCCCCCAATTCAATTCAGGTTATCTCAATGGTTATTTCTCAAACACACTCATCAGGGATTTATGGACTACACAGGGACAAAGTCTTATCCATATTACATAGACATATAAGAACAAAAAATGAACAAACCACATTGAATAGTTAAATAGCAACATACAACACATATGATTAGTGTGCAGACAAATGCATGGACTGACTGCAATAATTATTTGGCATTAAAAAAGAGCACTCGAAGCCCTATGGTAGTATGCATGTTACAGACGTTAAATCAATTTTATGTATCTTCTCTCTGAGATTCTCAAATCTGGTATGGGCAGAAATGAGAATTGACCGTTAATTGACTCAATATCAAAACATCATTTCCAGATGGGCGTTTTCTTCTTGTTTTTGAGTTTTGCCTTTACAACATTCTTTCCAACTAGCTGAGTTATCTTATCATTGAGTACCCTTTTCTCCCTTATAATTAAGGGGATTAGTTTCTCACTGAAAAGTATCTGAGTGCGTCTATGAAAGATCTTCCTTTGGTTTGAAGAGTAGACTGTAGGGTTATGCAGGAAGTTAATATGTTCACTCCATCTGTAGATTGATGAGGCAGAACTGGAATCTCTCAGTGTGCTGCAGTCATATTTGGAGATGAAGTTTGCTTTTTTGTGCCAATAAATATGTGCCTCTGCTCATAGAAATGTTTTGGGGATGGTGAGTTTTTGTTGGCAGGTTTGA
This sequence comes from Canis aureus, assembly GCF_053574225.1. Taxonomy (NCBI): domain Eukaryota; kingdom Metazoa; phylum Chordata; class Mammalia; order Carnivora; family Canidae; genus Canis; species Canis aureus. The sequence continues at coordinate 37,976,249 of NC_135649.1, read as the reverse complement.
GAAGGGGTGGGATTAATTAGAGTCACTCTCTAAAGGAAAATTGTACTTTGGAATTATTCTAACAAGGAAGGGATGCACCAGGATAAAAGAGCTGTTTCTTGAATACTGCTAACATGCATTGGGTTGCTAAGCTTATCAACCCACAAATACTCCTTAAGATCGGCTCTGTGAATTCTGTGTATGCTGCCTGATTGAGAGCAAGTGCCTGAGAGAAAAAGATCTAGGGGATGATGGGACTTGGGGGAGGGAGGGAAGCAAAGAAGAGAAAAAGAGAGATGGAGGAAGGGGGGGGAGAGAGAGAGAGAGAGAGAAAGAAAAAATGGGGAGGGAAGGACAATATTAATAAATGAGAAATAGAATAGGAGGAAAGTTGCACATATTTGAGTTTGGACCATTGACAAGGTGATAGAACAACATATTCCTAGCACTTCAGGAGAACGATTGTTCAAAATGCAGAGAGTCTATGAGTAGAGGACATAGATAACAAAAAATGGCTCATTTAGACGTCTTAAATATTGCCTGGTTCTCCAAAGACCTTTACTTCTTTCCATGTCTAGAATATATAGCACAATGAAATCACATGAAGGGAGACTGTTCCAGGGCTGGGGTTACTCTTCGTATTGCAAGGTTGAGGTATTTAGAGCTACTAAAGGTATCAAAACAATGTAACTAAAAGACAATTACTTTTGAAAATTTATTGCTCAGTAACTGTATTATATATGATGTAGGAAATCCCTATACTTTAAAGGTAATTAGGCAAGATACTTTTAAAGGTAATTAGGCAATTATGCATAATGTGTATAGATATTCATTTATATATAGCCTAGTTATCAAGTAATAATACTTTGAGAGTATTCTATTTTTAAATTATCATGAATCCTCTTCCTTGAAACTCTCATATTATATTCCAAAGCAGCGCCCCTAATAAGCTCTTTTGCTTCTTCCAACCACACGTTGTATACCAAGCCGACATGGAGATATGGGAGATGAAGGTGGAAGCAGTGAGGAAGATGGGGCAATAAAACCCAGTATGATAATTTGCAGCCTTGGCTCCTAGGGAGGGTCTTACTGAACAGATCCTGATTACTTTGTATAGATTTCTAGAAACTCAAATAAGAGCTAAGATATAAGAATATTTTCGGGGATCCCTGGGTGGCGCAGTGGTTTAGCGCCTGCCTTTGGCCCAGGGCGCGATCCTGGAGACCCGGGATCGAATCCCACGTCAGGCTCCCGGTGCATGGAGTCTGCTTCTCCCTCTGCCTGTGTCTCTGCCTCTCTCTCTCTCTCTGTGACTATCATAAGTAAATAAAAATTAAAAAAAAAAAGAATATTTTCGTATTTATTTGGCATAAAAAACTAATTATTTTACTGTCACACTGACCCAAACTAGTGCTAAAATATGACTATGAGTCAATTTCTTCTTTTTAAAAAATTTTTATTTAAATTCAGTTAATTACCATATAATGTATTATTGGTTTCAGAGGTACGGATCAGTGATTCATCAGTCTTAATACCCAGTGCTCATTACATCACATGCCCTCCTTAAAGTCCATCACCCAGTTACCCCATCACCCCAACCCCCTGCCATCCAGCAACCTTCAGTTTGTTTCCTATCATTAAGAGTCTTATGAGTCAGGATCCCTGGGTGGCGCAGCGGTCTGGCGCTTGCCTTTGGCCCAGGGCGTGATACTGGAGACCCGGGATCGAATCCCACATCGGGCTCCCGGTGCATGGAGCCTGCTTCTCCCTCTGCCTGTGTCTCTGCCTCATTCTCTCTCTCTCTCTCTGTGACTATCACAAATAAATAAAAATTTAAAAAAAATTAAAAAAAAAAAAAAAGAAAGAGTCTTATGAGTCAACTTCTAAAAGCCAGCTCCATATCATTAGACTGGCCATCTTGGTCTACCTGACAGCATTTCTAGCTATGGCATCATCCCAGAGTGGTTATTTGAAATTTCTAAATTAAAAACCCTTAGACTGGGATCCCTGGGTGGCGCAGCGGTTTGGCGCCTGCCTTTGGCCCAGGGCGCGATCCTGGAGACCCCGGATCGAATCCCACATCGGGCTCCCGGCGCATGGAGCCTGCTTCTCCTTCTGCCTATGTCTCTGCCTCTCTCTCTCTCTCTCTCTGTGACTATCATAAATAAATAAAAATTTAAAAAAAAAACCCTTAGACTCACATCAACAGAAAAGATCATGCAAGGCATGATCTCAGGGTCTTAAGATCAATCCCCTCATCCAGCTCTGCACTCAGCAGGGAGTCTATTCTCCTTCTCAATCTCCCTCTACCCCACCTCCCTGCATCTGCATACTTTCTCTCTACAAATAAATATAAATATAAATATAAATATAAATATATAAATAAATAAATAGGTTTTCACATGGATGAATCTGGTAAATCTAAGTAATTTTCTTTCTTTTTTTTTTTACACAGAAAAATAGATTTTTATTGGAAGTGGACAAAATGATCTAAAATTTAGAAAAACAAATGGATGAGAATATCCAAGACAACATTAAAAAATAAGAATGACAACAGGGACTTGCATTGCTACATATTAAAATGTCTTAAAACTGTACTTACTAAGGCAGTACAGTTAAGATCAAAATAAACAGACCAATAGAACAAAGCAGAAAGCACAGTAACAAAAACTTTTGCAATAACAAAATGATTAAAGATACATTTAAAACTGATGGGTAATGAATTAGTAATTATTACATGAACAACTGGTTAACCATGTGACAAAAATTAGAGGGGAGGTTTACTTCATATCATACTAAATAAACGCTTAAATCCATATGGAATGATGTAACAATGAGACCGTAAACAAAACTGGAAGCCAACAGAAATATTTTCATAGTCTCAGGATGAGAACCTTTCCGAGTATGACAACAAAATAGTACAAAAGCATAAAAGGAAAAAAATGATGGATTTAACTGGTAACAATTGTAAAATATTGGTTAATCAAAAAATAATCTTAAAAATAGTTTAAAAAGAGAGACAAAAAAAACCTCATAAAATAAGGGAATTTAGAACATTCCTGAGTAATAATTCAAAAATTATGTGGATGAATCTTCAAAACAAGTATGACCCTAACATAGAAATTTTCTTCTTTTTTTTAATAAATTTATTTTTTATTGGTGTTCAATTTACCAACATACAGAATAACACCCAGTGCTCATCCCATCAAGTGCCCCCCTCAGTGCCCATCACCCATTCACCCCCACACCTCGCCCCCCTCCCCTTCAACCACCCCTAGTTCATTTCCCAGAGTTAGTAGTCTTTATGTTCTGTCTCCCTTTCTGATATTTTCCACACATTTCTTCTCCCTTACCTTCTATTCCCTTTCACTATTATTTATATTCCCCAAATGAATGAGACCATATAATGTTTGTCGTTCACCCATTGACTTAATTCACTCAGCATAATACCCTCCAGTTCCATCCACGTGGAAGCAAATGGTGGGTATTTGTCGTTTCTAATCGCTCAGTAATATTTCATTGGATACATAAACCACATCTTCTTTATCCATTCATCTTTTGATGGACACCGAGGCTCCTTCCACAGTTGGCTATTGTGGCCATTGCTGCTATAAACATCGCGGTGCAGGTGTCCTGGCGTTTCATTGCATTTGAATCTTTGGGGTAAATCCCCAACAGTGCAATTGCTGGGTTGTAGGGCAGGTCTATTTCTAACTCTTTGAGGAACCTCCACACAGTTTTCCAGAGTGGCTGCACCAGTTCACATTACCACCAACAGGGCAAGAGGGTTCCCTTTTCTGCATATCCTCTCCAACATTTGTGGTTTCCTGCCTTGTTAATTTTCCCCATTCTCACTGGTGTGAGGTGGTATCTTATTGTGGTCTTGATTTGTATTTCCCTGAGGCAAGTGATGCAGAGCATTTTCTCATATGCATGTTGGCCATGTCTATGTCTTCCTCTGTGAGATTTCTCTTCAAGTCTTTTGCCCATTTCATGATTGGATTGTTTGTTTCTTTGGTGTTGAGTTTAAAAAGTTCTTTATAGATCTTGGAAACAAGCCCTTTATCTGATACATCATTTGCAAATATCTTCTCCCATTCTGTAGGTTGTCTTTTAGTTTTGTTGACTGTATCCTTTGCTGTGCAAAAGCTTCTTATCTTGATGAAGTCCCAATAGTTCATTTTTGCTTTTGTTCCTTTTGCCTTCGTGGATGTATCTTGCAAGAAGTTACTGTGGCCGAGTTCAAAAAGGGTGTTGCCTGTGTTCTCCTCTAGGATTTTGATGGAATCTTGTCTCACATTTAGATCTTTCATCCATTTTGAGTTGATCTTTGTGTATGGTGAAAGAGAGTGGTCTAGTTTCATTCTTCTGCATGTGGATGTCAATTTTCCCAGCACCATTTATTGAAGAGACTGTCTTTTTTCCAATGGATAGTCTTTCCTCCTTTATCGAATATTAGTTGACCATAAAGTTCAGGGTCCACTTCTGGGTTCTCTATTCTGTTCCATTGATCTATGTGTCTGTTTTTGTGCCAGTACCACACTGTCTTGATGACCACAGCTTTGTAGTACAACCTGAAATCTGGCATTGTGATGCCCCCAGCTCTGGTTTTCTTTTTTAAAATTCCCCTGGCTATTCGGGGTCTTTTCTGATTCCACACAAATCTTAAAATAATGTGTTCTAACTCTCTGAAGAAAGTCCATGGTATTTTGATAGAGATTGCATTAAACGTGTATATTGCCCTGGGTAACATTGACATTTTCACAATATTAATTCTGCCAATCCATGAGCATGGAATATTTTTCCATCTCTTTGTGTCTTCCTCAATTTCTTTCAGAAGTGTTCTATAATTTTTAGGGTATAGATCCTTTACCTCTTTGGTTAGGTTTATTCCTAGGTATCTTATACTTTTGGGTGCAATTGTAAATTGGATTGACTCCTTAATTTCTCTTTCTTCAGTCTCATTGTTACTGTATAGAAATGCCACTGATTTCTGGGCATTGATTTTGTATCCTGCCACGCTACCAAATTGCTGTATGAGTTCTAGCAATCTTGGAGTGGAGGCTTTTGGGTTTTCTATGTAGAGTATCATGTCATCAGCAAAGAGGGAGAATTTGACTTCTTCTTTGCCAATTTGAATGCCTTTAATGTCTTTTTGTTGTCTGATTGCTGAGGCTAGGACTTCCAGTACTATGTTGAAGCAGTGGTGAGAGTGGACATCCCTGTCTTGTTCCTGATCTTAGGGGAAAGGCTCCCAGTGCTTCCCCATTGAGAATGATATTTGCCGTGGGCTTTTCATAGATGGCTTTCAAGATGTTGAGGAATGTTCCCTCTATCCCTACACTCTGAAGAGTTTTGTTCAGGAATGGATGCTGTATTTTGTCAAATGCTTTCTCTGCATCTAATGAGAGGATCCTATGGTTCTTGGTTTTTCTCTTGCTGAGATGATGAATCACATTGATTGTTTTATGAGTGTTGAACCAGCCTTGTGTCCAGGGAATAAATCCTACTTGGTCATGGTGAATACTTTTCTTAATGTATTGTTGGATCCTATTGGCTAGTATCATGTTGAGAATTTTTGCATCCAAGTTCATCAGGGATATTGGTCTGTAATTCTCCTTTTTGGTGGGGTCTTTGTCTGGTTTTGGAATTAAGGTGATGCTGGCCTCATAGAACGAATTTGGAAGTACTCCATCTCTTTCTATCTTTCCAAACAGCTTTAGTAGAATGGGTATGGTTTCTTCTTTAAACGTTTGATAGAATTCCCCTGGGAAGCCATCTGGCCCTGGACTTTTGTGTCTTGGGAGGTTTTTGATGACTGCTTCAATTTCCTCCCTGGTTATTGGCCTGTTCAGGTTTTCTATTTCTTCCTGTTCCAGTTTTGGTAGTTTGTGGCTTTCTAGGAATGCATCCATTTCTTCTAGATTGCCTAATTTATTGGCGTATAGCTGTTCATAACATGTTTTTAAAATCGTTTGTATTTCCCTGGTATTGGTGGTGATCTCTCCTTTCTCATTCATGATTTTATTAATTTGAGTCTTCTCTCTCTTCTTTTTAATAAGGTTAGCTAATGGTTTATCTATCTTATTAATTCTTTCAAAGAACCAACTCCTGTTTCTGTTGATCTGTTCCACAGTTCTTCTGGTCTCGATTTCGTTGAGTTCTGCTCGAATCTTTATTAACTCTCTTCTTCTGCTGGGTGTAGGATCTATTTGCTGTTTTTTCTCTAGCTCCTTTATGTGTAAGGTTAGCTTTTGTATTTGAGTTCTTTCCAGTTTTTGGATGGATGCTTGTATTGCGATGTATTTCCCCCTCAGGACTGCTTTTGCTGTATCCCAAAGATTTTGAACGGTTGTATCTTAATTCTCATTAGTTCCATGAATCTTTTTAATTCTTTCTTAATTTGCTGGTTGACCCTTTCATCTTTTAGCAGCATGGTCCTTAACCTCCACATGTTTGAGGTCCTTCCAAACTTCTTGTTGTGATTTATTTTTAATTTCAAGGCATTATGGTCTGAGACTATGCGGGGACGATCCAATCTTTTGGTATCAGTTCAGACCCGATTTGTGACCCAGTATGTGGTCTATTCTGGAGAAAGTTCCATGTGCACTTGAGAAGAATGTGTATTCAGTTGAGTTTGGATGTAAAGTTCTGTAGATATCTGTGAAATCCATCTGGTCCAGTGTATCATTTAAAGCTCTCGTTTCCTTGGAGATGTTGTGCTTAGAAGACCTATCGAGTATAGAAAGAGCTAGATTGAAGTCACCAAGTATAAGTGTATTATTATCTAAGTATTTCTTCACTTTGGTTATTAATTGATTGATATATTTGGCAGCTCCCACATTCGGGGCATATATATTGAGGATTGTTAAGTCCTCTTGTTGGATAGATCCTTTAAGTATGATATAGTGTCCCTCTTCCTCTCTCACTACAGTCTTCGGGGTAAATTTTAGTTTATCTGATATAAGGATGGCTACCCCTGCTTTCTTTTGAGGACCATTCGAATGGTAAATGGTTCTCCAACGTTTTCAGGCTGTAGGTGTCCTTCTGTCTAAAATGAGTCTCTTGTAGACAGCAAATAGATGGGTCCTGCTTTTTTATCCAGTCTGAAACCCTGCGCCTTTTGATGGGGTCATTAAGCCCGTTCACGTTCAGAGTTACTATTGAGAGATATGAGTTTAGTGTCACCATTATATCTATTCAGTCCTTGTTTTTGTGGATTATTCCACTGAACTTCTTCTTAAAGGGGAATTTTAAGAGTCCCCCTTTAAATTTCTTGCAGAGCTGGTTTGGAGGTCACATATTCTTTCAGTTCCTGCCTGTCTTGGAAGCTCTTTATCTCTCCTTCCATTTTGAATGAGAGCCTTGCTGGATAAAGTATTCTTGGTTGCATGTTCTTTTCTCATTTAGGACCCTGAATATATCCTGCCAGCCCTTTCTGGCCTGCCAGGTCTCTGTGGAGAGGTCTGCTGTTACCCTAATACTCCTCCCCATAAAAGTCAGGGATTTCTTGTCTCTTGCTGCTTTAAGGATCTTCTCTTTATCTTTGGAATTGGCAAGCTTCACTATTAAATGTTGAGGTGTTGAACGGTTTTTATTGATTTTAGGGGGGGATCTCTCTATTTCCTGGATCTGAATGCCTGTTTCCCTTCCCAGATTAGGAAAGTTTTCAGCTAGGATTTGTTCAAATACATATTCTGGCCCTCTGTCCCTTTCGGCGCCCTCGGGAACCCCAATTAAACGTAGGTTTTTCTTCCTTCCGTTTATTTCCCTTAATCTATCCTCATGGTCTTTTAATTGTCTGTCTCTTTTTTCCTCAGTTTCCCTCTTTGCCATCAACTTGTCTTCTTTGTCACTCGCTCGTTCTTCCACCTCGTTAACCCTCGTCGTTAGGACTTCTAGTTTGGATTGCATCTCATTCAATTTATTTTTAATTTCTGCCTGATTGGATCTAAGTTCTGCAGTCATGAAGTCTCTTGAGTCCTTTATGCTTTTTTTTCTAGAGCCACCAGTAGCTGTATAATAGTGCTTCTGAATTGGCTTTCTGACATTGAATTGTAATCCAGATTTTGTAACTGTGGGAGAGAGGACTGTTTCTGATTCTTTCTTTTAGGTGAGGTTTTCCTTCTAGTCATTTTGCTCAGTGCAGAGTGGCCAAAAACAAGTTGTATTGGGAAAAGGAGAAAAAGAGAGGAGAGAAAGAAGGAAAGAAAAGAAAAAAAAGAAAAATAGAAAAAAGAAAAAAGAGAAGAAAAAGAGAAAGAAAAAGAAAGAAAGGAAAGAAAAAGGGTGGGGGAAACAAACAGAAATCAAAAATCAAAAAAAGAAAAAAAAAGAAAAAGCACGGGGGAGTATCATCTCATTCTGTATACTTTATGTCCCTTGACTTCCCCTGGAACTTGTCCATCTAGCTGGTCTTCTGGGGGAGGGGCCTGTTGTGCTGATTTTCAGGTGTTAGCACTTGGGGGAGCTTCTCTGCCCCCTGCCTGGTGCAGGGCTCAGTGGGGTTGTTTACCCCGTGAGGCCCCTGGAGGAACAACCCCAGTGGCAGCGGCAGCTCTGGAGCCCTGGATTCAGACCCCGCAGTAACTCCGGAGCTCTGGGTCTGCAGGGCCTGGAGGCTCCGGGGCGGGGCCGCTGATCTGCTCAGCTCGGGGCAGGAGCGTCCTTGCTGTCCTGGGCCCTCCCGGTCTCTGCCTGTCCCGGGGGAGGCCGGATCCTGGGCTGTGTCCCGGCGCCCAGTGCTCCGGGGCTTGCGCTGTTGGATTCCCGCTCCCGGCCGCGCAGCCCCCTCTGCGGAGCCGCCGCCCGAGCACCTCCGAGCTGCTCCCGGGTCCAGCCGTGCGGGCGCTGCAGCCCTTTAGGAAGCTTGGCGCCCTCTCCCTGGGTAGCAGTTCCTCTGTTACTGTCCCAGGGAGCCTGAGGGCATCCCCGCCCTCCTGGGGTCCTGCTCCAACTCCCTGGGAGGCCTTTCTGCCCAGGAAGATTGGTGAAGCTCCTGCTTCTCCCGGACGGAGCTCTCCTGTCCTGGGGGTACTCGCCCCGGCCTTAGCCCCCTAAGTAATTTTCTAAGTTAGCATTAACAATGCTTGTTTCTCAGTTTAAACACTGGGCAGGAGCTTTCTACATCTTCTTGCTTTTTTTTTTTTGTTGTTGTTAATAATTGTAGTAGGATTCGGCACCTGCGTGGTACCACTGATTAAGTGCTCAGACTCTTGGTTTCAGCTCAGGTGTTGAGCTCTAGGTCTTGAGATTGAGCCCCATCTTGGACTCCACACTCATTATGGAGTGTGCTTGAGTTTCTCTCCCTCCCTTTGCCCTCTGACCCTGTGCTTGCTGCTCTCTTTCTCTCTCAAATAAATAAGTCACACTTCTGAAAGAAATTGAGGAAGACACAAAGAGATGGAAAAACATTCCATGCTCATGGATTGGAAGAATTAATATTGTGAAAATGTCTGCTACGCAGGGCAATTTACATCCTTATCAAAATACCATGGACGTTCTTCAGAGAGTTGGAACAAATAATCTTAAGATTTGTGTGGACGCAGAAAAGAGCCTGAATAGTCAGGGGAATATTGAAAAAGAAAACCATTGCTGGGGACATCACAATGCTGGATTTCAAGCTGTATTACAAAGATGTGATCAAGACAGTGTGGTACTGGCACAAAAACAGACACATAGCTCAATGGAACAGAATACAGAACCCAGAAATGTGGAATACAGAACTCTCAGAATACAGAACTCTCAACTCTATGGTCAACTAATATTAAACAAAGCAGGAAAGGCTATCCCCTGGAAAAAGGACAGTCTATTCAATAAATGGTGCTGGGAAAATTGGACATCCACATGCAGAAGAATGAAACTAGACCATTCTCTTACACCATACACAAAGATAAACTCAAAATGGATGGAATATCTAAATGGGAGACAAGAATCCATCAAAATCCTAGAGGATAACACAGGCAACACCCTTTTTGAACTTGGCCACAGTAACTTCTTGCAGGATACATCCATGAAGGCAAGAGAAACAAAAGCAAAAATAAATTATTGGGACTTCATCAAGATAAAAAGCTTCTGTACAGAAAAAGAAACAGTCAACAAAACTCAAAGACAACCTACAGAATGGGAGAAGATATTTGCAAATGACCTATTAGATAAAGAGCTCATATCCAAGATCTATAAAGAACTTATTTAAACTCAACACCCAAGAAACAAAAAATTTAATCATGAAATGGGCAGAAGACATGAGCAGAAATTTCACCAAAGAAGACATAATTATAGCCAACAAGCACATGAGAAAATGCATCTCTTGCCGTCAGGGAAATATGAATCAAAACCACAATGAGATATGACCTCACATCAGCGAGAATGGCAAAAATTAATAAGACAGAAAACAAATTTTAAAAAGGATGTGGAGAAGGGGAAACCCTCTTACACTGTTGGTGGGAATGCAAACTGCTGCAGCCACTCTGGAAAACAGTGTGGAGGTTCCTCAAAGAGTTAAAAATAGAACTACCCTACGATCTAGCAATTGTACTACTGGGTATTTAACCCAAAGATACAGATGTAGTGAAATGGCAGGACACCTGCATCCCAATGTTTATAGCGACAGTGTCCATAATAGCCAAACTGTGGAAGGAACCATGATGTCCTTGACAGGTGAATGGATAAAGAAGATGTGGTATACATATACAATGGAATATTACTCAGCCATCAGAAAGGATGAATACCCACCATTTGCTCTGACGTGGATGGAACTGGAGGATATTATGCTGAGTGAAGTAAGGCAATCGGAGAAGGACAATCATCATATGGCCTCACTCATAGGGGAAATATAAGAAATAGTGAAAGAGATTATAAGGGAAAGGAGAGGAGCTGAGTGGGGAAAATTAAAGAGGGAGACAAACCATGAGAGACTCCTAAGTCTGGGAAATGAACAGAGTGTTGCGAAAGGGGAGGTAGGTGGTGGTTTGGCATAACTGGGTGATGGGCACTGAGGGGGGCACTTGATGGGATGAGCACTGGTGTTATATATTGGCAAATCAGACTTCAATAAAAACAAATAAAAAATCAATCAATCTTTAAACAAATAATTATAGTAGATTACCAGGATTCACATAGAACTCTGGAGCATCCAGGAACTCTAGAGGCAACCTGGCTATGTAATCTCTGCTTTCATAAGAAATCTTCTACACAGAGCTGAATGGAATAATTTTTATTACTTCTAAGATGATTTTTTTCTGAGGGTTTAATGACACACATGGGAGAAATAACTTTTTTCAGAGTAGCAGAGGTAAGGAGCTATTCCTATATGTCTCAACAAGACTCAAAATCAAAGAAAAGTTCTGATTTAACCCCAGTAGTAGAAATAACTCTCACCTCTTGTTGATCAGAGTTCATCAACTGTAATTTTACCTTCTTTACTTTTCACAGCCAAAGAAGTGTTTGTTAAGAAAGTGTAGTAGGTGTTTCTTTTGTGACCACTGAGCAAATGTAAAACCTCTGTTACGAAGAGAGCTCCACTGTTCCTAGAATTTCAATGGAATAAGTTCATCTCAGGAGCTCCAGGAAAGGTTTCATTCATTTACTATGGAAACTCTATAGTAAAGGTTATAAAAATGTATAAAAGTACTACTATGTGTAACACTCTACCTACCATAATGAATAATCTCTTAAAATGCTCACTTAGTGGAATAATCTTGAACTAGATTTACTATTAATAAGAATATTCTTTGAAGAATTAAAAAAAACTTAGAAGAATATAAAACCTCTTTATTATCCACAGTCTCTCCTAGAACTCAGTAGGAAATTGATTTAACTCCTTCTTTTCAAGATACCAGGGTATGCTGGTATGATATTCTACTGAATAATGGCTCGGTGACCTGAAGTGTCCAGTCATTTCCCTTCAATCACATAGGGGAGGCTGAAAAGCTCATCTTTGGAGTTCCATTGCCTTCTCTTCCAGTGCTTTTGTCTCCATTGTGATACATTTTTGTTTAAAGTGTGACTAATATGTATGCAATACTTTTACAGTCAATTTTAAGTGCACATTTTGATGAATTTTGGTAGTTGCATACAGTTGTATAAACACCACCATAATCTTCCTGTCCCATTAACTTGATTCCCTCTCCTCATCTCTGACCCCACGCAATCATTTATCTGTTTTATGTCACTGTAGTTCCATCTTGTCAAGAATTTTATATAAATTAAATCATACACAATGTAATATATTGTGTTTGATGTTTTTCACTTAGTGTAAGGTTTCACAACTTTGACACTATTGAAATTTGGGCTGTGTAGTTCTTTGTTGTAGGGATCTGTCCTCTACTTTTTAGGATGTTGAGCAGCATTGCTAACCTCTACCTACAAGATGCCAGTAGCACTCCCCAGTTGTGATAATCAAAAACGTCTCCATATATTGCCAATTATTCCCAGAGAGGCAAAATAATTCCTGGTTGAGAATATGGATTTACGTTAATGTTTTTGAGATGCATCCATGCTGTATGTGTGAATAGTTCACTCTTTTCTTGATGAATAGTATTCCAATTTATGGACATAACAGTTATTGTTTTAGTCACATGTGGATGGACATTGGGTTATTTCCAGTTTGGGAATATTACAAATAAAGCTACTGTGAACTTCCACATAGCTATTTTTGTGTGGATATATGTTTCCCTTTCTCTTGGGTAAATACCGATGAGAATTGCTAGGTTATGTGGTAACTCTGTGTTTAGCCTTTTGAGGAAATGCCAGACTGTTTTCTAAAGTAGATGCACACTTTACATTCCTACCATGCTCCAAATCTTCAACAACACTTGTTATCATTCATCACTTTGAATATAACCATCTTCAAGGCTGCATAGTGGTATCTCATTGCAGTTATTATTTGCATTTCCCTAATGACTAATAATGCTGAGTATTTTTCATGTACTTATGGGCCATCTGTATATTCTTTGGAGAAATGATTATTAAAATCCTTTGCTTACCTTTAAATTGGGCTGTCTTTTTGTGGTTGAGTTGCAAGAGTTCTTTATTATTGATGCAAGAGCCCTTTGTCAGATAGATGCTTTGTAAATACAACCAGGCTGTGGCTAATTTTTTGTTCCTATTTTTTTTTAAAGATTTAATTATTTATTTATGAGAGACACAGAGAGAGAAGCTGAGACATAGGCAGAGGGAGAAGCAGGCTCCTTGTGGGGGGCCTGATAGGGGGACTTGATCCCAGGACCCTGGGATCATGACCTGAGCCAAAGGCAGATGCTCAACCACTGAACCACCCAGGTGCCCCTATGTTTTTTTTCTTAATTATGCTTTTCTTTCTTTCTTTTTTTTAAAGATTTATTTATTCATTCAGAGAGAGCGAGAGAGAGGCAGAGACACAGGCAGAGGGAGAAGCAGGCTCCACGCAGGAAGCCCGATGTGGGACTCGATTCCGGGTCTCCAGGATCACACCCTGGGCTGCAGAAGGCACTAAACCGCTGCGCTACCAGGGCTGCCCGTTAATTATGCTTTTCTTTTTTTTTTATTATTATTATTTTTTTAATTATGCTTTTCAAACAGAAAGCTTTCTTAATCTTGGGGGAGTCCATTTAATCAATTTTTTTTATACTTTGCATTTTTAGTGCCTGTTTAAGAAAGTTTAATTAACCTAATGTCACAAAACTTTTCTTCTAGAAGTTTAACAGTTTTAACCCTTACATATAGATAATATGATCCATTTTGAGTCCATCTTTGTATTTGGTATGTAATAAAAGTCAAGATTCATTTTTTTCATACAGCTATGTTGAAAAGACCACCTTTTGTTGAAAAGACCATCTTTTCCTTATGAAATTACCTTGACACATTTGTCATATATCAATTGACTATATAAATATAGAAGGGTACTATGTATTCTTGAAAAAAAAGTATATTCTTCCATTTTTGTGTGTGTTCTATAAATATGAAGTAAATTGAAGTGACTGATAGTTTTTTTTTTCAGATCTAAGTCTTTGCTGATTTTTTGTCTGGCTGTTCTATAAATTTTTAAAAAGATTTTTATTCATTTATTTGAAAGAGAGAGAGAGAGAGAGAGAGAGAGAGAGAGAGAGAAAGGAACAAACAGGGGGAGTGGCAAGCAGAGGGAGAGGGAGAAGCAGGCTCCCTGCTGAGGACCATGGGATCATGACCTGAGCTAAAAGTAGACACTTAACCAACTGAGCACCCCTATTCTACCAATGTCTAAGAGAGGGTTGTTAATATCCCCAATTATGATTGAGGAATTGTCTGTTTTTCCCTTTAATTTTGTGATTTTTGTTTCATGTATTTTGAAGCTTTTTATTGGGTAAATGGTCTTATAATCATTATGTCCTATTGAATTGACCTTTTTATTATAATAGTAATATAATCATTTCTGTTGATACATTTTGTTTTACAATATATTTGATTGTATATTATTATAAGTACTCTAGTCATCTTATGCTCTCTGTTGGCATGGATGTCACTTCTTAAGCTTTAATCACAGGGCTGTTGGCTGAGGCTTTGGTTCATCATCACATAGTCCTCTCTATAAGGCTGTTCATGACATGCCAGCTGGCTTCCCCAATAGTAAGTGATCCAAGAAAGAAAGTATGAATGACCAAAATAAGTTTTTAAAACCTAATCTCAGAAGTGACATAAGCATAATTTCTGCTATGCTCCATTTTTAAAAAATTTTCTTTTGTTGTCAAAGTTTATTTGACATAACAATGTCATATTTGTTTCAGGTGTACTCCACAGTGATTTAACAATTCTGTACATTGCAATAAGCATTCACCATGGTAAGTGTAGTCACCATCTGTCATCATACGCATGAGAATAATACTATTGAGTATATTCCCTATGCTGTATTTTTCATCTCTGTGATTCATTTGTCTTATGACAGGAAGTTTGTACTTTTTAATCTCCTTCATCGATTTAGCTCCTCCCTCCACCTCCCCTCTGCCAAGCACCAGTTTGCTCCCTATATTTAAGTCTGTTTCTGGTATAGTATGTTGGTCCCCCAGATGAACCCTGCTAGAATTTGAGACTATACAAGAGTATGCAGTGCTAGGAGGTGGGTGTCACTGGGGCTGGCTTGGAGGCTGCATCCTACAATAGTTTTAGAACAGCCACCTAAAAAATGAAGTTTCTACTCAGATGTCTTGAATTCTAGAATACTTTTTTTCTGTGTTCCTCAGGAGCCCAGAGTTGTCACACTCCGTATCTTCTCAGAAGATATTTAATGAACATGCCTTTAAATCAATAGACACTTCTGACACTCTCAGCATTGTGCTAGATCCTATGATTGGAGGAGAAGAGTGTAAGAACTGTAACATTTAACATAGTGTTAGCTTTCAAATAAGTCACCATTCAGTTGAGATGATATCGCCATGTCTGTCATTACTGTTAATCTGGGGCAGGCCCTCATCTTCTTTCCCATTGCGGTAACATCTCAGTTGATATCCTTGGTTCTAGACTCTGGAATCCAATCTTTAGTTTACTGTCTGATGTATCTTTCTATAGGTCTGATTATGTAACTACGTTTTTATAAAATACTTAATATTTCTCTATTGCCTATAGAAAAAACCCCAAATCTAATATAGTTAGAGAATTATTTGATACTTCAAAATTTGACCCCACCTCTGTTTCTAGCTACATCATTCACCACGTTTACTTCTTTCACAATGCAAATTATGTCATAGTCTAATTTTTTCCAGATAATTTTCTATAAAACCTTAATTCCATCAGCTCTGGGAAAAAAGGTTTCATGATCATATAAGTTTGGGCAGCGCTCTATACTATATTCCCTTCTTAGACATGCATGCAATATTGTATGTTAAAAGCTCTGAAAAGGGGATCCCTGGGTGACCCAGCGGTTTGGTGCCTGTCTTTTGCCCAGGGTGCGATCCTGGAGTCCCAGGATTGAGTCCCGCGTCAGGCTCCCGACATGGAGCCTGCTTCTCCCTCCTCCTGTGTCTCTGCCTCTCTCTCTCTGTGTGTCTCTCATGAAAAAAAAATCTTAAAAAAAAAAAAAGCTCTGAAAAATACTGTAATGAAGAGATCTATTTAAAAATAATCAGTTGTTTTCCAATTAGTTGACTGTGGAACCAATTTTTGAAGACCACTTCTTAACACCCTCTCATAAAATGTGTTTTGGGAAATTCTG
This sequence comes from Canis aureus, assembly GCF_053574225.1. NCBI lineage: Eukaryota > Metazoa > Chordata > Mammalia > Carnivora > Canidae > Canis > Canis aureus. Next base: position 37,960,108 of record NC_135649.1, on the reverse strand, counting down.
CTCTGTCATAGGGACTATTTGCAATTTCCAAAACAACTGTATTTTACTGTGTTTTTTGTTTTGTTTTGTTTTTGCATAAGGTGAGGAGGATTCCTCTGGTAGTTTGTTCCTGAAAGTGCCCTTTCCCCCTTACCAACCTGGAAAACTTACTTATCCTTCAAAGCACATCTCATGTTTAATCTCTTATAAAACCCTTTCTGTCACACCATATACTTTTTCCTAAAGCAAGTTTAATTGACTGTTATCATAGAACTTTGCTTAAAACCCTTTAATATTATGTCTCACATTTTGTGTGCTGGCTTCCTCCCCTGGTAAGCTGTGAGCTTGAGGGAAGGGTCCACATCTTATTCATTTTCCTATCTTCAGTGCCTAGCACAGTACCAGGTATTTGAGAGGCACATTCAGTTAATAATGTTCATTGTGTGAATACACATAAAATCATTATTCCAATATAGCTCATACTAATTAAAGACTGAGTTATATACTGTTTACAAAATGCTATAAGAATTCAAAAAATGGAATCAGTGAAGACTGGTATAATTAAGGAGTTTTATAGGGAAAGTGGGTCTTGAACTAGAATTTGAAAGATGAATAGAATTTGTGTAAACACTCTAAACAAAGACAGCCAGGCATCATCTGGCATGTTAATGGAATAGTCAGAGAAAATAATGGATGCTGAGGGGTAGAAAAAATTAAAGTTGGGTAGTGAAAATGATATCAGATTGTAAAAAGCTTTGAATGCCAAGTATAATAGTTTAAAAGCTGTTCTTTAAAGCATTAAATCAGGATGAAAACAGGATTTAGCAGAGATTAGACAAAAACACCCCAAACACATATTGATTTAAATTAAAGTCTCTATTATTAGAGTGACCAATTCTGTCATGTTTAAGTGGCTTGTGCCATTCACATACACAGAGTATTAAGGCTCATGTTCGAATTGCTTTGGCTTTATAATTCCTAACATAAATTTAATAATTTACACATAAAGTATTATCATAAAAGCAGAGTCTTCTGTCTTCCCTCGATATATTTTTTTCTGATAAAATGTTTCTTCATAAAACTATAAGCATGATCCCCATAAATTAAAGCACTAGAGGTGAATCCTTCTCCTGGGCATGAATCCAAATTCTAGAATTCTAATATTTTGAAATATACATGTAGTTTTCTGAATTCAATCAAGGAAAGGTAATCATTAACAGAGAAGCAAAATTTAAATTGGCATTCATCTATCTTTCTTTAGCTCTAACTCATTAAAATAAAGTGAAATTAGTTTGTAGGCCATCATATTTGAGTTTTCAATGTACCTATTATCAAAAAATGTTTTTTCTTTTAATGAGATGGTTAGCTCCAGGAGAATATTGCAAATCTAATAATTGGATTTTGGATAGGCTTATTCTAGGAATATAGTTCCTAAATTTTTCCAAGTGCTGTTGAGTAAAGTTTCTTAAACTTTTTCAGTCTAAGTTTTACTGTGTTGGGATTGAATCCAAATGTGCTTGCTTATTTCTAAATCAAATCTCTACTTTTGATATGATATCTTTTTAAAAAGATTTTATTTATTTATTTTGAGAGAGGAGAGAGAGAGAGAATCTCAAGCAGACTGCAGAGGGTGGAGCCCCACGCAGTGCTCAATCCCACAATGGTGAGATCATGACCTGAGCAGAAATCAAGAGTTGGACGCTTAACTGACTGAGCCACCCAGGCCCCTTTATGTAATATCTTTATATCTTTAAGGACTGTTATTAAGAAATAAATATTATTTTGTTTTATTTTTGAGATATAATTGACATATAACAATAGTATCAAGTGTACAACATAGTCATTTGATATTGGTATAGTTGTGAAATGATCACCATATTAAGTTTGATTAACATCCATCACCACACAAAGTTGCAATTTTTTTTCTTGTGATGAGAACTTTTAAGATCTACTCTCTTATTAGTAACTTTCAAATACATAATACAGTATTGCTTATTGTCATCACCATGCTGTTCATTACCCAATTAACTTATTTTTAATGGTACCTAACTAATCCTCCCTTTTTTCTTTACTCTGGCTTATTTTTCTCCGCATTACTTATTACAACCTGGCATATTTTATATTTACTTGTTTATTTTCTGTCTCTATTTACTAAATTGTAACATCTGTGACAATAGGGACTTTGTTGTGGTTATTGCCACATTCAGCCTTCCTAAAATATTGTCCAGAATATAATAGATCCTTAATAAATATTAGCTGAATGAATGAATGGATGAATACATTAAATGCTCTTAAGCCTAAATTGAGTTATTTAAAGGCAGAATTTTTTTTCTTTCAATGAGCAAATACTTAATGAGCTGTTTCTAAGGGTAAGATATTTTATTAGGCACCTGAGTCATATAAAATAAATCCTATAGAGCCATGTCTGCCCTCAAGGAGCCTGTTAGTGGGGAAGATAGTGCATGCATATAAATAAATTTAATACAAGGTAAAAATGAAATATTCAGGAAGAAAGGGCACAGATGAAGTGCTATGAAATTTAAAAGTAGGAAAAACTATTTTTGGCTTATGCAATCAGGGTGAACATCATTAGGCAGGAGAGCCTTTGACACGTACATGGTGAGTAAACATTTGGACATGGTTTGGAAGTAAATATATTTCAGACAGTGGAAGAAGAATAAATAAAATGCAGGAGTATGAAAGTACAGGATATAAGCCCATTGCTATTTTATTTCAATATTCATATAGCTGACATGTTACAGAGTGATGGTTGAGTAATTATCAGTGATATAATAATGAGTTTGATAACACACAAAGCTCAAAAAAGCTAGTTACCTCTTTTCCATCACTTTGACAGAAGCCAAATCATCTCATTTTCTGGTGTTATGGGTGGACAGGAGGTGACTAACCAAATATTCTGAACTATGACACAAGATCATATAAGTATGAAATATGGCTTCATTTTTTTCTCCCCTTTGATCACACACAAAACATTTGTGATGGTCATACTGAAAATTCAAGCAGGGCTTTTGGCAACCTGGCAAATGAAAAGGAGAGATGGGCTTCCAGCTTAAATTGTGTTGTTTTAAAAAAGGCTGGAATGCATTGGCCATAAAGTCAAAGTATAACTTATTAATGTAGATATTTACAAAATGCAAAAGGGGAAAATGTTTATTCCTGCAGAATGAAATGTGCTTCCTAGATACTTCAATGAATAATTATTGAGGACCTACTATGTATAAAGCACTGAGCTAGACAGTGTGGGACAAGACATGATTAATATGTATTATTCATCAAAAATTATAAAAGCTAGTAGGAAAAATGAGGCATCTCTTCAAAATGTCATAATAGTTAATTAAAAGGTATAGGTGCTATAAGAGATGTTGAAACATATGCATGGACCTTCAGAGGAAGAGGAATGCATAGTCATTGGCGGGAGAAATTGAGATGACTGCACTTAACTTGGAACTTGAAGGAAGAATGGGATTCAGTCTGCAAAAATGAGAGGGGGAATTTCATGGAGATGACACACCATAAGCACAGATATAGAAATGAGGAGGTGAAAGCATTTTCTATTTCATCTTTTTTTGAGCAGGCTATAATGGTATGTGGATCCAGTAATTAGATGACAAATACTTGACATGAATATGGCCCATAGTCTGTCAATATTTTTTTTAATTTTTTTTTTAATGATAGTCACACAGAGAGAGAGAGAGAGAGGCAGAGACAGGCAGAGGGAGAAGCAGGCTCCATGCACCGGCAGCCCGACGTGGGATTCGATCCCGTGTCTCCAGGATCGCGCCCTGGGCCAAAGGCAGGTGCCAAACCGCTGCACCACCCAGGGATCCCCCTAGTCTGTCAATATTAAATGAGATTATTTTTCTTTCACTAATGAGGCCCAATAAAATCTCCTCAAGTTATTTACTTAAATTTACTTACTACACTAATAATGCATAATACTGGAGCATTCCAGTATTTGTAAATGAAGGCTGTGAATGGAGAAAAATGAAATGGCTTATTTCAGAATATGTCTGATAGTCTATATGATGAGAAATAATGGGCTTGATCAAATTTTTATTCTTCAGTTGATGGTTATTTGTTGTGTATGTAGATGTGAGCAAAGATTAAAGGTACGTTTGGATTGCATCTTTTGGGCTTTCATGCTGATTCCACAACCATGTTGTCATGACTTAGGCATAAAATACAGCAGATGTTCCTTTAAATGAATACCTACGTAAGCTCTCTGCATATAGCATGTACTATCCATTAAATCTAAAGAAGTAGCAGAAATAACTGAATTTGTATTTAAGTTAAATTCTGTGCTGGTGGTCATGAGGGGTTTTTAGAGCACTTAGAATATGGGGGCAGGTAGTCCCTGTGTAATGACTCAAAATGATTATCAAAAGACAAGAGAGCCAAATGAAGGTATATGGAAAGGCCTTAAAGATTTAGTTTTATTTAGAAGTTTGCCTCAAACTAGCATGGTGACCACTGAACCAAAGGTTTCTGTGGATTTTGTCAAAGATATTTTCCCCTCAGATTTCTGGTATACTGGGTACATCAGAGAGAGAAAAATAAATTTAAGGGGCTCCTGGGTGGCTGAGTCAATTAAGCTTCTGACTTAGCTCAGGTCATCCCAGGACCCTGAGATCATGCCCTGAGTGGGGCTCCCCACTCAGCAGGGAGTCTGCTTGTCCTTCTCCTTTTTCTGCCCCTCTCCCCCTGCTTGCGCTCTGTTTGTGTCTCTCTCAAATAAATAAATAGAATCTTTCTTAAAAATCATAAAAATAACAAATTTAATAAGAAATTTCAAAAATAGAAAATAACTTTAAAAATAAATAAAATTGGAGACTAAGGAATATTTGTCCTGATTCTGCCTTTTTACTCAAATGTCAGAAGAGGGACAGACATTCAGTGGTCTTATGGGACCCTCTGCTTCAATACCCCCACCCCCCGCCTCACTCCCCGCCCATTGGCTGTGTGTGTGGGTGGCGGGGTGGGGCACAGACTTCCAGACTTCCAGAGCCCCCTCCAGCCCTTATCTCGCAGAGTCCATGGGCCCTGCGTGCTCCCCGGCAGTGGGCATTTTACCTCACCTCTTGGCGATGTGTTTTGGGCCGCCCTCCTGGGAGAGACCGGTACCGAGTGCATCAACGTTGCCCTGGCTGGTACCAGCTGCCCGAACGTGCGAGCGTGTTGTCTCTGGCCTTGCGTAGGGTGACAGATATCTGGTTTCCATTCCAGCAACCCGTTTTGGGTCACCACAGTGCCAAGAGGGTCCAAGGAGTGCGTTTTAGTTGTTAAGAAGGTATATCTGTCGCCTTCCTGGGCGGGTTCTTCATTCTCCCACTGCACTTGCGCAGATCACAGTCCCAGCACCGCCAACCCCGCCCCCTACGCCCTGGCTCCTCTGAACGCGTTTGCTGGCCGATGGGACAGCTCTTGGTGAGAACGTCTTCTCTAGCGATCAGAGAGGGTGCCTTGCGGTACTGGCCCCGCCGGCACCCCACTCGCTGCCAACTACTGTCCTTGACTGCACGGGAAGGTGGCCACTGATAACAACACTGTTAGTTGTGAACAGAGCTGCGCTCCTTTGTGAGAGGGCTCCACCGCAAGGTGATGGAGCTAAGTGCCAAAATCATAAATAAACAAAACGTGTTCTGGTCAGGCTTTTTAGGAAAGTATCCCACTCATAAGAATTTAACACACTTAATCTATATATAACATTACACCTTTGCTAGACGATAAGTACATTAGATAGTTAAAAATTGAGCTGAGGGTAAAGAGACAGGTTGAAGTAACCCTTTGTGGTAGCTGAGTGCCAGGCCAGTTGGCAGAAATAATGGAAATAATGATCATGTGTCATGAGGTTGTTAGATTTGATGAGAAAGGATGTAAAACACTTAGCATGTTGTAAATTATCGAAGTTTATTGTTGTTTTATATTGCTATTATTGAAAAGGCTCTAAATAAATAAATAAATAAATAAATAAATAAATAAGCTCTTACCTGGGGTGCCTGGGTGGCTCAACTGGTTAAGCGTCTGCCTTCAGCTCAGGTCATGTTTCCTGGAGTCCTGGGATAGAGCCCTGCATTGAGCTTCCTGCTCAGTGAGGAGTCTGCTTCTCCCTCCGCTCCTCACCACCAGCTTGTGATCTCTCTCTCTCAAATAAATAAACAAAAATCTTAAAAAAAAGCTCTTCCCTATCTCCTAATAATGTTGTTATCAGTGGCCACCACCCTGTACAGAGATAGGATTTGATTATACTTTTCTCGTAGTATGTTTACATTTTAATCTTTAATTCAGTGATTCTCAAATCTTTTTTTTTTTTTTAATCTCAGGACTTCTTACCCTCTTAAGAATTATTCAGGAACTCTAAAAGCTTTTGTTATGTAGGTTATATATAGCCTTTTGTTATGTAGGATATATATATATATATATATATATATATATATACACACACACATATATCAATGTAGGTTATATATAGGTTATTAGGTTATATATAACCTTTTGTTATGTAGGATATATATATATATATATAGAGAGAGAGAGGTTAAAACTGAGAAATTTAAAATATATTTATCTATTGAGAAATAATATTAAATCTATTACATACTAATATACACATTTTAAAATGAAAATAACTGTCTTTTTCAAGACAAAAATAAATTTAGTGAACAGACTATTGTTATTTTAAACCTTTGCAAATCTATAAAGTATCTAGCTTCATAAAAGCTAGATACTTCATAAAAGCTTCATACCTACACATTAAGTAGCCTCTGAGATACTCTATAATATATACATAAGAGAATAAGAGTAAAAATGGCAAATTATTACATATACAAGTGTTTTTATAAAAATTGTTTATAAAAATTTATAAAAATTGTTTTTAATCTTGTGAACTCTCTGCAATGTTCTCAATGATCTCCAGTGGTCCTCAGGCCACACATTGAGAAATGTTGCTTTAATCCAATTGGTATATGATGTAAGATGTATTTTTTTCTAAATAACCAAATCCACATATTGATATTCTTTTTTTTCCCCACATGAGATTTGAAATGCCATCAGTATTTGTTCACTATAAAAAAAAATACACACATACACACATATATACTTGGGTTTGTTCCTAAGCTTTCAATACTTTTTCTTGTTATGTTTTAGCAGTGGCACCAGTCTTCTAATTATTTAGATTTATACTATATTATTTTAATATCAGCAATATAAATTTCACTTCCTATTCCCATTTCATGTCATTTTAGTAGGATTTTTATCTCCAGAACTCTACTGAAACAGCTCTTATTAAGGACACCAAAGACCTACATATTGCTAAAGGTAACAGCTAATTCTCTGCCATTATTTTCACCTTTCAAATGTGTTTGCCACGATTGTCCACTTCCTCCTTTTTGAAGTGTTTTCTTTTCTTGGCTTCCATAACACTATATTTACATGTTTTTTTTCTTATTTCATTAGCTACATATTCTAAGCTTGATTACCCTCTCTTATATGACTCCTTTTTTTTTTTAATTTGAGAGGGTGGGGAGGGGCAGAAGGAGAAGGACAGAGGGAATATTAAGCAGGCATCATACCCAGCACAGAGCCCAATCTCACAACCCTGAGATCATGACCTAAGTTGAAATCAAGAGTTGGACGCTTAATGAACTGAGCCACCCGGGTGCCCCTCTCTTATATGACTTGTACCTGTTAAAGTGGTTATGTCCTGGGCCACTTTATTGTCTCTATCTATATTCTCTCCTTGTGCATTCCAGGTAATCACAGAACCTAAAATACCATTTAAAAGCCAATGACTCAAATTTACATCTCAAAGGAATAACCATATAGTCATAATTTGAAAAGATTAAAGCTAGAGAATTACACTACTGTGTATTGAGACCTATTATAAAATTGTAGTGATTAAAACAGGTGTAAAAATAGACAAACTGTTTAATGGAACAGAATATAGTAAAAAAATAAAACTACATATACACAATCACCTGTTACATGTTTCATGACATATTGACACCATAGTACATTAGTGAATTGATACTTTTTAAAATAAATGGTGCTGGCTCAATCAGATATCCAAGTGGGGAAAATTGTATCTTGACCCTTACATCATACACAAAGATCAATTTTTGATGTACTGTATATGAAAGGTAAATTGATAAAAGCTTTTAGAGGAAAACATGGAAAATAGATTTATTACCTTGGAGAAGGCAAAGAGTTTTTAAAAGACCTAACCATAAAAGAAAAAAAATGGCAGGTTATACCATATTGTGAATTAATTTGGATTTAAAACTCATTTTCATCAAAGATTCCATTAAGAGACTTAAGAGGTAACTTATAAAGTGGGACATGATATTTGTGAGACACATAACTAACAAATGACTAGCATTGAGAATAAAGAACTCTCACAGATTAATAAAATGATTGGTTACAAAAAAGAAAATAGGCAAACAATTTAAACAAACATTTCATAAAAGAGCACTATCCAATGGCCAAAAAAGCAGAAAAGTTGCTCAACTTCATTAGTCATTAGGGAATGCAAATTAAAACCATAGTAGAATACTATACACCTATCACATTGTCTAAGACAAACAAAAATAAAAAGCAAACAAAAAAGAGAATGGTTGGTGAAGATATAGACTGCTGGTATTTTCAAACTGCTAGCATGAGGGTTAATTGGTTTAAACACCTTGAAAACTATTAGAGAATATCTAATAAACTACAAATTCATACCCTATGACTCAGCAATTTCACTGCTAGTAAATATCCAAAAGGAATTCATATAAGTTAAAAAGAAAACATGTACTAAAATATTCATAGCAGACTAAAATAGTGAATGAATGCAAATGACTCATATTCCCATGACCAGTAGAGTGAATAAATGTGGAAAATTCACTAATGTAGTACTGTATGGCAATAAAAAGGCTTGACAATATATATAGATCTCACAAACATGTTGGATGTGGGACTCAATCTCATGACCCATGAGATCATGACCTAAGCTGAAACCAAGAGTCATTTGCTTGACCGACTGAGCAACCCAGGTGCCCCTAAAAGATTTTTTAAAATGTACATCTCTGACACCTAACCTGAAATTTAATTTTTTAAAAGATTTATTTATTGAGAGAGCAAGAATGAGTGTGGGAGTTAGGGGAGGGACAGAGAGAGAGAGAGAGAATCTCAAGCAGACTCCCTGCTGAGCACAGAGACCAACGTGGGGCTTGATCTTACGACCTGGAGATCAAGACCTGACCTGAAATCAAGAATTGGAAACCTTAATGACTGAGCCACCCAGGTGCCCCTGACCTGAACTTTAGGTATTATTGCTCACTCATGATCTCCACTTAGGTATCTAATGGACATAACTGGATATGATCAAACAGAACTACTGAATTCTCTCTACCCTCTTTCAAATCCATGCTCTACAAACTTTTCTCATTTTAGTCAATGACACCCTCTTGCTTAAGCCAAAAACCTAGGAGATCTTGATTTTTTTTCTTTCCTTCACAGTCCACATCCAGTCCTTCAAAAAGTCCTCTTGGATTTACTTCCAAAACATATCCTATTTATGACCACTTCTCCCTATTTCCAATGTTAAGATATTACTCTATGACATCACTATCTCTTGAACCTTGCTACAGCTCTCTAGCTATTTTTTCTGTCTTATACCTACCCTTCTCCATTCCACGGTGCATCTTTTGAAAGACTAAATCACATCATATGACTTAAAACCTTTTACTGACTGTATTTTAGGGTACTAAAATAGCTGTAGATGAGTGAGATTTTTCCTTTTCTAGTTAAGAACCCCACCTAATAAATAGGGAAAGAATGAAGGATTAGAAAATCAATATTGTATATCACTTAATGAGAAAATTGATTTAGGCAATGATCTTTAAAGGATGAAAGCATTGTGTGAAGGATTTATGAGGGACTTTACAATAGAGGGATCAAGCTGCCATCACATGAATCTTCTGATCAATCACTAAAAATTACACCTGGAAATTGAGTATTTTCTCAGGATGAAAAACACAGCACAACAATATATATATATATTTTTAAAAGTTGAACTTGAGTCTAATTAAGAACTAACTTCCATTTAAAGGAATATGACATGTGAGCTAGATAAACAAGTTAAACAGCATCACAAGGAAGTGAATCCACTATATCAGGACATTCTCCAGTAAAATGGACTTCTATTCTTTTACAACTCAATGACATGAGAAAAAGGATGGAGTTTTTGCTTTAGCATGAAAAATGAATAACAACAAACATAATGTACAAAACTTGTGTGGATCCTGCTTTGAATAAACCAATAGTGAAAAGATGTATGTGACATAATCAGATAAATTTGATTGTAGACTATTATATGACACCAAAGACTTAATTGTTACCAGTGTTAGGTGTGATAATGGCATTGTAGCTATGTAAGAAAATATCCATACTCTTCAGAGATGCATACTGAATTATGTATATAGAGATGAAATGACATGAAATCTGAGAGGTTTGCTTAAAATATGTAAACAAAAAACACAGATGAAGCAAATATGATAAAGTGTTGATAATTAATGATTTTGGGTGATGGTTGTATGAGGTTTATTATACAATTCTCCTTATTGTATATATCCTTAGTTTTTTAAAATAAAAAGCAAACAAATCTCGGATGGCTATCCAAACCACTTATGATAAAATCCAAACCCCCCTAGAAATATTATAAGATTTACACGATTTGTTTACTTCCCTGACTTATATCTCTCTATCCCCCCCCACCATATGCTATCTTCCAGCCATTCTGCTAACCTTTTTGGGTTTTTAAGTTTTTTAAAGATTTATTTATTATTTTATAGAGACAAAGTCTGCATGAGCAGGAGGAGGGGCAGAGACAGAGGGAGAGGGAGAGAGGGAGAATCTCAAGCAGACTCCCTGCCAAGCATGGAGCCATATGTGGGGCTGATCTTAGGACCCTGAGATTATGACCTGAGCTGAAACCAAGAGTCAGATATTTTAGTGACTATGCTTACCCAGCTGCCCCTAAACTTTTTGTTTTGGTACACATGAACATAGCTCCTTTCTGTCTTAGAGTACTTGAATTTGTTAGCTTTTTTTTCTGTTTGAAGTGCTCTTCCTTCAAATAATTCCATGGCTACTCCTTTTCTCAACACTGGGGATCCAACTAAAATATTACCTCCTTGGAGAACTTGTCCTCAACCATCCTAGCCAAAGAAGCCTCCATACTCATACTTTACTACAATGCCCTGTATAGAAGATCAGATGATTGTTCAGCAAATATTTACTACCTACTCCTCTTCCACTGGAGGAGTACATTTTCTTTCTCCAGTGTTGTTGGGTTTGGCCAGGCAAATTGTTATAACCAGTTTGGCCAATTGGATATGAGCAGATATAAGCAAGCAGATTTGAAATGTGTTTGCAGTTAGGCACCCTTGTCCTTTGTGATAGAGCCATGGAAAGAGCTTTCTCAGGATGGCTGCTGCCCCTTCTTTATTGATCTTATTAGTAATAGCTCTAATGTACTATACAGATATTTATTGTGATTATCAAAAAATATCAGTGACTGGCAAATAATAGGTGTTCAGTAACACTTTTTTGAGTAAATAAACGAGAATCAGGCCACAAAGATTTGGAGAGAGCTTGATTTAGATCCTTTGAGCACCACTTAGGGCCTCTGATTATGGTACAGAATCCTATGTATTGGGAAGCAGGATAAAAAAAACTTATCAACCAAAGCAAAAGGTCAGATTTCATGTACTATCATAGTTTGCATGTGAACTTTATTTACCGTCTAGAAACCTTCCCAAAGCCTTGCTGTGGAGGCAATTCATAAGGCAATTTCTGTCCCTGTTAGAAAATGGTTGAAAGAGAAAGTATAATTTAGATATAATAAGGGTAAGTCTTTCTATGAGATGTCTTCTGATTTGTATTTTATATCTTAATGTACAATTTTACAGCAGTCACAGAACAAATAGTACCATGTCCCTTATTTTATAGTTTGTGAAGTTTTCATATATTTTTGACCTAATTTTTTCTTCTGTGATGTTGAGATATTATATTGGGAAGTCATAGGCCCCACGTGTCCTGATGCCACTGTTACTTTTGACCTTTAGGAAAGTTGTATCCATGAGTCAGATAGGTAGTCCTCCATATGAATGAATGATGAGAAATTTCCTATACTTCCCATGAATCTCTGTTCACCCTAGAAGGATCTCTTAGGAGGAGAGAGGGGTAGATAATGAGGTTTGATTGCTCTTACTGAGCTTCTTATTAAACCTCACACATCATGGGTGAGTATGAAGGCAAAGTTTATACCTTGTATGTGCTAAAATCATAATATGAGCTAATGTGTCATACATTTACAGTTGTGATTATTTTTAAACATTATCCTTAGGGATCATGTTTTACTTTGAAGTTCAGATTACTATATCCTCTGATTGTGTACCATGGCCTATTTCAATCAGTTACTAATAATTGTTGTTATGCTTTCCTAGCATTCTAAATCTAGTTTATTAGTTGATTCTAAATGCCATCCCAGAGAAATCTTCGATTCTCTTTATTTAATCTGATAACTGGTCTGTTTATATGTGTGCTTTTCTTACCACTTGACCTTCATCCCCTATTCCCTACAAACTGCTTCCTACTAGAGTCATTATAATTCTGAAATCTAGTGCATATTCCAATACAAAATTTCTTTATACATTGCTTACTACTCCCTACAAACTGCTGCCTACTAGAGTCATTATAATTCTGAAATCTAGTGCATATTCCAATACAAAATTCCTTTATACATTGCTTACTAGAGTATTCATTCTAAAAAATATTTATTGAGCACTTGTTACAGAGCACTGCTAGATACTTGATTTTGAAAAAAAAAAAGCATGAGTTCTGATTTTCCATTACTGGGGCTTTTTCAGTATGGCTTTTAGGTTAATACTTTAATGATTTCCTGGCCCTATCACCTATGCTAATCTTCTTTCAATTACCAGAAGTTCCATGCTGGGATTTCTTCCTTAATATTTATATGATATATCCCCCAAATTAATCCATGATCAGGGATCCCTGGGTGGCGCAGCGGTTTGGCACCTGCCTTTGGCCCAGGGCACGATCCTGGAGACCCGGGATCGAATCCCACGTCGGGCTCCCGGTGCATGGAGCCTGCTTCTCCCTCTGCCTATGTCTCTGCCTCTCTCTCTCTCTCTCTGTGTACTATCATAAATAAATAAAAATTAAAAAAAAATCCATGATCATGTGGGTCAGGAAAAAGAGTTGTGGAGTGTAAGCAGTGTGTAAATGCAGTCCTGAGTTGGGGGCTACAATGGGAAGGAATTAACAGCATATTTTAGAATAACCTATAGGTTCAGGTGAATATGTAGGTATTTCCTATGGACCCTACTACAGGGCTTGGCTGTGGACCTATCCAAGAACAATTCCATGATGTCATGGTACTGGTAGAAGACACCCTTAGGTTGATATCAAGGTTTTCAGAATTTTGAAAAGTGTACCTCCACTCCACATGCCTAGAACTATGGTAGCGGTTCCTAGGCTGCCAATGCTTTAACTCTTTTCAACTTAACTTTTTTGAAAACTAACTCTAGATTCACTCCTATCAGGAGATATGAATTCCATTTCTGACTCTGTCAATAGCTAGTTCATTTTTCCCTTTGGCTACTTTTTTTTTCCTGTAAAATGTGGGATGGTCTCCAATATGTATTCCAGCAATGATATTCCCTGATTCTATGACTATATAATAAGCCCTGGGGAATCCCTGGGTGGCGCAGCAGTTTGGCGCCTGCCTTTGGCCCAGGGCGCGATCCTGGAGACCCGGAATCGAATTCCACGTCGGGCTCCCGGTGCATGGAGCCTGCTTCTCCCTCTGCCTGTGTCTCTGCCTCTCTCTCTCTCTCTCTCTCTCTGTGACTATCATAAATAAAGAAAAAAAAATTAATTAAAAAAATAATAAGCCCTGGAAAGATACTAGTTATTGTATATATTTGTGTGACATTTACAATCAGAGCTAAAAAAAGACACTGAATATGGAAACCCATGGCTGAAGTAGTTGGATATCATAAGAAGTCAGAAATTTGTCATTGTCTTTTGTAGTCATTTTAATAAATGATATGTATCTTCAGTGCATGCATATCTCGTTAGTTATACAACTGCTCAACAATCAAGCATAAATGCCTTGTGGTAGTTAGGGAGCATACCTCCTACTGCATAATCATAAAATATGAGAATTGGGATGGCTAATTATTGCTAAAGTAATTGAAGAATGAAATACCCTGATCAGCTTTTGCATACTGTATCTCATTTTCCTAAGAAAACAATGAATAAGAGCTTTTATTGCAGACAGAAGAGAATGTATATTGGATTTTCAAACCCTTCTAAAGGCTTTCATTAAAGGAAATATCTAACCTTAGAAATCTCAGAAAGGACTTGGTCATAGGAAAATGGAGAATCTGAATGATCTAATTACTTAAAATATCCAGCCACAATGAAGCAGCATTGATCTAAAATCTGAATGACCAAGCAAAGTAGAAGCTAGGTTTTCTCCCCCAACAAAACATCAGCAAGGCTTCTATGCTGATAGCTGAGACCTTGCCCTCTTCTCCCCTTTCCCCATTGAAGTATCTGAGGGCTGGAAATACATTAGTGTTCTCTAGATGTCTTGCTTTGATCTTCAGTTTACATAAGAAAAATATACTTTTCTATGCAATTTTTGTGCTATCAAAAAGGCTTATAGCATAGAAAAGCTTATCCAACCTTTTCTTTAAGGCTCAATTCAAGTCCCATCCATCTTCTCTCTTGTAAAGCATTTTCTGATGAATTTTCCCCGCTTTACTCCTTTTATTGGCCTTTATTGTGTGTACCACACAAATAGGATCTTGTTTAGTTTTGATATCACAGGCTTCAACATTTTAATATATACTTTCAAAGTCTGGTGTGTCTTGTCTCTCAGCTAGTTTTCACGTGCCTCAATAATAGGATTCCCTTTCTCTACTATGATTCCTGACAACATCTATCTAGCATGATTCTGGGCACATAGAAGGTACTTGATTAAATGATTGATTAATCAATGTGGTTTGATGAAAAATAATTCAAAGTGACATGGACTGTGTGCAAATTTGAGAAGACAAATGTGGCACTTAGATGCTTTGAAGGATATGCCATTTTGATGCTTGATTAACGGATAAACTTTATTTAATTCATCATCTTCTCATCATTGACCAACAGACATACAGCATCAATATTAGTGTAGTAGAAAATTTTATTTTAGAAACGTAGCAGTGTCACTAATAATATAAAGTAAAATGTGACCAAAAACAATAAAAAATAAAATGTGACCAAACCTGGTCACAGTGAATTTTTTCACTTGCTAGGATATTCATATTTATTTTAATAAAATTTTAAATATCTAAATATTCTTAGTTTCAATGTAAGTTCATTTGGTCCACTTTTTTTAAAGATTTATTTATTTATTTATGATAGACAGAGAGAGAGAGAGGCAGAGACACAGGAAGAGGGAGAAGGCGGCTCCATGCCGGGAGCCCAACGTGGGACTCGATCCCGGGACTCCAGGATCGCACCCTGGGCCAAAGGCAGGCGCTAAACCGCTGAGCCACCCAGGGATCCCCCTCATTTGGTCCAGTTTAATAATAATTTCTCTGCAAATATAACAGAGCTATTACCTCATGGTTATTATCTGGGCTGTGATGGTTAATTTTTGTGTCAACCCAGACTTAACATAACGTCTCAGATGTACTTGGTCTTGTAAAGAAGAACTACTCATGTCTGACCCCCACCTTGCTTTAGGCTGGCTTAGCACTATGTCATATCAGAAGTTGGTAACCCAATTAGAGCCTAATTTGACCTAAATTTCTTATACCAGTTCTCATATTCCAGCTCTTCTTTGCTTTCCTGAAGCTGACTCTCTACAAATGCCTGTTTTTAATTTTTTTATATTTTTAAGTTATCTACACACAACATGAGGCTTGAACTCACAGCCCTGAGATCAAGAGTCACATACTCTATGGACCAAACCAGCGCCAACTAATGTCTGTTTAGATGTAAAGCTTGTTATTTGCATTCAAACACCAGGATGAGGCGGAAAAGGGAATCTGGCACAGGATTCTATATTGCCTAGAGGAAGAGGAGCCTTTTAATTATTTGCAGAAAGACACTCTATGGGCCTGGCCTATTAAGCCTATGGCTTAATTTTCACCTTTGGTTTAGTTTTAGCTGTGATCACTATGTACAACTTAAAACTTCCTGTCCTCTTTCAAACTAGCATCTCTGTACTCTCTGCTTAGTTCACTTACTGTGCCCATTCAGACAGTTCCTCCTTATTGCACTTACCCCATGGTATGCTATAAGAGCCTAGTCTTATTGCACAGTATAGTAAGTACCAGCATAGTGTGTTCTCCCTGCCAAGTGGAGAAATTATCCTGGTCGTTGGCCTCTTGACTGTGTGTCACCATCATACTCACCTAATTAGGTCAGACCAGTCAGAATAATCTTTTTTTTTAGACTAACTCAAAGTCAACTGATTACAGTTGACCCTTGAACATGCAGGAGTTTGGGGCACTGAACCCCCATGAAGTTGAAAATCCACATATAACCTTTGACACCTCCAAAACATAACTACCAATAGGCTACTGTTGACCAAAAGCCTTACCAATAACAGAGTTAATTAACACATATTTTGAATATGTATTAAACATTATATTCTTATAGTAAAGTAAGCTAGAGATAATATTAAAATAATAGGGATGATTGCAGTACTTTACTACATTTATATAAAAAAAATCACAGATAAGTGTACCTGGATTGTTCAAACCTGTGTTGTTCAAGGGTCAAGTGTAATAACATAATCACAAGATTAATTCCCATTATATTTGCAGGTCATACCCACACTCAAGAGAAAGTTATAGAAGGCATGTACACCAAGGAGTGGGAATCTTGGTTATCTTAGAATTCTACCTATAGCATAATCTTAGCCTTTTGTATAAGTTTATATTAGGGTAGAGTCACTGAAGTAGATAGCTAGTCTAAAAGATATGTTAGAAATTTTTATTCACACATAACTTTTAAAATATTGTATTTCTTTATACTCTGACCAAAGTCTAACAGTTTATTCTAACCCTAATCTTACATTTTAGATTGTAAGAAGTACAAGGACAGGTATTTTTATTTTTTCATGTAGATATCCTTAATACCTAGAACAGTTATTGGCAGGTAGTGGGTACTCTTGGTTAAGAACGTTCATAATAGTCTTTTACTGCCTTAGGGAAATTTCATTGTCCTATAAAGCATCAATATCTATTTTTCTTCTCTAAAAGTTGCTCCTCCATTTACCTTTCAGAAAAAGACTGAGTATCTCTACATTTCAGGAATTATTAAAGTATTATTTGTTTTGCTGTCCAACTAATCCTTGTCCCTGTCATTGGAGAAAGGTAGAGGTACTTCTGCATCCTCCTAGACTTTTTTAGCTGCTGCTTTGGGTAGTTTCATCTGCATCCAGAGATGTGCATCCTTACCCCAGTTAGCTTATTTCATTGATAACCGCTAACACCTACCTTTAAAATACTAATTATTTTCAGGACTACAAAGAGACCACATCCCTGACAACAAAACTTGAAAAAGTTAAACAGAAATGTTATGCCTTTCAATTTAAACAAGGTAAGAGGGTTAACAGAACTAAGTTGAAAGTACCTAAGTTGTGATAAATGAAGTGAAGCACATATTGAGTAGGGGAGACTCTAAATCATGTGTTGGGGAATTAGAAGCAGGGTATTTGGCAGAGCGGTAAATATAATCCAGGGTAATTTTAAAAACATAAAAATCAAATTGTGTTTTAATTATCTTCCATTTTGACAATAAAAAAGTATTTTTCCAGCATTATTGAAGTGTAATTGACATACAATATTAAGTTTAAGGTTTACAATGTGACGATATGATAAACATATATTGTGAAATGATTACCAGAGATTATTTAAAACATCTCCATTACCTCACATAGTTACTTTTGTGTGTGTGAGAGAGAGAACATTTAAGATATATCCTCTTAGCAACTTACGAGTATACAATACATATTTTTTTACAAGCTGCAAATAGTATTTTTTTATAAATTTATTTTTTATTGGTGTTCAATTTGCCAACATATAGAATAACACCCAGTGCTCATCCTGTCAAGTGCCCCCCTCAGTGCCCATCACCCAGTCACCCCCACCCCCCGCCCACCTCCCCTTCCACCACCCCTAGTTGGTTTCCCAGAGTTAGGAGTCTCTCATGTTCTGTCTCCCTTTCTGATATTTCCCACTCATTTTTCTCCTTTCCCCTTTATTCCCTTTCACTATTTTTTATATTCCCCAAATTAATGAGACCATATAATGTTTGTCCTTCTCCGATTGACTTACTTCACTCAGCATAATACCCTCTAGTTCCATCCACATCGAAGCAAATGGTGGGTATTTGTCGTTTCTAATGGCTGAGTAATATTCCATTGTATACATAAACCACATCTTCTTTATCCATTCATCTTTCGATGGACACCGAGGCTCCTTCCACAGTTTGGCTATTGTGGACATTGCTGCTACAAACATCGGGGTGCAGGTGTCCCGGCAAATAGTATTTTATTTATCAGAACTTTCATGTATAAAATATGCTTTTCCTATGGATAACTTTGTAGTTTCTTATCTAACAAAGGTCATTTCCAATGATTTTTTTAAAAAATTTAATTTAAATTCAATTACTATATGTTGGCAGATTGAATTTAAATACAATACATGTTCTTAACTGTAGTCACCATGCAGTACATTAGATTTGCAGAATTTATTATAACTGGAAGTTTGTAGTGTTTGCCCAAATTCTCCCCATTTCCCCTACCCTCAGCCCCTGGTAACCACTAGTCTACTCTGTTTCTATGAGTTGGGCTTCTTTAGATTCCACATATAAGTGATAGATACCATATTTGACTTGATGCCAAATATCAGTATTTGTCTTTTTTTTTTTAACAGACTTAGTTTACTGAGCTTAAAGCCCTTAAAGTTCATCTGCCGTGTCACAAATGGCAGGATTTCTTTCTTTTTAGAAGCTGAATGGTATTCTATTGTGTATATATACCACATTTTCTTTTGCCATTCATCTGTAAAGACATATTTAGTTTGTTTCCATAACTTAGCTATTGCAAATAATGCTTCAATAAACATGGGAGTACAGATATCTCTCCAAGATAGTGATTTCATTTCCTTCAGATATATACCCACAAGTGAGAGTGCTGGATGAAGTGAATTTTTAGTGGAAATTAATTAGATTGGGGAACAGAGTGGGAGGGTAATGTTGCATTTGATAGAAGATGTTAGAATCCTTAATTAATAATTTATAGGATTAAAATCATATTTTAAATGGCAAAAGTAATATATTTTCATCATTTAAAAATCTGAAAATACAAATATGAGAAAGAAGTTTGAAATAGACTGCATGGAGAGAAAAAGATTAAAATCTTGATTTTATTTTTTCCAGCCCTTTTTCTTAATGTATCATACATTTACCTTATACTTTTATAAAAAAAGGAATAATAGTAAAAATATTATTTGATAATTTTCTTAAAATCTTAAAATATTGTAACTTTTACTGTCTTTCAACACACACCTATGGTATAATTTTTCATGACTCTCAAATATTATATTCTAATAATGAAACTTATTTTATATAACCAATTCCTTCAACTAAATAACCATTTAATTGTTTTTAAATATATATATTTTTTATTTTCAAAACTATTATAAAGCAAAACTGACTTTTTCCATTTGGATTTTAATAGATACATAGATTTATGCAATCACCTCCATAATCAGGATACAGAATCTCAAAAATCTCATACTTCTATACTATCTCTTTATAGTCATTCTCCCCCCATCCATATCCCCTGGCAACCAATGATCTGTTTTCCATCACTATAGTGTATTGTTTGTTTAAAAGTGTCAAATATATGGGATCATAGAGTATGTAACCTTTTTCTCTCTCCCTTTTTAAAATGTTTTGTTTATTCATGAGAGACATAGAGAAAGAGGCAGAGACATAAGCAGAAGGAGAGGCAGGCTCTCTGCAGGGAGCCCAATGTGGAACTCAATCCCAGGTTCTGGGATCATGCCCTGAGCCAAAGGCAGATGCTCAGCTGCTGAGCCACCCAGGCGTCCCAGTATGTGACCCTTTGACACTGTTTTGTCTCACTCAGCATAATGCCTTTGAAGTTCATTCAAGTTGCTGTTTGTAACTTTTTTCATTCCCAAGTAGTATTCCACAGTATGGAATACCCCCACACTGCTCTACCGTGGCCTTGTTCAAGCTGGCCAGCACATGTGGCTCAAAAAGCAGATACCTCTCAGCTCCTGGGTCTGGTGACCAAGGGGGATTATGTTTCTGGGTCCTATGAGTTGAAAGCAATTAGAGACATAGTTTATGGCAGGCTACCACCCCCAGGGCACTATATAGACAGCAGACTGAAACACGACCCCAGTCTTTCCTATGGGTGGAAAAAAACCCTATCTACTTGACATGGAGCCTCAGCTTGAGGGTCCAAGCTTTAGGTTTATCACACATCTGGAAGCTATGGAGGGGTTCTCAGGGAATGTATGCTGGGGGATACCATCTATGAATTCTCACTCAGCCTCATGTTCGAAGAGGCAGGCGCTAAACTGCTGAGCCACCCAGGTGTCCCTGTGGATATTTTTTTGTTTCTCTTGGGGATATACCTAAGAGTAGAATTGCTGGCTCATATGACCACTATGGTTCACCATTTAGGGAACTTCCAGACCATTTTCCATAGCAGTTGCCTTATTTTGTTTTTCTACCAGCAGCGTATGAAGGTTCCAATTTCTTCACATCCTTGTCAACGTTTATTACTGTTCACCTTTTTTTTTATATAGTCATTCGACTAGGTGTGAAGTGGTATCTCATTATGGTCCTGATTTGTATTTTCCTAGTGACTAGTGATGGTGAACATCTTTTCATGTGCTTACTAGCCATTTGTGTATCTTTGGAGAAATGTATATTATTTCCTTTGCCCATTTATTTTTTTATTTTTTTAAATTTTTTTCCTTTGCCCATTTTTAATTTGTGTTCTGTATTATTTTATTACTGACTTGTAATAGCTCTTTATTTATATATTCTGGATACTAACCCTTATCAGATATATAATTTTTCAATATTATCATTGTTACTAATATCTGAAAGTATAAACGTATACTTGGCATTGAGGATAAAGGGACAGAAGAAACATGGTCCCTAGGAGTTGAAAGTACAAGAACAGTAAAACTTGAGGACATCTTTTCTAAGGAAAGGGAAGGAGAGAAAATTAACATTTATAAGCCTGAGGAAATGGGAAGCTAATTGTCCATCTAACAGTGATTGGCAAATAGGGAAAAGAAGATTTGGGGAAGAAAAATTGTAAGCATTTTTCACTTCATTTGATTTAATAATTGTCCTCCAAGGCCATTTATTAATGTAATAATGTCTTTTTGGAAATTTGTAACAAATATACCATGCAAAGATCAAGCTTAAGTCAAACTATATTTATTGTAATTTTTTTGATACCAGTACTTCCCAAACTGTGTATGTGGATAAGTGGCTCGTTGGATACATTATGATCATCTGGTTCTTAAAAGTACACTCACCCGGTTCCATACTAGATTTTCTCTAATAGACACTTTGAGAGCAATGCCTGAGAATATGCATTTTAAATCTGCTTCCTCAGTGATACAAAAGTATGGCTAGAATTACAATGACTAGGACTGATGAACCAATGCCATCAAGGTGGATTTGTTCTGCAAAGGGGCCTACCCAGAGAAGAGGGGAAGGCTGTTCCCCTCATATATTTATCAGTTCTGATAAGGAATTCAAGGGCTATTTAGGAATCTATCAATTTACTGGTTGAGTGAATAACAAACATGGTGGGGAAGATCCAAGTGAAGATCTACAGTTTGAATAGACTCAAGTGTCCCTCCCGTGTAACTGATGTCCACAATATGCAGAATTGTATTGCTATGGCCTTTTAGCATACTTGCATTAATAAGAACAGCCACATAGGCAGGCAAAGTAGGCCACTGCTTTTGTCATATGATCTAGGTGTTGAGAGTAGGAGTCCTAGGTTGTCTCCCCTAAACACTTCTGTCCTCTCACCATTTGCTAACTGAGATTCATCAATAGAGCTGAAGGCTTTGATTCCTTTAAAAATATAAATTACGGTCCTCCCAAATTTTCTAATAATTTGGGTTTCCAAAAACTGGTAAAGCTGATCCCACCCAGCAGCTGCTTTTTCCTTTAGCATTCTTGGTTCCTGATCCCACTGTAATCAGTATGGAAAGTGTGTGCCAGTATTGGTTTTTTAATGTAACCATTAATAAAAGTCTGACACATTGGATGATTTTACTTAATTTTTTTCTTGGCACATTCAAGCTTTATGTAACCACTCTCTATCACTCACCTTATTAGTTAGAGTAAATTTAAAGCTGCTATAACAAAGGGACTCCCCCAGCTAAGTGGCTTGCAGGAGAAAAAGTTTCTCATATGAAAACGAACCCAGATACCAGTGGTCCAGACTGACTGGCGGATATTCAGGGACCCTGAGGTCTCTTTTTTTCTTGTTGTTCTACCATCCACTAGGACAGGGATCAGCAAATCATAGCCAGTGGATCAAATCTGTTCCACTAACCACCTGGTTTTGATAAATACGTTTTTATTGGAACACAGGTATGCTCATTTGTGTACATATTGTCTATGACTGCTTTTGTGCTACAGTAGAGTTAAGTAGTTGCAACAAAGATCCTGTGTGGCCAGCAAAACCTAAAATATTTACTGTTTGGCCCTTTACAGAAAAAGTTTGCCCACTGCTATCCAGGAGAATTGCCTTTATCAGTATGGTAACAACTGAGTCTCGGACATTTCATGTTAGAATTTAGGGGTAAGTGAAGATTTAAGGTTGTCATTTAGAATATTGGAGATCATATAGAAGTGATACGTATTGCACTAATTCACACCCTGTTGTCCAAAAGTAGCCATGTGGCCCAAGATAACTGCAAGAGAGGTTTGGAAATGTAATGTCTAGTTGTTCTTGTTCCTATTCCTCTGGGGAAATAGGCTAACAGCTTTTGTTGGACAGTTAACAGACTCTGCCCTGCTTGTATTTCTGTATACTTTCTTAAGAAAGAAAGGGGTAAATTAAAAGATCCTGAATCACAATGTCAATGGGAGTGTGTGCCATTGTGAACTTGATCATTTGAGTGATTTTCAATGGAAAATAAAAGAGTTGAAGTTTGTGTACAATATCCATTGCTTCATTGTTATCTGCAGTCACACTGGCTCTTATGTGGTGTTGCATTGAATCTGTACACTTGTACGGGGTGGGCAGGGGAGAAAAGCCAAAGAATAAGCAAAGCTTAGAAGAGGTACAGGGCTAGTTTTGGCGAATATGAGGATAAAGAGTAGAGGATTAGAAAAAGATCCAAGAATCAAAAAGACCTCAACTTGAATCTGGCATTATTAGTGGCTATCTGTGACAAGCTCTGAGTTTCAGTTTCTTCATCTGTAAAACGAGGATGATAACACCTAATACCTAGTTTTTATGGTTGTTTTGATGATTCAATTAGGTAATACATAGGTAAATATGTTAAGCAGGGTGGCTGGCAAGAAGTTAGTATTTAAAAGTGTGAGTGAATATTATTAGGCAGTGAAGTACAAAGCTACAAAAAAGGGGAAATTTACAATTATTAAAAATCTACATTGTGTCAGGAGTTGTGATAGTCACTTTACTTGTATTATCTCAACGAATCCACTATCCTTTGGAGATACATATGTGTTTAACACTTTTAAATTTTTTTCAGTCATTTTTTGCCTAAGTATCCGTGTCAGAATATATTTTAATGGGACAGAGCACAGAGTAATAAAGTGAGCATGAGTGAAGGGGAGGAGAGAGATCAGATTGGGAGAGGGGAGAGTCAATTACATTATTTTGCCAAAGGCCAGAAGTTATCTACTACTTTAAAAATATGAATGGACACAGGAACAAATTTGAAATATACAATGATTAATATTGAAGACAATATTTATATTAAAAGTCAAATTTAAAAAATACGTAAAAGCAGGTGGCGCAGTCTGTTGAACGACCAACTCTTGATTTCAGTTCAGGCCATAATCACAGGAGTTCAAGCTCTGCATCTGACTCCACGCTCAGCCACAGTCTGCTTGGGACTTCTTCTCCTTTCTGTCTCCACCCCTACCCCACGCATGATTATGCACTCTGTCTTTCTCTCAAATAAATAAATCTTTAAATTGTTTTAAAAAATAACTACAAGGATTTTCTTAAATTAGATGACACACTGGAAATTAGTGTTTTTTTTTTGTTTGCTTTATAATGAAGGAGTATTGACCTTCTAGCTTCATTTTGATTATTTATCCTCATTAACATTACCTGAGTAACATATCTGTATTATAATTAAAATCATCTTTTGCAATTATTGTAATGTATTATCATAGTTTGTCAAATATTTGGTGTTAAGAGTATTGACATTTCACATCCTACTTTCATCATCTTTGAAAAGGTTTATGGTAATAAAAAAAATCCTTATTGATTTTGACTTTCAAAGTCTTCAACCTATATGACGATCTGATTATAAGGCCAAAAAAGGAAGCCTGCCTTCAAACATTTATTTTTAGAATGTAATAAAGTGTAGCTAGAGGAAGTAATTTTTCTATAGAAAGAACCAAATAGGGATCCCTGGGTGGCGCAGCGGTTTGGCGCCTGCCTTTGGCCCAGGGCGTGATCCTGGAGACCCGGGATCGAATCCCACGTTGGGCTCCCGGTGCATGGAGCCTGCTTCTCCCTCTGCCTGTGTCTCTGCCTCTCTCACTCTCTCTCTGTGACTATCATAAATAAATAAAAATTAAAAAAAAAAGAAAGAACCAAATATTATGTAGTGGAAAACATAGAGGTATATTTAAAATATCTTTACTACAGTTCAAGTTTTTTGAAAGAAAGATAATACTAAGACTATGCAAAAATTGCTTGTTGCTAAATATGATTTATTAAGTAACCTGGTGTTATGCATCATTAACAAAATCGATGACTCCTCAAATTTATATTAATGCTAACTCAGGCAGTGAGCGATAATTACTTATGCTTGGAGGAATATCACATTTGCATGAAAAATTTACCTGAAGAGGATGGACATTTGAGAAATATTGTGATAGCCAGCCTCACAAATGGCCCCCAGTGATGATCCATGCTTCCTGGTATCTAGACACTTGTGTAGTCTCCTCTCTCATTGTACCAGGGTTAGACTTTGGGGCCAATAGTATATGGTGAAAGTGATGTTATGTCACTTCAGATTTTAAGCTATACAAGACTGTGGCTTCTAGCTTTAGTGTTCCTTCTGTCTGTCTATCTCAGCTCACATACTCTAGAAAAAGCCAAGTCATGAGCAGGCCTATGGCCTATGGAGAAGCCCACCTGGCAAGGACCTGAGACTTCCCACCCATTATTCACCTAACTGTGATTGTAAGTGAGTACTTTAGTCCCTTTAGAAAGTGCATCCCTTGGGACACCTGGGTGGCTTAGTGGTTGAGTGTCTGCCTTTGGCTCATGGTGTGGTTTCAGGTCCAAGGATGAAGTCCTGTATCGTGCTCCCCGCAAGGAGTCCGCTTCTCCCTCTGCCTATGTCTCTGCCTCTCTCTCTGTGTCTCTCATGAATAGATAAAATCTTATTAAAGAAAGAAAAAAAAGAAAAGTAAAGAAAAGAAAAAAAAAAGGAGGAAAGAACATCCCTAGTCATACTTTGACTGACAACTATTTTTTTAATAAATTTATTTTTTATTGGTG
Organism: Canis aureus; assembly: GCF_053574225.1. NCBI lineage: Eukaryota > Metazoa > Chordata > Mammalia > Carnivora > Canidae > Canis > Canis aureus. The sequence continues at coordinate 37,934,244 of NC_135649.1, read as the reverse complement.
TTCAATTTGCCAACATACAGAAAAACACCCAGTACTCAGCCCGTCAAGTGCCCCCCTAGTGCCCGTCACCCATTGACCCCCAAGCCCCACCCTCCTCCCCTTCCACCACCCCTAGTTCATTTCCCAGAGTTAGGAGTCATTATGTTCTGTCTCCCTTTCTGATATTTCCCACACATTTCTACTCCCTTCCCTTATATTCCCTTTCACTATTATTTATATTCCCCAAATGAATGAGAACATATAATGTTTGTCCTTCTCTGATTGACTTACTTCACTCAGCATAATACCCTCCAGTTCCATCAATGTTGAAGCAAATGGTGGGTATTTGTCATTTCTAATGGCTGAGTAATATTCCATTGTATACATAAACCACATCTTCTTTATCCATTCATCTTTCGATGGACACCGAGGCTCCTTCCACAGTATGGCTATTGTGGACATTGCTGCTATAAACATCGGGGTGCAGGTGTCCCGGCGTTTCATTGAATCTGTATCTTTGGGGTAAATCCCCAGCAGGGCAATTGCTGGGTCGTAGGGCATGTCTATTTTTAACTCTTTGAGGAAACTCCACACATTTTTCCAGAGTGGCTACACCAGTTCACATTCCCACCAACAGTGCAAGAGGGTTCCCTTTTCTGCGCATCCTCTCCAACATTTGTGGTTTCCTGCCTTGTTAATTTTCCCCATTCTCACTGGTGTGAGGTGGTATCTCATTGTGGTTTTGATTTGTATTTCCCTGATGGCATGTGATGCAGAGCATTTTCTCATGTGCATGTTGGCCATGTCTATGTCTTCCTCTGTGAGATTTCTGTTCATGTCTTTTGCCCATTTCATGACTGAATTGTTTGTTTCTTTGGTGTTGAGTTTAATAAGTTCTTTATAGATCTTGGAAACTAGCCCTTTATCTGATATGTCATTTGCAAATATCTTCTCCCATTCTGTAGGTTGTCTTTTAGTTTTATTGACTGTATCCTTTGCTGTGCAAAAGCTTCTTATCTTGATGAAGTCCCAATAGTTCATTTTTGCTTTTGTTTCTTTTACCTTCATGGATGTATCTTGCAAGAAGTTACTGTGGCCGAGTTCAAAAAAGTTGTTGCCTGTGTTCTCCTCTAGGATTTTGATGGAATCTTGTCTCACATTTAGATCTTTCATCCATTTTGAGTTTATCTTTGTGTATGGTGAAAGAGAGTGGTCTAGTTTCATTCTTCTGCAAGTGGATGTCCAATTTCCCAGCACCATTTATTGAAGAGACTGTCTTTCTTCCAATGGATAGTCTTTCCTCCTTTGTCGAATATTAGTTGACCATAAAGTTCAGGGTCCACTTCTGGGTTCTCTATTCTGTTCCTTTGATCTATGTGTCTGTTTTTGTGCCAAGTACCACACTGTCTTGATGACCACAGCTTTGTGGTACAACCTGAAATCTGGCATTGTGATGCCCCTAGCTGTGGTTTTCTTTTTTAAAATTCCCCTGGCTATTCGGGGTCTTTTCTGATTCCACACAAATCTTAAAATAATTTGTTTTAACTCTCTGAAGAAAGTCCATGGTATTTTGATAGGGATGGCATTAAACGTGTCAATTGCCCTGGGTAACATTGACATTTTCACAATATTAATTCTGCCAATCCATGAGCATGGAATATTTTTCCATCTCTTTGTGTCTTCCTCAATTTCTTTCAGAAGTATTCTATAGTTTTTAAGGGAATAGACCCTTTACCTCTTTGGTTAGGTTTATTTCTAGGTATCTTATGCTTTTGGGTGCAATTGTAAATGGGATTACCTCCTTAATTTCTCTTTCTTCAGTCTCATTGTTAGTGTATAGAAATGCCATTGATTTCTGGGCATTGATTTTGTATCCTGCCATGCTACCAAATTGCTGTATGAGTTCTAGCAATCTTGGGGTGGAGACCTTTGGGTTTTCTATGTAGAGTATCATGTCATCGGCTAAAGGGAGAGTTTGACTTCTTCTTTGCCAATTTGAATGCCTTTAATGTCTTTTTGTAGTCTGATTGCTGAGGCCAGGACTTCCAGTACTATGTTGAATAGCAGTGGTGAGAGTGGACATCCCTGTCTTGTTCCTGATCTTAGGGGAAAGGCTCCAGTGCTTCCCCATTGAGAATGATATTTGCTGTGGGCTTTCCGTAGATGGCTTTTAAGATGTTGAGGAATGTTCCCTCTATCCCTACACTCTGAAGAGTTTTGATCAGGAATGGATGCTGTATTTTGTCAAATGCTTTCTCTGCATCTAATGAGAGGATCATATGGTTCTTGTTTTTTCTCTTGCTGATATGATGAATCACATTGATTGTTTTACGAGTGTTGAACCAGCCTTGTGTCCAGGGGATAAATCCTACTTGGTCATGGTGAATACTTTTCTTAATGTACTCTTGGATCCTATTGGCTAGTATCTTGTTGAAAATTTTTGCATCCATGTCATCAGGGATATTGGTCTGTAATTCTCCTTTTTGGTGGGGTCTTTGTCTGGTTTTGGAATTAAGGTGATGCTGGCCTCATAGAACAAATTTGTAAGTACTCCATCTCTTTCTATCTTTCCAAACAGCTTTAGTAGAATAGGTATGGTTTCTTCTTTAAACGTTTGATAGAATTCCCCTGGGAAGCCATCTGGCCCTGGACTTTTGTGTCTTGGGAGGTTTTTGATGACTGCTTCAATTTCCTCCCTCATTATTGGCCTGTTTAGGTATTCTATTTCTTCCTGTTCCAGTTTTGGTAGTTTGTGGCTTTCCAGGAATGCGTCCATTAATTCTAGATTGCCTAATTTATTGGCGTATAGCTGTTCATAACATGTTTTTAAAATCGTTTGTATTTCCTTGGTGTTGGTAGTGATCTCTCCTTTCTCATTCATGATTTCATTAATTTGAGTCTTCTCTCTCTTCTTTTTCATAAGGTTAGCTAATGGTTTATCTATCTTATTAATTCTTTCAAAGAACCAACTCCTGGTTCTGTTGATCTGTTCTGCAGTTCTTCTGGTCTCGATTTCGTTGAGTTCTGCTCGAATCTTTATTAACTCTCTTCTTCTGCTGAGTGTAGGATCTATTTGCTGTTTTTTCTCTAGCTCCTTTATGTGTAAGGTTAGCTTTTGTATTTGAGTTCTTTCCAGTTTTTGGATGGATGCTTGTATTGCGATGTATTTCCCCCTGAAGACTGCTTTTGCTGTATCCCAAAGATTTTGAACGGTTGTATCTTCATTCTCATTAGTTTCCATGAATCTTTTTAATTCTTCCTTAATTTCCTGGTTGACCCTTTCATCTTTGAGCAGGATGGTCCTTAACCTCCACGTGTTTGAGGTCCTTCCAAAATTCTTGTTGTGATTTCGTTCTAATTTCAAGGCATTATGGTCTGAGAATATGCAGGGGACAATCCCAATCTTTTGGTATCAGTTCAGACCCGATTTGTGACCCAGTATGTGGTCTATTCTGGAGAAAGTTCCATGTGCACATGAGAAGAATGTGTATTCAGTTGAGTTTGGATGTAAAGTTCTGTAGATATCTGTGAAATCCATCTGGTCCAGTGTATCATTTAAAGCTCTCGTTTCCTTGGAGATGTTGTGCTTAGAAGACCTATCGAGTATAGAAAGAGCTAGATTGAAGTCACCAAGTATAAGTGTATTATTATCTAAGTATTTCTTCACTTTGGTTATTAATTGGTTGATATATTTGGCAGCTCCCACATTCGGGGCATATATATTGAGGACTGTTAAGTCCTCTTGTTGGATAGATCCTTTAAGTATGAGATAATGTCCCTCTTCATCTCTCACTACAGTCTTTGGGGTAAATTTTAGTTTATCTGATATAAGGATGGCTACCCCTGCTTTCTTTTGAGGACCATTCGAATGGTAAATGGTTCTCCATCCTTTTATTTTCAGGCTGTAGGTGTCCTTCTGTCTAAAATGAGTCTCTTGTAGACAGCAAATAGATGGGTCCTGCTTTTTTATCCATTCTGAAACCCTGCGTCTTTTGATGGGGTCATTAAGCCCGTTCACGTTCAGAGTTACTATTGAGAGATATGAGTTTAGTGTCACCATTATATCTATTCAGTCCTTGTTTTTGTGGATTGTTGCACTGAACTTCTTCTTAAAGGGGAATTTTAAGAGTCCCCCTTAAAATTTCTTGCAGAGCTGGTTTGGAGGTCACATATTCTTTCAGTTCCTGCCTGTCTTGGAAGCTCTTTATCTCTCCTTCCATTTTGAATGAGAGCCTTGCTGGATAAAGTATTCTTGGTTGCATGTTCTTCTCATTTAGGACCCTGAATATATCCTGCCAGCCCTTTCTGGCCTGCCAGGTCTCTGTGGAGAGGTCTGCTGTTACCCTAATACTCCTCCCCATAAAAGTCAGGGATTTCTTGTCTCTTGCTGCTTTAAGGATCTTCTCTTTATCTTTGGAATTGGCAAGCTTCACTATTAAATGTTGAGGTGTTGAACGGTTTTTATTGATTTTAGGGGGGGATCTCTCTATTTCCTGGATCTGAATGCCTGTTTCCCTTCCCAGATTAGGAAAGTTTTCAGCTAGGATTTGTTCAAATACATATTCTGGCCCTCTGTCCCTTTCGGCACCCTCGGGAACCCCAATTAAACGTAGGTTTTTCTTCCTCAGGCTGTCGTTTATTTCCCTTAATCTATCCTCATGGTCTTTTAATTGTTTGTCTCTTTTTTCCTCAGTTTCCCTCTTTGCCATCAACTTGTCTTCTATGTCACTCACTCATTCTTCCACCTCGTTAACCCTCGTCGTTAGGACTTCTAGTTTGGATTGCATCTCATTCAATTTATTTTTAATTTCTGCCTGATTAGATCTAAATTCTGCAGTCATGAAGTCTCTTGAGTCCTTTATGCTTTTTTCTAGAGCCACCAGTAGCTGTATAATAGTGCTTCTGAATTGGCTTTCTGACATTGAATTGTAATCCAGATTTTGTAACTCTGTGGGAGAGAGGACTATTTCTGATTCTTTCTTTTGAGGTGAGGTTTTCCTTCTAGTCATTTTGCTCAGTGCAGAGTGGCCAAAAGCAAGTTGTATTGGGAAAAGGAGAAAAAAGAGAGAGAAGGAAAGAAAAGAGAAAAAGAAAAAAGGAAGAAAAAAGGAAAAAGGAGAAGAAAAAGAGAAAGGAAAAGAAAAAAAGGGGGAAAAAAGGGTGGGGGAAGCAATCAGAAATCAATCGGAAAAAAACAAACAAACAAAAACACGGGGGAGCATCTTCTGATTCTGTATACTTTAAGTCCCTTGACTTCCCCTGGAACTTGTCCATCTAGCTGGTCTTCTGGGGGAGGGGCCTGTTGTGCTGATTTTCAGGTGTTAGCACTTGGGGGAGCTGCTCTGCCCCCTGCCTGGTGCAGGGCTCAGTGGGGGTTGTTTACCCCGTGAGGCCCCAGGAGGAACAACCCCAGTAGTGGGGTCAGCTCTGGAGCCCTGGATTCAGCCCCCACAGTAACTACAGAGCTCTCCGTCTGCAGGGTGGAGGCTCCGGGGGCTGGGCCGCTGATCTGCTCAGCTGGGGCAGGAGTGTCCTTGCTGTCCTGGGCCCTCCCGGTCTCTGCCTGTCCCGGGGGAGGCCGGATCCTGGGCTGTGTCCCGGCGCCCAGTGCTCCCGGACCTGCACTGTTGGATTCGCGCTCCTAGTGGCGCAGTCCCCTACGCGGAGCCGCCACCTGAGCCCCTCTGAGCTGCTCCCGGGTCCAGCTGTGCGCGCTGCAGCCCTTCAGGGAGTTCGGTGCACTCTCCCACTCTCCGGGGGATGCAGTTCCTCTGTTAGTGTCCCAGGGAGTCCGAGGGCATCCCCGCCCTCCTGGGTCCTGCTCCAACTCCCTGCGAGCCCCTTTCCTCCCGGGAAGATTGGTGCAGCCCCTGCTTCTCCAGGACGGGGCTCTCCTGTCCTGGGGACACTCGCCCCGGCCTCAGCCCGGCTCCTCGCGGGGCCCCTCCCCCTTGGAGGCCTTTGTTTCTTTATTTCTTTTTTCCCGTCTTCCTACCGGATAGAAGCGCGAACTCTTCTCACTGTATCATTCCAGCTGTTCCCTCTTTAAATCTCAGGCCGAATTCGTAGATTTTCAGGATAATTTGAAGGTTATCTAGGTAATTTGGTGGGGACAGGTGATTTGGAGACCCTACTCTTCCGCCATCTTGCCCCTCCTCTCCTGACTGCCACCTTATGGGGGACTCTGAGTCAGAAACACCCAGCTATGCTGATCCCAGATTCCTGATTTTCAGAAACTGTGGGATATAATAAGTGTTTTAAGCTGCTAAATTTTAGGGTAATTTGTTACAGAGCAGAAAATGATTAATATAAATATGATGGCTTTGGACCTTTAAAAGGATTTTTCTAGAAAAGGAAGAATACATTTGATGCATATTTAGGCACATAACACTTGTATCTGATATTTTGATGGTCTATTGGACAAGCCTTATATGTTGGTGATTATTGTTTACTATGTCACTTTTTGCTTACTGTGTGGCAAATGTATACTAAGCATTTTACAGACATTATCTCATTTAATTACCATGAAAATCTTATGATGCATTACTATCTTCAATTTATAGATAAGGAAACTGAGGCTCAAAGAGTTGGAGCAATTTGCCTGTGATCACATACTTGAGTGGTTCAGCTATAACTCTAACCCTGTTCTCTCTGTATCCAAATTCAGCTCCTAACAAATATGTGAAAGATCACTGTGTTGGGTGGCTACAGCATGACTGGGAAAGATCCTTCTGCATCCCAGATCGTCACCTAACCATCTACTCCAGTGTTTTCCAAACTTGTTTTTATTAAGACTCCCAGTAAAATATAGTTTATATAGTGTCTGGTATGTGCTTGCTCATGCACATGCCCCCCCCCCACACACACACCCTGAGATAAACACTTGACAAAATAATACCCTTACGTGCTGATATTTTCTATTCTAGTCTATTTTAATCAGTTTTTTAAAAGATGTTTATTTATTCACAAGAGATACAGAGGGAGAGGCAGAGACATAGAAGGAGAATCAGGCTCCCTGCAGGGGTCTTGATTCAGGACTCAATCCCAAGACCCCAGGATCATGACCTGAGCCAAAGGCAGACGCTCAACCACTGAGCCACCCAGGTGTCCCTATTATAATCAGTTTGATTATGACATTGGTGGCCACAATTTCTTAAATATTAAACCTTCATTTAAAAAATTTCATTTCTGCCTGATGTTTGGACACTTTTCTTCAAGGATGAATTCTTTTTTGTTTTAAGATTTTATTTATTTATTCATGAGAGACACAGAGAGAGAGAGAGAGGAAGAGACACAGGCAGAGGGAGAAGCAGGCTCCATGCAGGGAGCCCGACGTGGGACTCAATCCCGGGTCTCCAGGATCACGCCCTAGGCTGAAGGCCACGCTAAACCGCTGAGCCACCTGGGCTGCCCCAAGGATGAATTCTTATGTTTAAAGAATGCTACTTTGTTAAAGTATGGATGACATAAGGCTACATATGAATGCTCGCCTTATATTACAAATTAAATTCATTCATTTGAAAAGTAAGTACATATGCTGGTATAATACTGAAAACTTTTTTTATCGTAAATACCTTTAGGTGAGGCCTGTTTTCTCCAGTTTATCACAAGCCCCACCAACCCTATTGCTTAACATCCATACATTTCTCTAATTTCTATGATCTTTTGGATACCCGAAGGCACTTAATCTTGCAGCCTTTATCTTCTTCTGGAGCAGTGGTTATCCAGGTAGGCAGTCTCACTCCTGGGGATGTTTTAGAAATGGAGGCAATGGCATTTTCTTTTGGTTGTCACAGTGCTTGGGGATGGTACAGGCATTTGATGGGTGGGGACCAGGCATTCATGGTATTACCCTGCAATGCATAGGACAAGCCTACACAATGAAGATCCTCTCTGTATATCATATGACTTTTAAACGGCTCACAGATATTCATGTAAGGAAAACCCTAAAATTATGTGGGCCTAGAATATAACTCCATGTTTATATGAATGCAAAGCATATTTTATACAGTTTTAATATATGCTGCAATTTCCAGAAATGCAACTACTGTATAAATCAAGGGAAGGTCTTACTTTGTTTTATTTAGAACTTCACTTAGGGTTGTTTACCATTTCCAAAAATTGTGTAATTAATCAGTGCCAGTGCCCACTGGTGGCATTTGAGTTGTCAGTACAATATCTCTACATTAATTTGCATGTATAGTTGGCACAGATGTGGAAATTTTGTCACATGCATGGTAATTCTATGGATCTATTTCTATAGCCCTTACTTTGAAATGTCAAATATAAAGAAAAGGTAGTGAAAATACTGAGTTCAATATTGTCTTACTTATGTGAAAGCCAAACTTCATTTTAAGTAGATACAAACATCTGACTGCTTCATTATGTCCTGCAAGATCCTCATGCCCAAATATTTACATATTGAAATATATGAAATATAATACATATTTCATATTATGAAGACTTCTGGTATTTCTCTTTTATGCTTTAGTTATGGCATTATATTTTTAAATTTTGTGTGTAGATGACTTATTTATGGTTTTCATGAAGAGGGCATTACAAAATATTTAAGACAAGGAGGCACTGGTCTGCTAGAGGTGAAAAACTTCTAATCTATACCTATATAACAGAGTTATTATTTAAATGTATAGGTTTATAGGCCACAACTGAGGTCTACAGAATTAGAATTGGGTCGCCTGGGTGTCTCAGTGGTTGAGCAGCTGCCTTTGGCTTAGTTCGTGATCGTGCAGTCCAGGGATAGAGTCCTGCATCAGGTTCCCCACAGGGAGCCTGCTTCTTCCTCTGCCTATGTCTCTGCCTCTCTCTCTGTGTTTCTCATGAATAAATAAATAAAATCTTTAAAAAAATTAGAACCTGTGAGGGCTGAGCCCAGGAACTGACCTTTCTAGTAAACTCCCAGGTTGATTCTGACACTGTCTTTGTGAAATCAGTTCATGAACTGGCATTTGGAAAGCATTCATCTTGATGTCATCATCTTCTGCCTTTATATTCTTGTGATATTAATCCTACCCTCATCTCTTCTTAGGAAAGGAAGTAAATGGTTTCTTCTGACTTTTTTTTAACTATTTTTTTAAGATTTTACTTATTTGTTTATTAGAGACAGAGAGACACACAGAGAGAGAGAGAGAGAGAGAGGCAGAAACACAGGCAGAGGGAGAAGCAGGCTCCAAGCAGGGAGCCTGATGTGGGACTCGATCCTGGGTCTCCAGGATCACATCCCGGGCTGAAGGCAGGCGCTAAACCACTGAGCCACCAGGGCTGCCCTCTTCTGACTTTTATTTCAAATATCCCTCTCCACTGGTTCCTTTATCTCCGTCTACAAATGTGCTTAAAGAGTGAGTGGCTTAAAGAAATCCTTATTTGACCCCATTTTCTTCCTAAATCCACACCTTATCATTCACATTTAACTTCTGGAATGAATGTCTTGAAAGAGTTGTGTGTCATCTCTTATCTCCACTAATATTTCTCTGTTCTCAATGACTTGTAATACGTCTTCTGCCCTCACTGCTTTAATGAAACCATCTTTCACACTATTCTGACAACAATACAATTACATCTTAGTTCTGATGTTGCACAATTTCTTCACAGCATTATACACTTTTGAAAACCTTCTCATGGAAAATTTTCTTGGTTTCTGGAATGCTGGGCTCCCCTTGTTCTCTGACTTCTGTGATAAACACCGATGAAGTTTCCCTTTCTGACTCATCTTGTGTCCATTCATTATAGACTCTTGCAAAGGTTCAGTCTCCAGATCAGTTTTCTATACATGTAAGTCCCCAGAATGTGTCATTGGCCATTTGTTTTTAGGATCCATGCCTATATTTTTACTCTCCTTCTGGGAACTTATTTATACCTAGTATATCCTCTAGACATCCCAAATTTATGCATTTAAGACTGAAGTCCTCTTTCCCCATAAAGCAGCCATAGTTCCTTTCTCTTAGGTTAGCTGACATCACCACTAAATTACTCAGCCTTGAAACTTCAGTCAACTTAAACAACTCTTTCTCATCCTTCATATATAACATGTTAACAAATTCTATTGATTCTTCTTCTACCTATCCTATAAATCTTTTAAATTCCTACTGCATTTATCATCATTTTAAGCATTTGTTAACCGTTCCACTTTGGCTCTGGCCTCCTAACTGGTTTCCCTTATTCAGAGCACCCCTTTTCCCATCTACAGCTCAGCATTAAACTATATGGCACCCAGAGCCAGACTTAGTATTTGACTTCATCACTTACTGCACAACTTTGAACAAGTTACTTAGTCTCTCTTTGTGCTTTAATTAACTTTATCTATACAATAAAGCCAACGAGAATATCTACTACATACAATTGTTTTGATATGTACATATATATTGCTTCAAAAAGTTCCTGAAACAGGCCAAGCACTTAATAACTGTCAGCTGTTAATAATTCTTTGACTTACTACCATTTTTACTCAGGTTTATATTTTCCATTCATAGTCTTCAGTGTAGTTTTAGAAATCTTTGCAATTGTAAGTAGCCTCAATTATTTAGGCTCTTTTGATTTGATGTTTTGCATACATTAAGCATGAGGAAATAGATTGCTTTTCACCTTGCTCCCTTTGCAGTATTTTGATAAACTATATCATGATGTAAATGGCTCTCCATTCAAGTCAGAACATATTAATTATTCCTATCTTATAATATTATTTGCATTTATTGGATCACTTATAGTTCATCTGTGAAAAGTGACTAATTGATGTGGTCTCACATTTCTGGGTGAGGAACAAAGTGCTTCATGAAGTCAATAACCATTTCCTTGATGTATACTCAGTTATGCCTTGTATGAATGCCTTTTGCTATCAGCTAATGAAGTTGCTTCTTGGGAGGAAAAGGAAAAAAATCTAACAACAATCCAGAACTATGGTGCTGGCTTTGAGAATGATATTCCCTGAAATAGTCCTATATCTGTAGACTGGGGAAATCTTTTTTGGGGGGAAGTGAATATTTACATCAGCTTTTTATAGTGTACTTCTCTTCTTTTTTAAATGTTTTTTTTTTTTATGATAGACACAGAGAGAGAGAGAGAGAGAGGCAGAGACACAGGCAGAGGGAGAAGCAGGCTCCATGCACTGGGAGCCTGATGTGGGATTCGATCCCGGGTCTCCAGGATCGCGCCCTGGGCCAAAGGCAGGCTCCAAACCACTGCGCCACCCAGGGATCCCAGTGTACTTCTCTTCTACATTTATTTCTTTAACCATTTTATCTATATTCCATATAGTACATGTTGAGTTTTTCAGGATAAGTCAATCTCCTTTCTCTGATTAGGTTTGATTTTTATATGCAAGGTGGATGGATTCCCACTTCCATCCTCACCACCTATATCGGTTTTGAGTGAATGGAAGTCAGATGTGAGTTCACAGAGTTCATGCCCAGTATAGTTCATCCCAAGATCCATTTAGTGTTCAAACTTGGCTATTTTGCAAAAGGCAAAATACAATATGTTTGCCTTGTTGTCCTTCACAGTGTTAAGAATAAGACAATAGGCCCCAAATGGAGTCACTTATGCTAAACCCCATGTCACTAAACCTAGACTTAACTACAGTTTCAGCTCTTCTAGAGCAGAATCTCAAACCAGTCAATCAGAAATCTGATCAGCGCTAGTTTATTAATCTGCTTGATATCCCTGCCATCCTCTAAAGGAAAGTAATCTTGCAATAACCAACTGACTTTTTTTTTTGCCTAGTAGAACTTCCTTGTTCCTGCTTCCTTTTGCCTACAAACGTCTTTCATTTTGTACAGTTCCTCAGAGCTTCTTTGTATCTGCTAGATTGGATGCTGACTGATTCGTGAATCATTGAATAAATCTAAGTAGACCTTTAAAATTGACTCAGGTGAATTTTGTTTTGCTAATGACAGTTTTAAGAGTGTTTTCACAAACAAGTCAGCAGAATGGTAGAAAAAAAATGGGGAGTTGAGGAGAGGGATGGAAGGAAAAAAGCTGGAGAGAGATCAGGAGATGGAGAAGGGGGCAACAACACCCCTGTGTATTGCAGAAGAAACTTCTCAGCCTCCTCATCTGGCTCTTGGATTATCTATTGTTTTACCTGTCTCCATACAAGAGGATGTGATCAGGTGCTAGGTGTAGGACCCCTTCAACCATTGAGGGCAGCTTTGAAAAACAATTTCTTAATGAAGTACAAGAGAGCTTTAAAATCCCTATATTCTTGACTTTCCCTGGAATCTTTTTTAAAAAGATTTTATTTATTTATGAGAGAGTGAGCAAGCACGCACATGAGCAGGGGGAGGGGCAGAAGGAGAGGGAGAGGGAGAGAGAGAGAGAGACAGAGAGAATGAATCTCAAGTAGATTCCATGCTGATCCTGGAGCCCCACACAGAGCTTAATCTCACGACCCCAAGATCAGGACCTGAGCTGAAACCAAGAGTTGGATGCTTAACTGACTGAGCTACCATGGTGCCCCAACTTTGCCAGGCATATTTTTCCCCAGATTACATATTCCTTACACCTTACCCTAATTCTTTCCTTTTGTTACTCCTCTGACCTGCTGCTCAAGTAGCTGTGATCCCTGCTCATGAGTAGCTGTTAAGGCAACAGGCAGTGAGCAAAGCAGCAGGGTGAGGGCCTATTTATATGGTGCACAGAGATCAAAATATGAATTTCAGAGAAAAAATATGATAGACTAGTAAATGAGCATGAAGTATTGTCCTTTATTTAATTAGAACTATAGTTAAAAAAAAAGACCTCCTTCGACTTCCTCACACATCATTTTCCTTCCACAACTTGTTTGACTCAGTTCTCATTCACTGTTCACCAGCAATCCCTCACTAAGCTGGTGGGCTGTGTATCCTTTCTTGCCCTTTTCAGTCTGCCTGGACCTTCTTCTGTGTCGTCACAGCTGGGAAGTGTACTTTTACATCATTGAAGGTGGTGAAAAAGCAGAACTATTTTTATTTTATTTTTTTGATTGATGAGGCTGTTGTGTGAGTTCAGTCAAATCTGCAAGTAGACAAAATGCTGAAGCATTGGTTTAGGAAGAGATATGTAAAACATTGGGTGTTATGGAGCACCACATTCATTCACTGTATTATGTTTCACAGAAACTCCTCCAAAAACTGAAGATGTGGCCTATGCCTCTACAAGTTGATCATCTAGTTAGTGCAATTGAACATACACAATGGGTTTTTTTTAAAAAACAAAATATTAAAAAAAATCCCAAAACACAATATCAACAGCTGTTAGTTGATTTTGTAATAATTGCACTCCCTCATCAAGGTGGACCACTCTGTTGGGCATCAGTAAAGGAAGAGATCTGATGGGAGCCAGTAAGACTTTGAAGAGGTAGTACATAGAGGTAGATGAATTTAGAGGCAAAACAACAGAGAACATAGGATTGAGCCATGGTGAACTCAATAGGTAAATTTAGATTTTGATTCAATACCACTTAGTGATTAGTCACTATGTGCTAGGGTTGGTATTTTTACATATGTGATTTCGTGTGATTCTCATAACAGTTTTGTGATAATATTGATGCTCAGAGGATCATGTAACTCAACCAAAGTCACACAGTTGGAAATTCTTACTTTGGATTCTAATGTTTGATATTTTATTATCAACTGAGTTATTTTTCAATTATATTCCATGATAAAGAAAGGAAGCCTGGGGGGAAAAAGAGAAGTTAAATCTTGAAAGGTAGACAAGACAATGTAGCTGAGAAGTAAACAATCTGAGAAGTGACCATCGAATTTAGTTAAGTCACATTTTTGTTTTCTTAAGTAAAGAGTCCACATGGAAACAAACCAACAGTTACTTTGCTCACTCTCACACAGGGAGAGGACTTTGTTGAAACGTCAGGAACATTTTTTAATTATTTGCATTAAGAAGGATTAAGTCTGAATGCTCCAGGCTACAGTGTTTTCTTTGGTAGGTTATGATTAATGTCTTTCTCCAATAAACATGTGTGTAAATTGAATTCACAGTAATGTGATTTCTTTTTGCAATGTACACTGCCATTGTATTCTGACAACTTGAGATCTGTCAGGAAGAAAGAAAGAAAATAATTAGTGATTAGCAGTGGGAGTTTAATATTTTAATTCTCCAGCTGATGTGAAAAATGTCTTTGTGCATGTAGATTCAATTAGTCATAAAGTAGGGAATCAGAATAATGTAGCTACATTATGCAGCTTTTGAACATGCGCTGTAGGTAGAAATTGGTAGGTTACTTAATTTACTGCTACTATTTAGGGGGAACAGAGACAGCAGAAATCTTTCAAACAAAGGAGTCTTAACATTGACAAGGGAACATTAAGAAAACTTCACGGCCACAGTAGAACTATAGAATATATTGAAATTATAGGATATAGATTGAGATAATAATTACAAAGAAAAAATTATAATTTGACTATTTACAATTTAAAAATAAACATATACAGATTGAAACATTGTTCACCTAAATGAATCATAAAATTTAATAACAAATGACAATCTGGGGTAAGATTTTTGCAAATATATGGCAGATAAAGGGCCAATGCATTTAACATGTAAAGAAATTTCACAGAACAGTGATAATTAAAAAATACACACATAATAACATCCCATAAAAAATGGGCAAAGTCTACAAGCCAAAAGTTTACAAATGAAGAAATATGAATACAAATAAATGGAGGGCGGGGCAAGATGGCCGAGGAGTAGGGTCCCCAAGTCACCTGTCACCACCAAATTACCTAGATAACCTTCAAATCATCCTGAAAACCTAAGAATTCGGCCTGAGATTTAAAGAGAGAACAGCTGGAATGCTACAGAGAGAAGAGTTCGCGCTTCTATCAAGGGAGGAAGACGAAAAAAATTAAAAAGCACCCAGTGGGGGAGGGGCCCCGCGAGGAGCCTGGCTAAGGCGGGGAGTGCCTTCAGGACAGGAGAGCCCAGCCGCGGAGAGGCAGGAACATTACCAATCTTCACAGACGGAAAGGCGCGTGCAGGGAACTCGAGCAGGATCCCAGGAGGAGCAGTGGAGCCCCCAGGTTCCCCGGGTCACTAACAGAAGACGTGCACCCTGCGGGAGAGCCCGCCACACACCACAGACCGAGCACGGTAAAGGGCTGCAGCCCATGCCCAGCGGGGTCCGGGAGCAGCTCAGGCGGCGGCTCCGCGCAGAGGGGGCTGCGCAGCCCAAGGAGCCGGGAGCGCCATTCCAGCAGCGCAGGGCCCAGGGCACCGGGGGACACAGCCCAGGATCCTATTCCCTCCCCGCCCCCAGGACAGGTGGAGGCTGGGAGGGCACAGGACAGTGAGGACGCTCCTCCTGTCCAGCGGCCCCAAGCTGTACAGATCAGCGCCCCCCACCCCTGGAGCTTCCAGGCCAGTGCAGACTG
Organism: Canis aureus; assembly: GCF_053574225.1. Classification (NCBI taxonomy): domain Eukaryota; kingdom Metazoa; phylum Chordata; class Mammalia; order Carnivora; family Canidae; genus Canis; species Canis aureus. Next base: position 37,918,888 of record NC_135649.1, on the reverse strand, counting down.
GGAGCTGCAGGAGTCACTGCGGGAGCTGACTCCAGGGCTGAAGAGCTGGCCGTCACCAGTGTGGTTGTCCCTTGGAGTGTCACCCTGTGCCTGGGAGAGGCAGGGTCGCCAGGGAACAGAGGCCTCACAGCATAAACAGCTCCCAATGAGCCCTGCACCTGGCGGGGGGGGGGTGCAGCTCCCCAGGTGCACACACCTGAGAATCATCACAGCAGCCCCTCCCCCAGAAGACCTGCTGAAAGGAAAGGGGAAGAGCAAGTCCTGCCCAAGCAGAGCTGGAAAGCTCCAAGGGAAGTCGAGAGATTTACAGTATATAGAACCAGAGGATACCACTCCTTTTTTTTTTTTTTGATTGTTATTGATTTTTGTTCTTTCTGGTTTTTTTTGTTGTCCCCCCCCTATTTTTCTCTTTTTTTTCCCTTCCTTTTTCCAGTACAACTTGTTTTTAGCCACTCTGTGCTGAGCAAGATGACTAGAAAGAAGAACTCACCACAAAAGAAAGAATCAGAAATAGTAATCTCTCCCACAAAGTTACAAACTTTGGATTACAATTAGATGTTAGAAAGAAAGCCAATTCAGAAGCACAATTATAAAGTTACTGGTAGCTCTGGAAAAAAGCATAAAGGATTCAAGAGACTTCATGACTGCATAATTTAGATCTAATCAGGTTGAATTTAAAAATCAATTAAATGAGATGCGATCCAAACTGGAGGTCCTAACAACGAGGGTTAATGAGGTAGAAGAACGAGTGAGTGACATAAAAGACAAGTTGATAGCAAGGAGGGAAACTGAGGAAAAAGAGAAAAACAATTAAAAGATCATGAAGAAAGGTTAAGGGAAATAAATGACAGCCTCAGAAGGAAAAAAAATCTATGTTTAATTGGGGTTCCAGAGGGCGCCAAAAGGGACAGAGGACCAGAAAGTGTATTTGAACAAATCATACCTGAGAACTTCCCTAACTCTGGAAGGGAAACAGGCATTCAGATCTAGGAGATAGAGAGATTCCTCCCCTAACATCAATAAAAACCGTTCAACACCCCGACACTTAATACTGAAACTTGCAAATTCCAAAGATAAAGAAAAGATCCTTAAGGCAGCAAGGGACAAGAGATCCCTACCCAATATGGGGGAGAAGTATTAGGTTAACAGCAGACCTCTCCACAGAGACCTGGCAGGCCAGAAAGGGCTGGCAAGATATATTCAGGGTCCTAAATGAGAAGAACATGCAACCAAGAATACTTTATCCAGCAAGGCTCTCATTCAAAATGGAAGGAGAGATAAAGAGCTTCCAAGACAGGCAGGAACTGAAAGAATATGTGACCACCAAACCAGCTCTGCGAGAAATATTAAGGGGGACTCTGTAAAAGAAAGAGGAAGTCCAAGGAAACAATCCACAAAAACAGGGACTGAATAGGTATTATGATGACACTAAATTCATATCTTTCAATAGTAACTCTGAACGTAAATGGGCTTAGAGATGCCACCAAAAGACGCAGGGTTCCAGACTGGATTAAAAAGCAAGACCCATCTCTTTGCTGTCTACAGGAGACTCATTTTAGGCGTAAGGACACCTCCAGGCTGAAAATAAAAGGTTGGAAAACGATTTACCATTCAAATCGTCCTCAAAAGAAAGCAGGGGTAGCCATCCTCATATTAGATAAATTAAAGTTTATCCCAAAGACAGTAGTAAGAGATGAAGAGGGACACTATATCATATTTAAAGGATCTATCCAATAAGAGGACCTAACAATCATGAATACTTATGCCCCGAATGTGGGAGCTGCCAAGTGTATTAATTAATAAGTAAAGTTAAGACATACTGAGATAATAATATACTTGGAGACTTCAACACGGCACTATGTGTAAATGACAGATATTCTAAGCACATCTCCAAAGAAACAAGAGCTTTAAATGATACACTGAACCACATGGATTTCACAGCACTTTACATCCAAACACAACTGAATACAAATTCTTCTCAGATACACATGGAACTTTCTCCAGAATAGACCATATACTGGGTTGAGACAAATCAGGTCTCAACCAATACCAAAAGATTGGGATTGTCCCCTGCATATTAGCAGACCATAACGCTTTGAAACTAGAATTAAATCACAAGAAGAAATTTGGAAGAAATTCAAACACGTGGAGATTAAAGACCATCCTGCTAAAAGATGAAAGGGTCAACCAGGAAATTAGAGAAGAATTAAAAAGATTCATGGAAACTAATGAGAATGAAGATACAACCATTCAAAATCTTTGGGATACAGCAAAAGCAGTCCTGAGGGGGAAATACATCACAATACAAGCATCCATTCAAAAACTGGAAAGAACTCAAATACACAAGCTAACCGTGCACCTAAAGGAACTGGAGAAAGAGCAGCAAATAAAACCTACACCCAGCAAAAGAAGAGAGTTACTAAAGTTCAAACAGAACTCAATGAAATAGAGACCAGAAGAACTGTAGAACAGATAAACAAAACCAGGAGTTGGTTCTTTGAAAGAATTAATAAGATAGATAAAGCATTAGCCAGCCTTATTAAAAACAAAGGGGAAAAGACTCAAATTAATAAAATCATGAATGAAAAAGGAGAGATCACTACCAATATCAGGGAAATACAAACGATTTTTAAAACTAATTATGAGCAGCTATACGCCAATAAATTAGGCAATCTAGAAGAAATGGACACATTTCTGGAAAACCAGAAACTACCAAAACTGGAACAGGAAGAAATAGAAAATCTGAACAAGCCAATAACCAGGGGAGAAATTGAAGCAGTCATCAAAAACCTCCCAAGACACAAAAATGCAGGGCCTGATGTCATCCCAGGGTAATTCTATCAAGCATTTAAAGAAGAAATAATAACCTATTCTACTACAGCTGTTCAGAAAGATAGATGGAATACTTCCAAATTCATACTATGAGGCCAGCATCACCTTAATTCCAAAAGCAGACAAAGACCCCACCAAAAAGGAGAATGATAGACCAATATCCCTTATGAACACAGATGCAAAAATTCTCAACAAGATACTAACCAAAGGGATCTAATAGTACATTAAGAAGTTTGTTCACTATGACCAAGTGGAATTTATTCCCGGACGCAAGGCTGGTTCAACACTTGTAAAGCAATCAATGATCATATCAGCTAAGAAAACACAAGAACCATATGATCCTCTCAATAGATGCAGAGAAAGCATTTGACAAAATACAGCATCCATTCCTGATCAAAACTCTTCAGAGTGTAGGGATAGAGGGAACATTCCTCAACATCTTAAAAGCCATCTACAGAAAGCTCACAGCAAATATCATTCTCAATGGGGAAGCACTGGGAACCTTTCCCCTAAGATCAGGAACAAGAGAGGGATGTCCACTCTCACCACTGCTATTCAATATAGTACTAGATGTCCTAGCCTCAGCAATCAGTCAACAAAAAGAAAGAAAATGCATTCAAATTGGCAAAGAAGAAGTCAAACTCTCCCTCTTCACAGATGATATGATACTGTATTTAGAAAACCCAAAAGCCTCCACCCCAAGATTGCTAGAACTCATATAGCAATTTGGCAGTGTGGCAGGATACAAAATCAATGCCCAGAAATCAGTGGTATTTCTATACACTAACAGTGAAGCTGAAGAAAGAGAAATTAAGGAGTCAATTCCATTGACAATTGTACCTAAAAGCATATGATACCTAGGAATAAACCTAACGTAAGAGGTAAAAGATCTACCCTAAAAACTACAGAACACTTCTGAAAGAAATTGAGGAAGACACAAAGAGACGGAAGAATATTCCATGCTCGTGGATTGGAAGGATTAATATTATGAAAATATCAATGCTACCCAGGGCAATTTGCACATTTAATGCAGTCCCCATCAAAATACCATGGACTTTCTTCAGAGAATTGGAACAAATCATCTTAAGGTTTTTGTGGAAGCATAAAAGACCCCAAATAGCCATGGGAATATTAAAAGAAAACCAGAGCTGGGGTATCACAATGCCAGATTTCAAGTTGTACTACAAAGCTGTGATCATCAAGACAGTGTGGTACTGGCACAGAAACAGACAAGACAGTGTGGTACTGGCACAGAAACAGGTCAATGGAACAGAATAGAGAATCCAGAAATGGGTCCTCAACTCTATGCTCAACTAATATTCGACAAAGCAGGAAAGACTATCCACTGGAATAAGGAAAGTCTCTTCAATAAATGGTGCTGGGAAAATTGGACAGCCATGCACAGAAGAATGAGACTAGACCATTCTCTTACACCATACACAAAGAGAAAGTCAAAATGCATGAAATATCTAAATGTGAAATTAGAATCCATCAAAATCCTAGAGGAGAACACAGGCAACCCCCTTTTTGAACTTGGCCACAGCAACTTCTTGCAAGATTCATCTACGAAGGCAAGGGAAACAAAAGCAAAAATGAACTATTGGGACTTCATCAAGATAAGAAGCTTTTGCACAGCAAAGGATACAGTCAACAAAACTCAAAGACAACCTACAGAATGGGAGAAGATATTTGCAAATGATGTATCAGATAAAGGGCTAGTTTCCAAGATCTATAAAGAACTTATTAAACTCAACACCAAAGAAACAAACAATTCAGTCATGAAATGGGCAAAAGACATGAACAGAAATCTCACAGAGGAAGACATAGACATGGCCAACATGCATATGAGAAAATGCTCTGCATCACTTGCCATCAGGGAAATACAAATCCGAACCACATTGAGATACCACCTCACACCAGTGAGAATGGGGAAAATTAACAAGACAGGAAACCACAAATGTTGGAGAGGATGCGGAGAAAAGGGAACCCTCCTGCACTGTTGGTGGGAATGTGAACTGGTGCAGCCACTCTGGAAAACTGTGTGGAGGTTCCTCAAAGAGTTAAAAATAGATCTGCCCTACGACCCAGCAATTGCACTGTTGGGGATTTACCCCAAAGATACAGATGCAATTTAGTGCCAGGACACCTGCACCCCGATGTTTCTAGCAGCAATGTCCACAATAGCCAAACTGTGGAAGGAACCTCGGTGTCCATCGAAAGATGAATGGATAAAGAAGATGTGGTTTATGTATACAATGGAATATTACTCAGCCATTAGAAACCACAAATACCCACCATTTGCTTCAACTTGTATGGAACTGGAGGGTATTATGCTGAGTGAAATAAGTCAATCGGAGAAGGACAAACATTATATGGTCTCATTCATTTGGGGAATATAAATAATAGTGAAAGGGAATAGAAGGGAAGGGAGAAGAAATGGGTAGGAAATATCAGAAATGGAGACAGAACATGAAGACTCCTAACTCTGGGAAATGAACTAGGGGTGGTGGAAGGGGAGGAGGGCAGGGGGTGGGGGTGAATGGGTGACGGGCACTGAGGGGGGCAGTTGACGGGATGAGCACTGGGTGTTATTCTGTATGTTGGCAAATTGAACACCAATAAAAAATAAATTTATTATTAAAAAAACTGACATGGATATCTGAGAGCATAGAATTAAAAATTCACTTATATATTTAAAGTAAAGGAAAACTGTATAGAAATTTCAAAAAAGAAAGAGTTAAATGTACACCTATCATGATCTAGTCATTCTGCTCATTAGTAGTTACACAAGAGAAATAAAAGCATATATTTACTTGTACATTCATTTTTGATACATTCAACAACATGAATGAATCTCTATACTGAATGAATAAAGTAAAAAAAGTTCATACTGTATGATTCTATTTACATAAAATTTGAAAAAAGAATGAAAAAATGAAGCACAGTTCACTAGTTGCTTGGTGGGAAGTGCTAAGAGGGACAGAAGAGAGATTACAAAGAGTCATGAGGAAAAAATTGTGGGAGATAAATGTGTTCATTGGCTTGATTGGATCAATGGTTTCATGCTTTGAGTCAATGTGTCAAAATTTATTGAATTGTCAAAATTTATTGAATTGTACACTTTATTTTTTAAAAAGATTTTATTTATTTATTCATGAAAAACAGAGAGTGAGGCAGAGACATAGAGGGAGAAGCAGGCCCCTTGCAGGAAGACTGATGTAGGACTCGATCCCTGGACTAGGATCATGCCCTGAGCCAAAGGCAGACGCTCAATGCTGAGCCACCCAGGGATCCCATATCAAATTGTACACTTTAAACATGAGATTTATTATATGCCAATTATTCTTCAGTATAGCTGTTTTTTTTTAAAGTATAGAAAAGTGTTGACCCCTTTGGGTACCAGGACCTCACACCATGCAGAACCTAGAAATAGGAAGATGGAAAGCACAAAGTCCTCCTCCTTCGAAGATGGTAACAGGACCAGTCCTGCTTCAACCCCCTGTTTTCTGGACTTTGTTAGCCTTCCTCCTGGGGACACAATGCCTTTTAGAGGTCTCTAACTTGATACATTTACTGCTTCTTAGAAGATGGCACTCCTTCTTTACAGAGCATTGCACCTGAGATTTTGCTTTAGCTGTGCCCTTAAAAGACTATTCCAGTGCTCTGTAAAGCCATTTGCCTCTGGATGGTGCAGTGTGCAGTATGAATTGTGGATCATGGAGCCATTTCTGCACCTTCTTTGTTTTGAACTATTGTACATTGGTGCTATGATGGATGCCCTATTGTGTAGGATTCTGTGCCTGTGGCTGAGGTTTTTCAGACAGTAAAGGCAAACTCATATCTGGAAGAAAGACGTATCCCTGTGAGAACAAACCACTGACCTTTCTCAAATAGATGGGTATGATGTAGATGACTTGCCTCTAAGTGGCTTGTTGGTCTGCTTGGGACATGGAACCATAATAGGAGTTCAGCATTGGTGTCTGAAAGGATACAGATTTGGAGGCATCACTAGCTAAACTAGTTTTGGGAAGTGGAAGCATATGCAGGGGGCAGCCCCGGTGGTGCAGCGGTTTAGCACCGCCTGCAGCCCGGCGTATGATCCTGGGGACCTGGGATCAGGTCCCGCATCGGGCTCCCTGCATGGAGCCTGCTTCTCCCTCTGTCTGTGTCTCTGCCTCTGTCTGTGTCTCTGTGTGTCTCTCATGAATAAATAAATAAATAAAAAATTTAAAAAAAAGAAGCATGTGCTGGGGTGCCTATATATAATCTTCACCTTTACTGATCTGTACATGTGCCTATTGTATCATTTCCAGGGTGGTTGATGACAATGGCTGGCTAATGACAACTAGCTAGATTATTTTGTCTGCTTGTTTTTTTTTTTTTTTCAGTGTGTCTTCCATGGTGGATGCATTCTTCTGGGACTTAATGCATAATACACAAAATCTTTATATTTAGTGCCCACTCCCATATGTTCACATGCCTCTCTTCCAGACCTTTCTGTCTGATTTGTCAGTCCTTTTCCTTCCAGGCTCCTGACAAGATGGCCACAAATTCATCATTTCCTTTTTAAATTTTTTTTCTTGCTCCGTCTAATCATTTGGATGTAAATACACTTTTAGTGGATGCTATTAAAAATTTAAGATGAATACTGAATGGAGTCTAAAGTTAGCTACTCTTTTTAGGCTTCTCTTGAACAATCTAAGGATTTAGAATGTTTTGACTCTCATCATTTTATTTCCATCTTACATGTTACTAGGGTCCTGTATTTCAGTTTTGCCTTATTTTTCTTTTTACTCACTTGATAAGATACTGTTATTTTTTTATTCAATTGATATTTGCTTATATTTATACAAATCCTTATTCTTTGCTCATCATTCCTTTTTGTGTCTTGGTCCTTCCTTCTGGAATGTTTCCTTTTCTTCATTCCCAAAGTACAGCCTTTAAAATTCCCTTTTCATGGGGGCAGCTGCCTAGCTCAGTCAGTGGAGCATGCAGCTCTTTTTTTAAAATTTTTATTTATTTATTGATGATAGTCACACACACACACACACACACACACACACACACCGAAAGAGAGGCAGAGACATAGGCATTGGGAGAAGCAGGCTCCATGCACCGGGAGCGCGACGTGGGATTCGATCCTGGGTCTCCAGGATCGCGCCCTGGGCCAAAGGCAGGCGCTAAACCGCTGCGCCACCCAGGGATCCCCAAGCAGGCAGCTCTTAATCTCTGGGTTGCGAGTTCACACTCCACAGTGGACATGGAGCCTACTTAAAAAGAATAAGTATTTTTTTAAAAATTCCCTTTTCATAGTCTATTTTATGCAAATTCTCTCCATTTTTGTTTTTCAGAAAGGTGAGTTCTCAATGAGAGCTAATCTGGATGTCAGATCTTAAATTAAGAACTCTATTCTGTCAGCCTTTTGAAGTTACTGTTATCCTGTCATGTTTCATGCTACTACTCTGGCAAAGTCTACTGTCAGTTTAATAGTCATTGATTTAAGGTATTTTGTTTTTACTCTCTGGCTGTTTATAACATCTTTTTGGCTGGGTGTTGTGTAGTTGCACTATGACATGTCAGATGTGGACTTTTAAAAATCTATCCTGCTTGTGATTTATTGTGTTTCCTAAACCCAAATGCATCAGTCGTGATTTTTCACTCTTGTCTCTATCCATTCTCAGAATTCTCTTTTCCCGGGACTCCTATCATATAGCCATTGGACTTTCTCATTCTATTTCCATGTTTCTTTTTTTTTTTGAGACTTTATTTATTTATTCATGAATGACACACACACACACACACACACACACACACACACACACACAGAGGCAGAGACATAGGCAGAGGGAGAAGCAGGCTTCCTACGGGGAGCCTGATGAGAGACTCAATCCCAGGACCCCTGGATCACATCCAGAGCTGAAGGCAGATGCTCAACCACTGAGCCACCCAGGCATCTCTATTTACATGTTTCACTTTTAATATTTTCCATCTCTTTGTCTTTCTGAATTGCATTTTTTTGGTAATTCTTTTCAGATATAATAGATCCGAGATCTGCCCTTTATTAGTGTCTATCCTGTTGCTTAGTCAATTTATTGAGATTTACTACTTTAGTTCCCTTTTTTTTTCATTTCTAGATGTTTTATTTGGTTTTGAAATATAGCTGGCCTTTAAAAATGTCATTTTCCCTAAGTTTTGATTGTTATTATTTTATTTCTCAACATGCATTTTCTGTATTATCTATTCAGTATCCATTAATTTCAGTATTTCATATCCTCGAGGATCTAATTTTATTGTTTATCTGCTAAGTTGCTGTGGTGGCTAACTGGATTGACTGCCTTGCAGTTTGGGATTGTGTGGTCATGCACTTGGGGCTTTTATCTGCAGAAATCGATGAAGGTGCAGATCCATGATTCATTCTTTTTTTTTTTTTTTAAGATTTATTTATTCATGAGAGAGAGAGGTAGAGACATAGGCAGAGGGAGAGGCAGGTTCCCTTTGGGGAGCCCGATGTGGAATTCGATCCCAGGATCCTGGAATCATGACCTGAGCCAAAGGCAGTTGCTCAACCACTGAGTATCCAGGTGCCCCTCATGATTCGTTCTTTCACAGAAATTGGCACTTGCTTCTGCTAGTCACATCAAGGCACTACCAATTTAGTGCCACGTTAGATTAATTTCCTAGTTTGGGACTGTAAGGATCAGGCAAAAAGGGTGTATTTGGCCACAAACCTGTGTTAATAGGCCTGTGGTTTTGAATTATCAGAGGAGATATTTTACCATCAAAAGGCTAAGTTGGGGGCAGCCCAGGTGGCTCAGTGGCTTAGTGCTGCCTTCACCCCAGGGTGTGATCCTGGAGACCCTGGATCAAGTCCCACGTCAAGCTCCCTGCATGGAGCCTACTTCTCCCTCTGTGTCTCTGTCTCTCTCTTTTTCTCTCTGTGTCTCTCATAAATAAATAAAATCTTTAAAAAAAGGCTAAGATGGAACAGACAAGAATCTTTTTCAGCTCTCTGTCTTTGCTAGTGAGACTTTTTCCTGTCATTTCACTGAGGTGTGGAACTTTGAGATTCCTACATTTATGTGGTGTCTCAATTCCCATTATCCACAGCATACAAACTTCTTTCTCTATTGGCTATTAAGCCAAATAGTTTTTTTTATATTAGTAAATCTCTTTTGAGCAGCTACAATTTCATAATTGGCTTCTCTCTCTGATTTCTACATGCATGTATATGTGTGTGTGTATATCTGTCTCTCTCTCCTTCTCCCAGTCCCTTTCACTCCCTTCCTCCCTGGCTCTAAAATTTGCTCTCATTCTTGGGATCATATACATGAGTATTTTCCACTTTATAGTTTGATTAGCTGTGAATTTAATAGCAGGCTTATTATATTTTACCCAGAATTTCTTGGAGGTTTTAATGTTTTTTTTTTTCAAGTTGTCCATTCTGCTATATTTCTAGGAACAGAAGTTGACTTGCATGACCTTTTAAAATAAAAAAGTAATAAAATTAATTAACAGAATATATACTAACCCAATGTTATGAGTTAAGCAATTTTTTTCTCACTTCAATCTATATAGTAATATCATCAGGCAGCAGTAGAGGCAGCCTAAAACTTTTTCAAAGCATTTTCATATTTTATCTAATTTGACTCTCTCAAAACATTTGTGAGGCTGAATATCTGAACTAGAAAGGTGAAGATATTTGCCAAGGTTAGATAGCAAGTCAGCAGTAACTCAGAAGACCAACACACTCTTAGCTATTAATTGTTCACAAAGTATGATGTTTGTTTCTGCACTGAAAGCACCTCCTTTGATGTCAGAAATCCAAAGAGCTACAATGTGAATCTTTTGAACTCCAAAGTTTGTGCTTTAGGATTGGAATATAAAAACTCTGCTAGAGGACCCGGTTTTAGTTTTCTCTCGCTTATGGAGGCAGAACAATTTGTTTATACTTTTCTTTGGTACGCATCATGTTGTATCCTATATTATCATTATTTATCTAAACAAATAAAACTTGGAAGTGTTAAGAAGCAGCTGTCCTTCTGTCCCTCATAACTTTAATCAACAAAATTACCAGGGTTTAGCCTCATGTCCCCTGCTTTTCAATATTCAAAGGTATCTTTAGGCCACCCTTTCAGACACAGTGGCATTCTGCAGGACCTGACATGCAGATGGGTATTTCTTTGAATAAAATCCAGGAGGAATGATGTTTCCTTTTTATCTGAAAATTTAACATCCTTGGAAGTTAAGCTGATTCAAACATAGCTGGGCAAGACCAAAGATATATTCTGTAGGTAAATAGTATGAGTTGGTTGCAAACTAAACAAATCCATGTGGGTGGCCCCCATAAGTTTATTTGCTCGGGACTTGTCAGCTTATCTTGTCAGTGCTTGCAGGAGATATGGAGGAACAGAATCCTCCCTTTAAAAATGGATGAAGTGATTGGAAGATTTTCCTGAAGGTGAGTGGGAGGTGAAGGCCTGAGAGTTGTAGGGAAGGAGGAAACAAATAGTAAGCTATGATGTTTTTATTTTCCTTTAGTTCACTGGAATGGAGATAGAGATAAAAGTTTTACAAAGTGAGTTTATATCCCTTTAACGGAGAAGCCACTGAGTAGGTAAAAATGACAAATGTTGCCTGCATTACTCTATGGTTTAGACAGTATATTCTCTAGATCTTAAATACTGAATTTTGAAACAAGACTGGTGATATATATTGAGTAATAATAATGTAACAACAACTAAGATTTATCGAACACTTACTATGTGCCAGGCACTGTTCTACATCCTTTACATATGCTAACTAAGTTAATTTTCAGAACCATTAGTAGATAATACTGGCGTCCATGTTGGTATCTGTTTTTTCCCTGGTGAAGAAGTCGAGCCCCAGGTTAAGTGACTTGTCGAGGTTACAAATCTAGACGATGAAGCTAGAATTTGAACTCAGACACCTGGTTTCTGTACTCTGTCATCTCCTATGCCTTCAAAATTCATATCATCATCTTCGCTGGCTGGTTCAGTTGGTAGAGCCACTGTTAATCTCAGGGTTATGAGTTCAAGCCCTACATTGGGTGTGAAGCCTGCTTTAAAAAAATAAGGTAACTTAACTTTCTCCTTACTCTTACTCCTTACCTCTTCTGCTTTTGTGGGTAGAGGTGTTACAGGGCCCATTTAATGGGAATTCATATTAAAACTATATTTAGAAAGCTATTGGGAAGTGCCATTAAACAAAAAGGAACTTCTAGATCCTGAGTGAGTTTCAGCTGTTCATCAAGAAATCTGTCGGAAATAGTTAAGAATTACAGCGGGCAGTTGGACAGTAAGAGTCTAATGTAAGTTACCTCATGTCCAATTGCATGTTATCAGCATTTGCCTTAGAGAAGAGGACATAGCAGTCATGGACACTTTTCCAGTGCAAGGCTCTGAGTTTAGGGAGTTCTTTCATTATTTAGACCTTTCTTTTGGTCCTTAATTCAGAACATATCTGTTCAGTACCTGCTATTTGCCACACACTGTGCTAGGTACCTAGGGCATTTATGAGAGAATATGACAGACAAGCTAATAACCCCACAAACAAATAAATGTGTAATTACAAACTGAGATTTGAGTCATGAAGGAAAGGCATTTGTGACTAGAGTGGAGATACTATCATGGGGAGACTATGGCCTTCTTTGGAGGATTAGGAGACACTTTTCTAAGGAAATGACGTCCTGGTTAGAGGAAGCAGCATGCAAAGGCCCTGTGCCCCTTGTTCTTAGCATCTTGTATGGGAAATAGATTATTTATTCATAGAATGACTCTGCTTATAACTAAGTACCATTCATAATTTTCAAGGAGTTAGACAGAAGTTCTAGCTTCTTGTTGGCCAAACAAAGAACTTTCTTTGGGTAATTGGTAAGGTCACTCTTTGGTTTTGATAAGATCCTCAGATTGAGGAACCTTTCTCATTTATCCATCAGGTTATCTTCTCAAGTGCTATCTTTGCTCCCTCCCTCCCTTTCACCCTTACACAAAGATTTATTGGATGTCTATAGTATAGCAGTACTAGTATTCTTCTCTTTACCACCAAACTTCTTGTTAGAGTAGTCTGCACTTCTGCCCCCACTTTCTTACATTCTTAACCCTTTGCATTCTGTTTTCTTTCCTCATCACTGTCCCTGTAACTGCCAAATCCAGAATTTGGTTTCTTAGCTCCTTATTGTACCTGGTTTCTCTGTAGCCTGGTAGCCCTGGTGTTCATTCACAAAACCTTTTCTCTTTGGCCTTCTGGGACACAATTCTCTCTTTCTTCTTCTACCTCTCTCAGTAGTTATTTGTCATTTTTGCTGGCTCCACTTTCTTTACCAAACACTTGAATCTTGTTGCTTTCCAACTCATCATCCTCATGATTTATTTATTTTTTTAAATTATGTATTAGAGAGAAAGAGAGTGGAGGGAGGGACAGAGGGAGAGAAACTTCCAAGCAGACTCTGCACTGAATGTGCAGCCTGATGTGGGGCTCGATTTCATGACCTGAGCCAAACCCAAGAGTCAGATGTTTAACCTACTGAGCCAGCAGGCGCCCCATAATTCATTGTTTATTTCGCATGTAAGAATGCATCTTCTCTCTGGGTAATCCTATCTACTTCTGTGGAATCCATAGGAATCTGCAGATTTCTTCAGGAGCCTTCTCTGTCCTGAGTTCTAAATCCTTATACCCAGCTATGTACTATCTGTCCCTGATTTCTTGCAGATACTACATATTTAACATATTTGAAAGTGAAACCATTCTGTTCTTCCTCCGTTCAATTAAATCTCTATCCTAAATCCACAGTGATCTTTGTAATATACAAATATGATGGTTATCATGCCTCTTCTTGAAAGACTTCTGTGATTTCACATTGCTATCCTACGTAGTTTCATCTCCACCCCTTCCCCATGCCAAACTACTCTCCAACCCCAAAACATAACTGGAGGCTTTACATATGTTGATTTCTCTACCTGGAATGCCCCTTCCCCATTTTTCTTTTTTCTTGCTCTTTTTTTTAAAGGATTTATTTATTTTAGAGAACAAGTGAGTGGGGGCAGGAGAAGAGGTAGAGGAACAAGCTGACTCCCTGCTGAGCATGGAGTCAGATGAGGGGCTCGATCCCAGGACATGGGATCATGTCATGACCTGAGCCAAAACCAAGAGTCAACAGCTTAACCACCTGAGGCACCCAGGTGCACACCCATTTTTCTTTTTCTGCTTAAATTTCATATTTTCAGTTAACTTCTGTCTGGCTACTCTAGAGAGAAATAGTTGGTTTATTCCTCATATGTTTGTGCTTCCATGGCACATGATACATATGTATGTTGTGGCACGTGGACATAAACATATATAAATTCAAAATGAGATCTTTCAGTTGATTATGTGCTCAAATTCAGGAATAAAATCTTATAGGTGATGTGCAAAATAAAACAATCTTTAATATATATGTGATGTTTTATATTTGGCCTTTCTTGGGTCCCCAGATTTATTTGTACATCACATATATATTAAAGATTGTTTTATTTTATTATTTTGTTTTATTATTTTTATTAACAGATGTTTTATATTTGGCCTTTCCTGAGTCCCCAGATTTATTTGTACATTTGTTAATTGCCACGGGCTGAAAATTGAAAATTTTGCTTTAGTACATTACCTACTTAGACATTTAACTCATTTTGATGATGAGCAAGAATGAACCATAATTACATGAAGTATGTTTCCATCTTCAAGTCACGGATTATCCATTGTCCCTGATTAATGACTCTTACTATCTGTAATTAATAAAAATAGCCCATCATTCACAGTGATTTCTTGAGTCACATTTTTTTTTCTTTTGTCTGAAGTCTAACGAGAAGTAATCTACAGTATAGTGGTCTTGATTTTCTCAGAGAGACTTTGCCAGTTTATTAAGGAGTTAAAGCCTATAAGGCAAGTAGGTTCTTTGGGGCTTATAGTAGAGTTTTCCTCAGGAAATGAAAACCTATATTTTAAATGTAATTATTAATTGACATGTTTTTGAATATTTCTATAAAAAGGAATGAAATGCCAAGTATTTTTAAATAAATTTATTTCAAAAGGCACTTAAGTGTATATATTATGAGGTGATCAGACACAGAAAATATAGGAACATAAATCTACATTTGTCTTAAATTCATCTAAATGTAATATATTTGAAAATTGCATTCAAAAGGCTCAAACTCCACAGTAAAAATAAAAACAAATGTTGATATATATTGAAATTAGCCTGTTGTATACTGTAGGTGTTGGGGAATAAAACCAACACCTATTTTAATGCTACCTTTGTTTGAAAGGGCTTTTATTTTTCTATTTTGAAAGAGGGGCTATAATCTTCAATATATCTTAAACTACATTTGGTAAAAACTATGCTTTCTGACAATGATTTAAAAATTTTTGGCCAGCATGTTGGTAGTGCTTAATCTACATATAGAGTTTTCTGCCAAAATGAATCTAAATAGGGACTACATTGGATGGGTGTAGTTTTCCCATTTTTTTCCCCCTCTGTTATTTTGGGAGGGAATAGAGGCGGTTTTTGTCTGATATGGCTTTTATAAGCACTGGTGACTTTGGCAATGGAAAAATAGAGGCAAGACAACCTGATGAGGGGTTCTTAAATATTGTTGCATATGAGAAATACCAAGAGAACTTGTTAACAATGGGTACCCTAAAGTTCTCCTAAGATTGTGCTTCTGGAATAGGGCATAGGAATAAGAATTTTTCACAAGCCTTCAGGAGATTCACATGCTCCAATTTCAGAAACATTTTCTTATTATGTCTTCCATTAAATTTCTTCTCATTTTTTTAAATTTATGATAGTCACACACAGAGAGAGAGAGAGAGAGAGAGAGAGAGGCAGAGACACAGACACAGGCAGAGGGAGAAGCAGGCTCCATGCACCAGGAGCCCGACGCTCATTTTTTTTCAAATGATCTTCACCTTCTACAGTGCCGTGGCTTTGCAAAATTATTCATTCATTCATTAGACCTCCAAGGCCTTCTATCTCACATTACTACCTGGTAGAATAGAATTCCTATTAATCTCTCAAGGCCCCATTCATATCTGACTCTCTTCAGAGCCTTTACTCAGTGCTTTGTACATATTTCTGTTTTTATATTAATAAAATATATTGCATTTATATATAACCAATACATTGATTATATAATCATAATATATTTATACATGCAAATAATACATACATACATACATATATATTAACTATACATGGAATATATTGCATTTATATATAACCAATACATTGATTATATAATCATAATATATTTATACATGCAAATAATACATACATACATACATATATATTAACAATACATGGAATTTCTTTTAAGGAGGGAGGCTATGTCTTAGTTTTTATGCATTAAAAATAAGAGCTAGGGACAGAGTCTAGTACAAAACAGGTGGTACTCAGACATTAGCATGTAAAATAATTACCTGGGGAGTTTGTTTAAAATGGAGTTACCTGGCATGCCCACCATGCCCCATGGCCAATTCCCAGATTCTCATTCAGTAGATCTGAAGATGGTCCTAGGAATTCACATTTTTAAAAAGCTTTCCAAACATTTCATATCTTGATAACTTCTGAATACCAAGGGGACATCAACTAACCTTTGAGTAACCGATTATATGACCAAAGGTCTACTTGTATTTATCATGTTTACTCTCTAATATGATAAATTTTTCTCGTGCATTATAATATATTTTAGACACTCTGGTGACAATATCCAGGTCTATCTTAATAGTGGCCAGAGACAACGTAGGCAAATTTATGTAGGATCAAAGAGGGGTTTACAAATGACAGGCTCATGAGGCAACTTTGAAGGATTTTAATGAGGATTTTATCTATGGAGAGGGCATATCAAGAGTTAAAGTCAGTACACATGAAAGGATGTTCAGCATCACTCATCATCAGGGAAATACAAGTCAAAATCACAATGAGATATCACCTCACAGGAGTCAGAATGTCTAAAATAAAAAACTCAATGAAAAAACAAGTGTTGGTGAGATGTGGAGAAAAAGAAACCCTCCTACACTGTTGGTCGGAATGCAAACTGGTGCCGCCACTGTAGAAAAGAGTAAGTATAGAGTTTCCTTAAAAAAATTAAAAATAGAACTACCCTATGATCCAGTAATTTTACTACTGGGTATTTACCCAAAGAATACAAAAACACCTATTCAAAGTGATATATGTGCCCCTATGTTTATCGCATCGTTATTTACAATAGTCAAATTATAGAAGCAGCACAAGTGTCCACTGATAGATGAATGGATAAAGAAGATATGGTATGGGCAGCCCGGGTGGCTCAGCGGTTTAGCACTGCCTTCAGCCAAGGGCCTGATCCTGGAGGCCCGGGATCGAGTCCCACGTTGGGCTCACTGCATGGAGCCTGCTTCTCCCTCTGCCTGTGTCTCTCCCTCTCTCCCTCACTGTCTCTCATGAATAAATAAATAAATAAAATCTTTAAAAAAAAGAAGATGCAGTATGTATATACAATGGAATATTATTTTGTCACAAAAAAATAATGAAATCTTGTCATTTGCAACAACATGGATGGAACTAGAGGGTATAATGCTAAGTGAAATATGTAAGAGAAAGAAAAACACCATATGATTTCACTCATGTGGAATTTAAGAAACGAAATAAATTAACAAAGCTAAAAAAACAGACAGATAAACCCCCAAACAGACTCTTAACTATAGAGAACAAATGGATGGTTACCAGAGGGATGGTGGGTGGGGAGATGGGTGAAATAGGTGAAGGAGATTAAGAGGACACTTATTTTGATAAGCCCTGAGTAATATATGAAGCTATTGAATCATTATACTGTACACCTGAAGCAAATATAACATTGTATGTGAACTACAGTGGAATGAAAATTTTAAAAAGTAAAAAATAAATTAAAAAAAGAATAAAAGTCAGTAATTAGTTTTAAAAAATGAAAACAGGGCATCCTGGGTGGCTCAGCGGTTTAGCGCCACCTTCGGTCCAGGGCGTGATCCCGGAGATCCGGGATGGAGTCCCACCTCGGGCTCCCTGCATGGAGCCTGCTTCTCCCTCTGCCTGTGTCTCTGCCTCTCTCTCTCTGTGTCTCTATGAATAAATAAATAAAATCTTAAAAAAATGAAAACAATTCTCATTTTCATTTTTAAGTTTCAAGTAAATATACTTCTATATCAGGATTTTAAATTTTTAAAGATTTATTTGTTTTAGAGAGAGAAAGAGAGAGCAAGGGGGAGGGGCAGAGAGAGAGAGTCCTCAAGCAGATTCCCTATTGAGCATGGAGCCAGATGTGGAGCTTGATCCCAGGACCCTTAGATCATGACCTGAGCTGAAATCAAGAGCCCACCACTTAACTGACTGAGCCACCCAAGTGCCCCAAGGGTTAGAGCTTTGGGTTCTAGTTAAGTTGGAGTAACAAATACCAGGTATTTATCCTCCAGTGTGTAGCAACTAAAAGCAAACACAAAATAAGAGAAACAGCAGTTTTTGAGATAATGGACATAAAGTAATGAATGGCAGTAACCACAGAAGGTTAGAAACAAATAGGGTCAGCCCTGTGATTGCCTTGAGAATACTGCAGTAGAGAGGATTGAGGTAGAGCAAAGCAATTCATTGAAGAAAGGATCGTCTTTCTTTTTTCTTTTTCTTTTTCTTTTTTTTTTTTTTAGGATCATCTTTTCAAGAGATAGTGCTGAGATAATTGGATATCCATATGCCAAAAATAAAAAGAACTTCAACCCATATCTCACATAATATATAAAAATTAATTCAAAATAGATCATAATCCTAAATATCTAACCTAAAATTATAAAAACTCTAGAAGAGGCATGCCTGAGTGTCTCAGTCAGTTAAGCATCTGCCTGGGGCTCAGCTCATGATCCCAGGGTCCTGGAATCAGGTCCCATGTCCGGCTTCCTGCTCAGCAGAGAGGCTGTTCCTCCTTCTCCTTCGGCCCCTACTTCCTGCTTGTGTGCTTGCACACACACACACACACACACACACACACACACACTCTTTCTCAAATAAATAAATAAAATATCTTTAAAAATCTAGAAGAAAACATAGGAAAAACTATTTTTATCTTGGGTTAGACAAAGAATTTTTAGATGTGAAATCAAGAGCATGATCTGTACAAAAATAAAATTAATAAAATGTACTCCTTCAGAATGTAATATCTTCAACATAAACTGTTAAGAGATGAAAAAGAGAGCCACAAAAGGGAGAAATCTTTGCCTAGAATACATTTATTAAAGGACTTTCATTCAGACTTTATAAACAACTCAGAAAACTTAGTAAGAAAAGACACAACTCAATAAAAAGTGGGCAAAATATTTGAACAGATACTTAGTAAGGAATATACACAGTAGGCTAATAAACACATAAACATATGCTCAACGTCATCAGTCAAAATCACAATGTGATACCATTGTACATCTATTTTAGTGGCTAAAATTAAAAAGTCTGAGCATATCAAATATTGATGAGGCTGTAAATCACCTGGGACTTTCACATACTGCTGGTAGAAATGTAAGACAGCACAACCACTTTGGAAAACAATTTGGCAGTTTCTTAAAAAGTTAAGCATACATCTGTCATGACTGAGCCATTCCACTGCTAAGCATTTACCCTAAGAGGAAAGGATATGTCTACATATAGACTTGCACACAAATGTTAACAGAAGTTTTATAATAGCTATTATAAAATAGCTTCAAACTGGTAACAACCCAAATGTCCCTCAAAAGTTGAATGAATAAATACATTATGGTATAATCATAAGAAGAAATAGTTCTCATTAATAAAATAAACTGATACTATTATATACATAATATATGTACATATATATCCATATCATAATATTAATCTCAAAATAATTTTGAGACATGCAAGAAGCCAGAAAACTAAAAGTACATGCTTTATGATTCCATTTATACAAAATTTTAAAGAATACAAACTAATCCATAGTGACAGAAGAAAAGCCAGTGCTTGCTTGAGAGGAATGGGGGAGAAGGCTTATTACTGCTGTACGTAGATTGTTAGGAGTTGTGGGTATGCTCACTATTTTGCTTGTTACTGGTTTCATGAGTGTATAGATAACAGGACTTATCAAGTTGTGCACTTCAATATGTGCAGTTTATATCTTGTCATTTATACCTCAATCAACGTTTAAAAATACATTAGACCTTTTTTTCTTCAAATAAACTCTTATTTGGAAGCCCAATAAATAAAACGAAAAACAAGGGAAAGGCCTCTTACCATCTTATTTCTGAAGAAATCCATGGAACTCTAATTTACCTATCTCTGATATACAACACCTGACTTTCAGAAATGTATTTGGATATATAAATAGATACAGTATTTTACTTTAATTCAAGGTCTCTTGTCTAGAAGTCTGGGGTTGCCCATAGTCTGAGATACATTGCAATAAAATCTGAACCATTTAGAAATTCTCTGAAAATGAGCTATTTGGATACCTGAATTTACCTTGTATTTGGCCACATTCCTTTAGAATTTAAAAAACATTTAAAAATGTTTTAATAATACATGACTCATTTTTCCATCACCTTAAAGAGAGTAGACATACTCTTCTTTTTAGTCTGCCTTTGATTAATGATTCAGAACCATCATTATCATCAAGCTTACGTTACACTAGAATGTAGTGATACCCTCTGGACTTCATTGGACTTGCATCCATATTTGCTCCAGTGGCGTAAGACAACAGCAATCTTTTCTTTTTATGGAGAAAAATGGTAGTTTCATCTCCCACTTCATCTCCCATTTCTATATTTCTATATGTTCCTGTACTATCATCTGTTACTTTTGCAGAGTGTGACTTCCTGGATCAACATGCCTTCCTTCATAATATATGAACTTAAATTGGTAAAGCACACAACCAAGGTTGTTAGCATTGTATAGATACGGACCATTAATAGAGTACTGGAGAGCATCCCTTTGAGTAAAATACACGATTTTTAGCACATTGACTATTTTCACTGAGTGAAGTTATTCATTTTTTATCCTCTGGCTCTAAGCTCTGAAATGGATAATTTGGTTTGCTGCCAAACTCCGTTCAAACAGGTGAGATATTATTGTATTACATTTTCAGAGACCTGCAATAGAAAAGCCATAAAATAGCACTTTCATCACCAAAGTTCTCTCTGAAAATATTTATTACTTCAATTGTCAGTAGAAGTCAGGACCTTTTGGGGGATCTGACAATTTGAAAGTACTACTCAGAAAATGTGTTTGATGAATTTCTTGTTCTTGCTAGTTGTCAAGCTAGCAGGTTGCTCTTTTGGTCAGTAATTTTTTTTCTGTCTCTCCTCTAATATAAAGTATCAGCTGTTAGCAAAAAGAGATGAGCTAAATATGGAGGATTCCTAAAGTTTGGGAATAGGTTAATTTCCTCTTCCTCAAATTTTCTTTTTCAAAATAAATCTGACTTTTTTTAATATTTTATTTATTTATGACAGATACAGAGAGAGAGAGAGGCAGAGACACAGGCAGAGGGAGAAGCAGGCTCCATGCACTGGGAGCCCGATGTGGGATTCGATCCCGGGTCTCCAGGATCACGCCCTGGGGCAAAGGCAGGCGCCAAACCGCTGCGCCACCCAGGGATCCCAAATCTGACTTTTTTTTAAGTCATCCTTTCTGTTCCTCAGTTCTAAAGGAAACTTCAGAAAACACAGACAATAGAATCAGTAGCTGAATTCAGCAATTCATTTGGCAAAATGCCATTTTTTATATTGAGGAATCAGAGAAGCTTATTTTTGAGAATAACTAGAAAATATTCTAGGCCAGTGGGAGGATTATACATAAGGATTATACTGATCAATTTAGATTATCTAACTTCCTTTCACAGTATACTAACAGAAGTGTGGTTGAGTGCTGAAAGGCCTCACAACTTAGTATTTGCCCTGATAAATTCACTGTGGTCTGAGGTTTGGCTACCAGAAATTTGATTGTCTCTGCACATCAAGGGTAGTTGTTTCCTTTTTAAGGGAGGGAGAGGAGGGTGGGGAGGAAGCTTGGAGTAACATTAACCAAGTTAGCAAAATGGATATATAAAACATCTATTTATTCTGAGAAATAGAACCATCAAGACTGCTGGAATGCTTGTTTCCCCAGATCTAGGTAGTCTTTCCCTTTAGTAAAGGACAAATTGTCAGAGTGAATTTTTTTTGGAATGAGTATGGAATCAGGGCAAGAGGAGTGCCACAGAAAACTCTCTTCCCTGGATAATATTGGGTAGGTACTACCCACATCCAGCTCTCTGGGCTTCACCAATTCTGTAGTTTCAGCTGACTTTTCTGTTCACCCAGTCTCTCTTTAAATAGAGCACTGAACAGTTCATTAAGTTCCCAAACAAGTTAAAACTCAGTTAATTATGTTTCCATTTAAGTTAATTAAAATTGCATTCCTTGCCTCTTTGGGTCATCTTGATTGGAGTTTTTGGTGTCTCTAAACTTTTCTGAATCACCCATTAACACATAATCCATTATTTGTTTTCCAAGGTGGTTATTTGGACAATATTAGTGGATTTTACTGAATTATGTTTCAAAAGACTATCTTATTTTCCTATTTTCCTTTTTTCTAGTTCTAGTGAGTCACCTCATAGTCATCACTAATACTAAAAATGAAAAGTATATGGTGTTACCTAAATCTAAAATATCTGTACATATCATATGTCAAATTTTAAGAGTTTTTCTTATTTTTATGAACTGGATGATACCTTCAACATCAATTCATATTGAAAACCTACCTGAATATATTATTAGTTGGTCACCATCGATTGACAACACACTGTGGACAATGCATGCTATTAATTTTTGAAAGTTATGAAGTAACATTCATATAATGTAATAAGATATAAGGAAAATCTCAATATATCATTATTTGCTATGGAAAAGGTTTTTGCATAGGATATATCTCTCTTTGATTCTATTTAATAAAATATAGTTACTTAAATATCTAAGTGACTTACTTTCAAGTGACTCATTCTATGGAAGTGTTCCTTATATGAATAATTTCCAGCATGTACTCCAAGGACAGAATATCAAGGTACCTCAGTGTATTATATAAGGATTATTTTATGATTATCAACTATCAATGATCAACATCCATGATCAATTTTTATACAAATTAGTTTCTTTCGAGCAGCCCCGGTGGCACAGCAGTTTAGCCCACCTGCAGCCTAGGGCGTGATCCTGGAGACCCTGAATCGAGTCCCACGTCAGGCTCTCTGCATGGTGCCTGCTTCTCCCTCTGCCTGTGTCTCTGCCTCTCTGTCTCTGTCTCTCTCTCTCTCTGTCTCTATGAATAAATAAAAAATCTTTAAAAAAGACAAATTAGTTTCTTTCAATTCAATCTAGTATACCACTGAAAAGCCTCTTTTCTTTGTTAATTGGTGTGTGTTTCAGCAAAGGTAAGCTAGTTTTAGTATTACCCTAAGGAAATAGATTCTCAGAATGTCTGTTTGAAGGGGACTTGAAGTATTTGAGTCCTTGATGATTACTCTGTACAGTATGAACAAATCACCTTTACATCACAATCTATTCAGTAGTCAGTCTTTGCCTAAACACATTCATAAAGTAACCTCTTCTACATGTTTGTTAAAAGTTTGACTTTTGTTTGGATAAAAATATACCTCTTTTGGGATCCCTGGGTGGTGCAGTGGTTTAGCGCCTGCCTTTGGCCCAGGGTGCGATCCTGGAGACCCGGGATCGAATCTCACGTCAGGCTCCTGGTGCATGGAGCCTGCTTCTCCCTCTGCCTATGTCTCTGCCTCTCTCTCTCTCTCTCTCTCTGTGACTATCATAAATAAATAAAAAATTTTAAAAATATATACCTCTTTTAAATTTCATCTGGGAGCACCTGGGTGGCTCAGAGGTTGGATGTCTGCCTTTGGCTCAGGTCATGATCCTGGGATCCTGGGATAGAGGCCTTCATCAGGCTCCCCACAGGGAGTCTGCTTCTCCCTTTGCCTATGTCTCTGCCTTTCTCAAAAATAAATGAAATCTTAAAAAATTTTTCATCTATTTGTTCTAATTCTGTAGTCTACAGCAATATAGAAATAACATCTAGTGAAATGTTTATATCCTAGAAATTAAGCATGCAAAATTTTGAGAAAATTAATACATAAATTTCAAAATCCTATAAATAATATTTGCAACTTGATATTTTGGATAATTGGAACCACTAATGTTTTCAAAAAACTAAAGCATGTAGATATATACAAAAAAGCAGTAATAGAAATGTCTGTGTTAGCAATCATACTGAGAAATACACATACATGGTACATTATCTACATAGGAAGAGGGATGGACATGGGGCTCCATCAGGGTAGTTGGAGAAACTGAAACCAGGTAAGACTATCATATAAATATAATATTCAAGAGTTATTAGAAATATTAGATATCACTAATACCTAATTAATTTTATGGGTTCACCCATAAAATTTGTTCTGCTCTGGAACGAAGAAACACAGTTGCATATCTAGTGAGTCTTGGCATATGACAGAATTTGAACTACAATTCAGGGCTGGAAAGCTTCATATAGAAGGGATTTTAGGTTAAATGTACATGATTGGGATCCCTGGGTGGCGCAGCGGTTTGGCGCCTGCCTTTGGCCCAGGGGCGCGATCCTGGAGACCCGGGATCGAGTCCCACGTCGGGCTCCTGGTGCATGGAGCCTGCTTCTCCCTCTGCCTATGTCTCTGCCTCTCTCTCTCTGTGTGTGACTATCATAAATAAATAAAAAATAAAAAATAAAAAAAAATAAATGTACATGATTTATCAAAGAGGTTATGCATAAAAGTACAGAGAACAATAATTAACTAAGGAAGAGAGCATAGTTAGTATAGGTTAGAGCAACAATTGAGAGTGTTAGATAAAGAGTGTTGGGGTCAATGTCCTTGATACCCCCAAACAAAATTTATATTTGTTGTTAAAGATATTAGGAAGTACTATAAAGATTACTAGGAGCTTTGTGTGCAAGAGAAATTGTTAACACCTTAAAATATGCTACTATAAGATATTTTATGTAAGACTCTTGATAACCACAAGAAAATACTTCTAGAAATAACACAAAAGAAAAAGAGAAAGGTATCAAAATCTATCATTTAAAAACAAAATAAACACAAAGGAAGACAGCAAGCATGAAAAAGAGGAACAAAGATTTACAAGGCAAACAGAAAACAGTAAAAAAACAACAACCCAGCAATAGTAAGTTCTTCCCTATTAATAATTTAAATGTAGATAAAATGAGCTCCCCAATTAAAAGATAAAATGGCTGAGTGAATAAACAACAAGACCCAACTGTATGCTGTCTACAAGAAACTCATAGTTTTAAGGACACACACAAGATGAAAGTAAGGGAATGGAAGAAGATATTCCACGCAAATGGTAACCAAATGAAAGCAGGAGTGGTTATATTTATATGAGAGTAGACTTTAATTCAAAAACTTTCTCTAGAGATAAAGAAGGTCATTATATAATGATGAAAGGCTCAATTCAATGGAATATTTAATAATTGTAAATATACATGCACCCAACATTACAGTATATAAAGTAAATATTGACAGATATGGAAGGAGAACTTGACAGTAATACAATAATAGTAGGAGATTCCAGTACTCCACTTTCAATAATACATAGTTCATTCAGACAGAAAATAAAAAAGAGTAGTCTTGAACAACACTATAGGCCACATGAATCTGATAGACATACACAGAATGTTCTACCAAATAATAACAACAAAAAAACACATTATTTTTAAGTGCACACAGAACATTCTCTGGGATAGATCACATGTTAGGTAGCAAAACAAAGTCTTTTTTTTTATTGGAATTCAATTTGCCAACATATAGCATATCACCCAGTGCTCAGCCCGTCAGTCCCCTCAGTGCCCATCACCCAGTCACAAAACAAAGTCTTAACAAATTTAAGAAGATCAAAATCATATTAAATATTTTTCCATCCACAATGGAATGAAGCTAGCAATCAATAACAGCAGGAAAATAGAAATATTGACACAAGTGTAGGAACTAAAAAACACACTATTGAACAACTATTGGGCCAAAGAGAAAAATCAAGATAATTTAAAAAAATATCTCAAGACAAATGAAAATGAAAACACAACTTACCAAAACTTTTGGGATGCAGCAAAAACCATTATTAGGAGGATATTTTAGAGTCATAAATGCCTTCATTAAAAAAGAAGAAAGGGATCCCTGGGTGGCGCAGCGGTTTAGCGCCTGCCTTTGGCCCAGGGTAAGATCCTGGAGACCCGGGATCGAATCCCACGTCGGGCTCCCGGTGCATGGAGCCTGCTTCTCCCTCTGCCTATGTCTCTGCCTCTCTCTCTCTCTGTGACTATCATAAATAAATAAAAGTTAAAAAAAAATGGGAGGGTAAAAAAGAAGAAAAATCACAATTTAACTTTCTACTTAAGGAATTACAAAAAGAAGAACAAAGTAAGTTTAAAGTTAGCAGAAGAAAGGAAACAATAGAGATCAGAGGAGAAATCAAATAAAGAACAGAAAAGCAGTGGAAAAAGTAATCAAAATTGAGAGTTAGTTTTTTTAAAAGATAAAATTGACAAACTCTTAGCTAGGGTAAGAAAAAAAAAAAGAGAAGACTTAAATAAAATAAGAATGAAAGAGGACACATTACAAAGATTGCCTCCAAAATAAAAAAGATTGTGAGAGGCCATTATGAACAATTGTATGCCAACAAATTGGATAACCTTAAAGAACTTGAGTAATAGGCAGTCATTTCCTATAAATATACAACCTACCAAGACTGAATAAAAAAAAAAAGAAAGAAAGCCTGAGCAGACCTATAACAAATAAGGAGATTGAAGCAGTAATTAAAAACCTCTCAACCAAGAAAAAGTCTGAGACCAGATGTCTTCATGGCTAAATTCTACCTAAAGAATTGATAACAATTAATAACAAAGAGGAATTAGTAACAGTACTTCTTAAACTCTTCCCAAAAATATAACTAGAGGGAATACTTCCAAACTCACTTGATAAGACCAGCATCACTCTGATACCAAAGCCAGGCAAAGCCATGACAAGAAACTATATATCAATATTTTTGATGAACATCAGTGCAAAAATCTTCAATAAAATATTAGCAAACTGAATTCAGCAGCACATGAAAAATATTATATACTATCACCAAGTGGGATTTATCCCTGGAATGAAAAGTTGGTTTAACATATGCAAATCAATCAATGTGATGCACAATATTAACAAAATAAAAGATTAAAATTACATGATCATCTCAATAGACGCATAAAAAGTATTTAACCAAGTTCAATACCCACTCACGATATAAATGTTCATCAAAATAGGTATAGAAGGAACTTAACCTCAATACAACAAAGACGATTTGGGATCCCTGGGTGGCTCAGCGGTTTGGCGCCTGCCTTTGGCCCAGGGCGCGATCCTGGAGACCCGGGATCGAGTCCCACATCGGGCTCCCTGCATGGAGCCTGCTTCTCCCTCTGCCTGTGTCTCTGCCTCTCTCTCTGTGTGTGACTATCATAAATAAATAAAATCTTTAAAAAAAAAAAAAGACGATTTATGAAAAGTCCATGGGTGATGTCATATTCAATGGGGAAAAACTGAAATTTCCTCCTCTAATATACAGTCAAAGGCAAATATACCCACTCTTGCCATTTTTACTCAACAAAATACTGGAAATACTAGCAAGAGCAATCAGCCAGAAGAAGAAGAAAGAAGAAGAAGAAGAAAGAAGAAGAAGAAGGAGGAGGAGGAGGAGGAGGAGGAGGAGGAGGAGGAGGAGAGGAGGAGGAGGAGGACAAGACACCCAAATCAGAAAGAAAGATTATGTTTGCAGATAGCGAACATGATTCTATATATAGAAAACCCTATCAGCCAGAAGAAAAGAAAGAAAGAAAGAAAGAAAGAAAGAAAGAAAGAAAGAAAGAAAGAAAGAAGAAAGAAAGAAAGAAGAAAGAAAGAAGAAAGAAAGAAAGAAAGAAAGAAAGAAAGAAAGAAAGAAAGAAAAGAAGAAGGAGAAGAAGAAAAGACACCCAAATCAGAAAGAGAGATTATGTTTGCAGATAACGAACATGATTCTTTTTTTTTTTTCGAACATGATTCTATATATGGAAAACCCCCCCCGAAAAAAAGAAAACCCTAAAGACTACACACACACACACACACGCACACACACACACACACAAAACTTAGAATAAATGAATTCAATAAAGTTGCAGGATACAAAGGCAACATACCAAAAATCAGTTATGTTTCTTTACACCAATAATGATTTATGTGAAAAAGAAATTGATAAAACGATCCCATTTATGGCAATGTCAAAAAGAATAAAATACTTGTCAATAAATTTAAACAAGGTGAAACATCTGTCCACTGAAAATAATGATGACAACATTGAAGAACACACAAAGAAATGGGAAGGTATCCCGTGTTCATAGATTGAAATAATCAATATTGTTAAAATGTACATATGACCCAAGCTATATACAGATTCAACACAATATCAAAATTCCAATGGAATTTTTTCACATAAATAGAAAAATCAATTCTAAAATTTGTATGGAATCACATGACGCTGTGAATAATCAAAGAAATCTTAGGAAAGAAAAAGTTGTAGGCACTTCATTTCCTTATTTGAAATTGTTATACAAAGCTATAGTAATCAAAATAATGGTACTGGCATAAAAATGGATCTATAGACCAATGCAACAAAATAGCCCAGAAATAAACCCATGCATATACAGTCAACTAATTTCGGGCAAATACATCAAGAATACACATTGAGGAAAGGAGAGTCTTTTCAATAAATGGTGCTGGGAAAACTAGATATCCAACTGCAAAAGAATGAAATTAGGCCCTTATCTTATACTATATACAAAAATCAACTCACAATGGATTAAAGACTTATACGTAAAGACCTACAACTGTAAAACTCCTGAAAGAAAACATAGAGAAAATACTCCTTGCCATTGGCCTTGTCAATGATTCTTTGGATATGACACCAAAAGCTATGGCAACAAAAACAGAAAAAAAAAGTGGGACTACATCAAATTTACAAGCTTTTACACAACAAAGGAAACAAGCAAAAAAGCAACCTATGAATGGGAGAAAATGTTTGCAAACCTTATATCTAATAATGGGTTGATACTCCAAATATATGAATAATTCATACAATTTAATAGCAAAAAAATAACCTGATCAAAAAATAGGCACAGGATCTGAATAAACATTTTTCCAAAGAAGACACACAAATGGCCGACAGATATATGAAAATGTGTTCAACATCACTAACCCTCATGGAACTGCAAATCAAAATAACAGTGGTGTTTGCCAGGTTATGGAGAAATTGCAACCTTTGTATACTGTTGGTGTGGATGTAAATTGGTGTAGCTATTATGAAAAAAAGTATGCAGGTTCCTCAAAAAATTCAAAATACAACATGATCCAAACATACATTTTTTGGTATATATTGAAAGAAAATGAAATCACAGTGTTGAGATATCTGCACTCCCATGTTCATTGCAGCATTATTCACAGTAACAAGATATAGAAACAGCCTAGTGTCTGTTAACAGATGAGTGGACAAAGAAAATGTGGTGTATACATACAATGATATATTATTCAGTCCTTAAAACAGAAGGAACTGGAGAACAGTATGCTATGTGAAATAAGCCAAATACAGAAAGAAAAATACTATATGATTTCACTTATATGTGGAATCTAAAAAAAGTCTAATTTATATAGGTAGGGAATAGAATGTTGGTTACCAGGGCTGGGGAATGGGGAAAGATGTAAGTGTTGTTCAAAGAGTTCAAAGTTGCAGTTACATAAGATGAATATGTTCTAAAGATCTAATGTACAGCATGCCAAGTACAGTTTCTTAAACAGATTTATTTATTCATTTTAGAGAGAGAGAGAGAGAGCGTGCGCGAGAGAGTGAGTTTGAAGAGGAAGAGGAGCAAAGAAAGAAGGAATCTCAAGCAGACTCCCTGCTGAGCATGGAACCCAATGTGGGGCTTGATCTCACAAACCTGAGACCATGATCTGAGCCAAAATCAAGAATTGGACACATGACTGACTGAGCCACCCAGGTGCTCGATGAATTTTTAATAATACTGCAGTGTATAGTGAAAATTTGCTAAGAGCAAATTACAGGTGCTCTCACCACACAAATAAAAAATTGATAACTACATGAGGAGATGGATATGGTAATTATCTTGATTGTAGTTATCATTTCCAAATGTATGTGTATATCAAATCATCATGTTATTCATCTTAAATATGCACAATTTTTATTTTAAAAAGAGGATTAGTTGAACTCTCCAGAGTCTCTACTCCTCTGTCTGGGCTATAATCCCCATTATTTGCTGAGCTTTGCCCTCTACTGTTCCTATCAGGATTTAACTACTCACACCAAAAGGGCTGCTTAGAACTGGAGCAAAGGACAGATAGCCAATTCTATTTAAAGGAACAGAAATCCTCTTAACCCTTTTTATGTTAAAAATGGAATTGCAAGTACATGACCTACAGAGGCCAGACAGAGAAAATAAAGCTGGCTTCTGCATTGCACTGGGAAGTGTGGTGTGTAGCTCTAGTCAGTTGTGGCTATGCGTGAAAGTATATTCAGTGTTGCCAGGTATTCCAGCTTTTCCGGAAGGATAGGAATCTTAAATTCTATGTGACTTGTCCAGGTGATTTAAAGTTGACAAATCATTTTGAAAACTAAAACCAAAAATATCAAACACTGTATAAAGCCAAACAAAATATGTTTGTGGGCTGGATTTAGCATGTGAGTAGCAAGTTTGTGACCCATGATATAAACGACACAAGGAGGCAATTTCCTAGCTACACAAGAACAGGAAACCAAAATACAGTTTTGCCACATGGAGATTGAAACTGAAAAGTTACAAACTTAGGATATTCTTTTTGTTTTTTATGGAGTCAAATGATTTGTTATTTGCATATCGGCTCTGTTCCCCAGTATTGCATTGCAAATGTGATATTTTTCTGTTTACTGAGAGTTTCTTCGATCTCATGTGATTTTGGTTTGTCATTATGCCTATTTTGGCCTTAAGTAGCCAGTCCATGAGCATGGGATGTGTTTCCATTTATGTAAGTCTTCTTCAGTTTCTTTCAGCAATGTTTTATAGTTTTCAGTTTGCAAGTCTTGCACATCCTTACTTAAACTTATTCCTAAGTATTTTATTCTTTTATTATTTAAATGGAATTATTTTCTTTTTTTTCTTTCTTTTTTTAATTTATTTTTTATTGGTTTTCAATTTACTAACATACAGAATAACCCCCAGTGCCCGTCACCCATTCACTCCCACCCCCCGCCCTTCTCCCCTTCCACCACCCCTAGTTCATTTCCCAGAGTTAGCAGTCTTTACGTTCTGTCTCCCTTTCTGATATTTCCCACACACTTCTTCTCCCTTCCCTTCTATTCCCTTTCACTATTATTTATATTCCCCAAATGAATGAGAACATATAATGTTTGTCCTTCACCGACTGACTTACTTCACTCAGCATAATACCCTCCAGTTCCATCCACATCGAAGCAAATGGTGGGTATTTGTCATTTCTAATAGCTGAGTAATATTCCATTGTATACATAAACCACATCTTCTTTATCCATTCATCTTTCGTTGGACACCAAGGCTCCTTCCACAGTTTGGCTATCGTGGCCATTGCTGCTATAAACATCGGGGTGCAGGTGTCCCGGCGTTTCACTGCATCTGTATCTTTGGGGTAAATCCCCAGCAGTGCAATTGCTGGGTCGTAGGGCAGGTCTATTTTTAACTGTTTGAGGAACCTCCACACAGTTTTCCAGAGTGGCTGCACCAGTTCACATTCCCACCAACAGTGTAAGAGGGTTCCCTTTTCTCCGCATCCTCTCCAACATTTGTTGTGTCCTGCCTTGTTAATTTTCCCCATTCTCACGGGTGTGAGGTGGTATCTCATTGTGGCTTTGATTTGTATTTCCCTGATGGCAAGTGATGCAGAGCATTTTCTCATATGCATGTTGGCCATGTCTATGTCTTCCTCTGTGAGATTTCTATTCATGTCTTTTGCCCATTTCATGATTGGATTGTTTGTTTCTTTGGTGTTGAGTTTAATAAGTTCTTTATAGATCTTGGAAACTAGCCCTTTATCTGATATGTCATTTGCAAATATCTTCTCCCATTCTGTAGGTTGTCTTTGAGTTTTGTTGACTGTATCCTTTGCTGTGCAAAAGCTTCTTATCTTGATGAAGTCCCAATAGTTCATTTTTGCTTTTGTTCCTTTTGCCTTCGTGGATGTATCTTGCAAGAAGTTACTGTGGCCGAGTTCAAAAAGGGTGTTGCCTGTGTTCTTCTCTAGGATTTTGATGGAATCTTGTCTCACATTTAGATCTTTCATCCATTTTGAGTTGATCTTTGTGTATGGTGAAAGAGTGTGGTCTAGTTTCATTCTTCTGCATGTGGATGTCCAATTTTCCCAGCACCATTTATTGAAGAGACTGTCTTTCTTCCAGTAGATAGTCTTTCCTCCTTTATCGAATATTAGTTGACCATAAAGTTCAGGGTCCACTTCTGGATTCTTTATTCTGTTCCATTGATCTATGCGTCTGTTTTTGTGCCAGTACCACACTGTCTTGATGACCACAGCTTTGTAGTACAACCTGAAATCTGGCATTGTGATGCCCCCAGCTATGGTTTTCTTTTTCAAAATTCCCCTGGCTATTCGGGGTCTTTTCTGATTCCACACAAATCCTAAAATAATTTGTTCTAACTCTCTGAAGAAAGTCCATGGTATTTTGATAGGGATTGCATTAAACATGTACATTGCCCTGGGTAACATTGACATTTTCACAATATTAATTCCACCAATCCATGAGCATGGAATATTTTTCCATCTCTTTGTGTCTTCCTCAATTTCTTTCAGAAGTGTTCTATACTTTTGAGGGTATAGATCCTTTACCTCTTTGGTTAGGTTTATTCCTAGGTATCTTATGCTTTTGAGTGCAATTGTAAATGGGATTACCTCCTTAATTTCTCTTTCTTCAGTCTCATTGTTAGTGTATAGAAATGCCATTGATTTCTGGGCATTGATTTTGTATCCTGCCACACTACCGAATTGCTGTATGAGTTCTAGCAATCTTGAGGTGGAGACTTTTGGGTTTTCTATGTAGAGTATCATGTCATCGGCGAAGAGGGAGAGTTTGACTTCTTCTTTGCCAATTTGAATGCCTTTAATGTCTTTTTGTTGTCTGATTGCTGAGGCTAGGACTTCCAGTACTATGTTGAACAGTAGTGGTGAGAGTGGACATCCCTGTCTTGTTCCTGATCTTAGGGGAAAGGCTCCCAGTGCTTCCCCATTGAGAATGATATTTGCTGTGGGCTTTTCATAGATGGCTTTTAAGATGTCGAGGAATGTTCCCTCTATCCCTACACTCTGAAGAGTTTTGATCAGGAATGGATGCTGTATTTTGTCAAATGCTTTCTCTGCATCCAATGAGAGGATCATATGGTTCTTGGTTTTTCTCTTGCTGATATGATGAATCACATTGATTGTTTTACGGGTGTTGAACCAGCCTTGTGTCCCAGGGATAAATCCTACTTGGTCATGGTGAATAATTTTCTTAATGTACTCTTGGATCCTATTGGCCAGTATCTTGTTGAGAATTTTTGCATCCATGTTCATCAGGGATATTGGTCTGTAATTCTCCTTTTTGGTGGGGTCTTTGTCTGGTTTTGGAATTAAGGTGATGCTGGCTTCATAGAACGAATTTGGAAGTACTCCATCTCTTTCTGTCTTTCCAAACAGCTTTAGGAGAATAGGTATGGTTTCTTCTTTAAACGTTTGATAAAATTCCCCAGGGAAGCCATCTGGCCCTGGACTCTTGTGTCTTGGGAGGTTTTTGATGACTACTTCAATTTCCTCCTTGGTTATTGGCCTGTTAAGGTTTTCTATTTCTTCCTGTTCCAGTTTTGGTAGTTTGTGGCTTCCCAGGAATGCGTCCATTTCTCCTAGATTGCCTAATTTATTGGCATATAGCTGTTCATAATATGTTTTTAAAATCGTTTGTATTTCCTTGGTGTTGGTAGTGATCTCTCCTTTCTTATTCATGATTTTATTAATTTGAGTCTTCTCTCTCTTCTTTTTAATAAGGCTGGCTAATGGTTTATCTATCTTATTAATTCTTTCAAAGAACCAACTCCTGGTTCTGTTGATCTGTTCCACAGTTCTTCTGGTCTCGATTTCGTTGAGTTCTGCTCGAATCTTTATTAACTCCCTTCTTCTCTTGGGTGTAGGATCTATTTGCTGTTTTTTCTCTAGCTCCTTTATGTGTAAGGTTAGCTTTTGTATTTGAGTTCTTTCCAGTTTTTGAATGGATGCTTGTATTGCGATGTATTTCCCCCTTAGGACTGCTTTTGGTGGATTCTCTTTTTAAAAAGATTTTATTTATTTACTCATGAGAGATACACAGACAGAGAGAGAGGCAGAGACACAGGCAGAGGGAGAAGCAGGCTCCATGCAGGAAGTCCGACGTGAGACTCAATCCCGGTTCTCCAGGATCAGGCCCTGGGCTGAAGGCAGTGCTAAACCACTGAGCCACCTGGGCTGCCCGATTTTTTATGGATTCTGTAGAATTTTCTATATATGAGATCATGTTATATGTGAATAGAGATCATTCAACTTCTTCCATTCCAATTTGCCTTTTATTTCTTTTTCATGCCTAATTGCTCTGGCTAGAAATTCCAGTGCCATGTTGAATAGATGTAGTGAAAATGGGCATTCTTGTCTTGTTCCTGATCTTAGTGGGGAATGCTTTCAGTCTTGCACTATTGAATGATACTATATGTAGAGTTTTCATAAATGCCATCTATCAGGTTGAGGAAATTATCTTCTATTCCTAGTTTGTGGAGTGTTTTATAATGAAAGCATGTTGTATTGCTCAAAGGGGTGATTTGCAAGAGAAAGGTTTGTCTTATAGATGGTTTGCTCTGACAGTCAATGATGTGGGTACCACTTTTCCCCTCTCCTTCAGTGTTTATAACTTACAGGGCCTGAAGTAAAGCACCTCCCCCTGCCCTAATTCTACCAAGGGACAAACAAGATGTACCATAGGGGGAAGTATGGAGAAATAATGAAACCAGTGAATTATGGGGGAGGAGGAAAAAAAGAGAGAGTACAGACAAGAGGTCTTCCTTCCCTTATGACCATCAGAAGTGAAGTGGATGTAGCATGATAGACAGCTGTATTGGAAATATAAGTAGTATTTTGCAACATATTCTGGACTCTTTTTTTAAAAGCTCAATCATCTAAAGAGCAAAGATTTCTACATGGTAATAAACTGTTTTTCAACAGCCCTTCCATGAGTTAGTTACAGGACTCGGAGTTTAAAATTGGTTCTGGAGGGATGCCTGAGTGGCTCAGTGGTTGAGCGTCTGCCTTCAGCTAAGGGCGTGATCCAGGATCAAGTCTCGCATCAGGCTCCTCACAAGGAGCCTGCTTCTCCCTCTGACTATGTCTCTGTTTCTATCTTTGTGTCTCTCATGAATAAATAAATAAAATTTTTAAAAAATTGGTTCTGGAGAGGTCGGGAAAAAGTGGTAGTCACATGGTACATAGTGCTACCATTTGACCTCCTACCTGATTTTTTGATGACTTAGCCTGCCCAATGTTAAGTTGCAGAAGCCTACTGGAAATCCAAATATAAGCAACTAACATTCACAAAAGATACTAAGGCTGAGAATATAAAATTGAGAGTCATCAGTACATGACTGTACTGATACAGTCATGCATAGCTGTTACTTTGCAACCTCAGAAATTTACTGGGTATAATCTGAAACTGGTCCTGTATTTGGGAGGCAGAAAAAAATCAAAGAAAGAGGAAGACCCCTCCAGATTGGTAGGTGTTGTAGGCTTAATAAGTGAGGAAACTTACATATGAGGTTTGTATTAGGCAGTTGCAAGATGAGTAGTTCTTTGCACCTGCCTGCTAGAATATTAAAGTTCAGATAGAGGCCTTAACTGGGTTTAGTCATGTATACCATCCAGATGGTCTCAAAAATCACGTTATTGTCTCAATGGTATGTCCTTGGGCAGCTTCTATCATGGGGAAGGCAAACAGAGCACACATTCCAAGGTCAGGAAGAGGATGAGGAACCTCTGATCTCCTGGGCCTGGCTCATAGGTAAACCAGCAGTCATGTCCTCTCAATGACCTCCTCTGACAATAGCATAAATTCATAAGACTGCATGATATCACCGAGAAGGTGAGTGAAAGAGAAGAAAGAAATCTAAGCATTAAGTCCTGGAACACTCCAATATTAAGGAGGAACCAGAAAAGAAAACAGAAAAGGGGTGACAAGTGAGTTGGGATAAAAACCAATGTGGTGGTCTGGAAACCAAGGGAAGAACCTGTTCTAAGGAGGATTGAGTGATTAACTTTCTCCTATGCTGCTGATAGTTTAAGATGACAAATAAGAATTGATTTTAGGATTTAGCAACACAGAAACTTTGATAATTTTGACAAAAACAGTTTCACTAAAATGGTATGGGTGAAAGCCCAGTCTGAATGGTGGTGTATTAATTTCCTAGGGATGACATAAGAAACTGGGTGGCTTAAAACAACAGAAATGCATCCTCTTACAGTTCTGGAGGCTAGAAGTTTGAAATCCAAGTGTTGGCAAAGTTCAATCCTCCTGGAGTTTCTGAAAGAGAATCTGTTCTCTGTGTTTCTCCCTGCTCTCAGTGATTACAGGCAGTCCTTGGTGTTCCTTGGCTTGTAGGCATACCACTCCAATCTCTGTCTCTGTCTTCATATGGTGTTGGCCCTGTGTTTTCTGTCATCTCTCCGTTGTGCATCTGTCTCTATGTTTCTTCTCTCATCCCTATGAGGATACAGTTGATACTGGATTAGGGCCCACCCTAAGCACCTCATCTAAACTTCATTAAATCTGTGAAAATCCTATTTCTAAGTAGGATCACTGTCACAGGAACCAAGGGTTAAGACTTCAGTGTATCTTTTGGGGGAAATTCAATTGAACTCATAATAAACGAATTCAAGAAATAGGAAGATGAGAATCCGAAACATTAATTGGCCAAGACTTTCACAAGTAAGAATAGAGAGGCAAATGGGACCAGGAGAGTCTTTGTTGTTACTATGCACTTGCTTTTGTTTGTTTTGTTTTCAGGATGGTAAAAATAACATTTAAATGTTGATGGAAAGGATCTAATAAAGAGAAAAACCAGTGATACAGAAGAGAGAGGGAGAGGAAAAGGAAGAGGGAAAAGAGAGGGAGAGAATTGCTAGATCACTATCTTCTAGTAAGTGAGAGAGGATGGGGTCTAGTGAATAAGTAAAGACAGTGATCTTAATTGGCATGTGGACAATTCATCCATAGTAATGACAGGGAAGGCTGAGTATAATAGCATTATTGCTGGTAGGTGGGTACATTTGATATTAGAAACTTGTGAACGGTCTCCTACCTTCTCACTTTTCAGTGATATTCTCTGAAATGCATCATTGTGAATTTACTAACAATTTTAATATTTCCCTAGAGTTAGATTTTTTTGTATTAGTTATCTTTTGCTGTATAACATGTTTTTCACAATTTCTGTGGGTTAAGTTTCTCACAAGGCTTAAATCAAGCTGTTGGACCACACTTGCCTGGGAGAAGATGTACATTGTAATATTTGGCAGAATTCCATCTTTGGCAGATTATTGGACTGAGAGCCTCAATTTCTTACAGGCTGTTTGCTGGAGCCTGCCTTCAGTTCCTTGCCATTTGTCGCATCAAAACCCATAAGCCAAGAAGACAATAGTGAGAGTCCGCAGGCAAGACAAAAGTCACAATCTCTTTTAACTCACCCATGGAAAAGATAGCTCGTCACCTTTGCTCTATTCAATTGATTGGAAGCACCCCAAGGACACACATACCTGGGGACCATCTTAAAAGTCTACCTACCATTGTTCCTTTTCTTTCTTAATCTTCCCCCTCATCTTTGTCCTCCCTTTCTGCCTTATTTCTGGGCAATGGCCCAGTTTGTCTACAAGCTCTAAGTTGTGTTGATTATCATATAGAGTAGTAATCGTGTTTCTTTATTCAGTTGGTGGATAGATAGGGCAAAGTGGAAAATGTGCTTGGAAACAACCTGATCAACTTAGAAATGTACTATTTAGATTTGTTGAAGTGCTACCAAAGTCTTCAAGTTAGCCACATGGGGAGATTTCCTTATGTGGTCTCTTCTCCATTAATTATTTCTCAAATCCCACCAATTTTATGGAATTTCTACACAAAAGTGAAGAATTTTTTTTTAAATTTTTATTTTATTTATGATAGTCACACAGAGAGAGAGGCAGAGACATAGGCAGAGGGAGAAGCAGGCTCCATGCACCAGGAGCCCGACGTGGGATTCGATCCCGGGTCTCCAGGATCATGCCCTGGGCCAAAGGCAGGCGCTAAACCGCTGCGCCACCTAGGGATCCCAGAAATGTTTTAAAAATGGGATTTTCTTCCACAGGCTGACCTTGTACCTTTTAACAAGCTAAGTTAAATAGATAAGAGGGTTAATTTTCCTTTTGCAGATAAGGAGTTTGTCACAGCAGTTTCCAGGAAAAATAATGTGATTTGACTACAGAAAAACTCATTCTAATCAGTCAAACGGTATCTTTGAACACATCAGGGCTGAGCTTCAATGAGTTCCTAAGAATTCTGTTTCCTGCAACTGCTTTTTGTCCTCCAGAGAAGATTTTGCTTATCAATCATTTTAATTTTCCATTATCTAATTAATTAATTAATTAATTAATCTGTTTTTGCTTTCTTTTCCTCGTGCTGATAATTCAAAAAGAAAGTTACTTATTGCATGTGTGGAGAAAATATGAATAAAATGTCAGGAAGCTTGTATCTTTTACAAATACTACCCTGTAAGGGAAATCTTGTCCTTAAACCTCAATTGTTCATTGATTCCAAAAGTACTCTCTAGTTTCCTTCAGGTTAAGCATATTGAAAGTGATCTCTCTCTCTCTCTCTCTCTCTTTTTGGCTTGAATGTGCTCAATGGAATTCATCTTTTCTCTCATCTCCTCTTGAATTGTATCTTCACAATAGAAACTTACACAGAAATGTGAATGTTATGGCCTGGTGGGTCTATCTATCTATCTATCTATCTATCTATCTATCTATCATCTATCTATCTATCTATCTATCTATCATCTATCTATTTATCTATCTTCTATGTTTGACTTTTAGACTTTCTATTAATTTGATACCCCTTTAGCTACATTTTCTAGCTTTCTATAGTCAGAACTGTTGACCTTGTAACTATTTAAAAGCTCTGTAAAGAACAATGAAGATGTAGTAAATCTGAGGATACTGTCATAGAAAGTAAAATAAAGGCAATTTCTATCGAATATACCAGTCCAGATAGTCACCAGGCTCTAGCACTTACTGTGGGATCATGTTCAAGGAAAATGAGGGATGTTAAAGGTGACAATTAATGACACTATTAGTTTTTTGCTCTTTCCATGTTTATGACATATATCAGAAGTCTAACTTACAGAGGCCATGAATACTATCTCTTAAGACAAAGGTAGTTCAGTAACTGTGTATTAACTATATTTGCCTTTCTTCAAAAATTATCTAGAAGTACCAACTAAACTAAGAGGACCCTGGATGTTTTTTAAAAAATATTTTAGAGATTTTATTTATTTATTTATGAGAGACATAGAGAGAGGGGCAGAGACATAGGCAGAGGGAGAAGCAGGCTCCCTGCAGGGAGCCCAATGTGGGACTCAATCCCAGGACCCTGGGATCATGACCTGAGCCAAAGGCAGATGCTCAAACCACTGAGCCACCCAGGAGCCCCTTAATTTTTATTTTATTTATTTTTGTTTATGACATATATCAGAAGTCTAACTTACAGAGGCCATGAATACTATCTCTTAAGACAAAGGTAGTTCAGTAACTGTGTATTAACTATATTTGCCTTTCTTCAAAAATTATCTAGAAGTACCAACTAAACTAAGAGGACCCTGGATGTTTTTTAAAAAATATTTTAGAGATTTTATTTATTTATTTATGAGAGACATAGAGAGAGGGGCAGAGACATAGGCAGAGGGAGAAGCAGGCTCCCTGCAGGGAGCCCAATGTGGGACTCAATCCCAGGACCCTGGGATCATGACCTGAGCCAAAGGCAGATGCTCAAACCACTGAGCCA